>NC_140497.1:95783845-95973845 GCF_964271855.1 Acomys minous | reverse complement strand
GCGGCTTCTTGCTTGAGGGCGGCCTCAGGTTCTGAGCACATCAAATGCAAGGTAAATCTCCTCTTTGGATAAGGATGAAATGTTTGGAGAAGAACCCATCCCCCTCCTCCGCCCTCCATTTACCACAAAGAACAAAGGCTTTCTAGGCGGGGTACAAGAAGCCGAAGGGTTCAGCTCAGCTGCTATTGAAGGTAGTCGGCTCGGAGGCAAACATGGCCGGTCTTGGTGTGACCAGTCTGACAAGAGCCACTCTGTTTCATCTGCCAGACTGCTGAAACAGTGGTCCCAGGGGGAAATGGAATTTCCCTGGAATTTCATGCTGAGAAAAGAAGAAGTCTGGGGTCCAGGTGCAAACCTAAGAGGATGGTTTGTCTCCCAGAGAGGGATTTGAGAAGCTCTGGACAGGGAGCAGAGCAGCTTGCAGGAGAGACGGGTGAGTCAGCGGAGGCCAGGCCCGCACTCTGACCAGGACTGCCTAGCCATGCATGCTCCTGTCCTCTATTTAAAAACCTACAGATCTTGTCAGGACCCCAGGATGGACCTGAGACCACTATACCTCTTTATTTATCCCTTTCCTCAATGTTAAAAAATATCTTTCTCCACTTTTCACCATTATTTGTCATTTTAGCTGGCCTGAGCTGTCAGAACACAGTCTCTGACTCCAACAAGGAACACAAGTGCCTTGGGAGAAGAGTCCTCAGAAAAACAAGGAGGAGTGGTCTTTAAGCATCCAGAATGCTGAGGGGAAAGGCGCCAAATCTGAGGCCTGGGCACGGGGAATCTTAGCAGAAGTAGAGATTGTACATCTGACTTATTTGTCCTGTTTGTTTTGAGACAGGTTCTCTCTATATAGCCTGGCTGTCCTAGAACGTGCTATAGAGACCAGGCTGTCCCAGAACTCGCAGAGATCTGCCTGCCTCTGCCTCCTATGTACTTCTAAATTAAAGAAATCTGAATCCGAGGCTCTGAGAGATGGGCCATCCCTTAAGAGCGTCGCTGTGCTCCTTCAGATGACCTGAGGCCAGCTCCTGGCACTCACAACCCAGACCTGTAATCCCAGGTCCAGGGGGTCTGATGGCCTCTTCTGGCTTATAAGAGCACCGCCATGCGCAGGGCTGCACACATATAGATGTACACATGTAAAATTAGAAAAGAGCCGGGTGTGGTGGTGCACACCTTTAATCGCAGCGCTCGGGAGGCAGAGGCAGGCGGATTGCTGTGAGTTCGAGGCCAGCCTGGTCTACAAAGTGAGTCCAGGACAGCCAAGGCTAACACAGAGAGACCCTGTCTTTAAAAAAACAAACAAACAAACAAAAAACAAAACAAACAAAAAAACAAGAAAAGAAAAAAAAAGAAATCTGAGTGTGAAAAGAAAATGAATGTTCATTTCCAAGCTAAAAGGAAGAATGAACACTCATGTTCTTGTTGGGAAGGTGAGGTGCCACCACGGATTTCCTGGGTTGAGGAAGGTCCTGTACCCCAAAATATATATATATGTATATATGTATGTGTGTATGTATGTGTATATATATATAATCATAATATTTTCATTTATTGCCTTAGTTTTTCCCTATGCATTTACATAGCCAAGATAATACTCTACACTGCTTTTTAAGAGTGACTCAGTTTAGGAACAATCACAGGTGGCAAATTTAGAGAGAAGATTAGTGATATATGCTTGTCCCAGGATGATTTATTGTATCCATCATCAAAACAAAACAAAACTCAATGAGTTAGGTCATTTAACGTGAAGCTTGAAGATGCACAAAACCATTTCTCACGTTCCTTAGCAATGAAAAGCGTCCATTATGCCATCCTATGCAATGCAGCTTTTGTGGAGAGAGGGAGAGAAAGAAAAGACCCTCTGTTTAGTGATTTTCTTGGCACAGTGTCTTCACTATGAAATAAGCTTATCCATTGTTCAAAAAAATCCGGACAAGAACAGCACCCATTACTGTTATGAGAGACCATCAAATAAGGCAAGAGATTCCATATGAACTCAGGGTTAAAGGACGTGGCTCCAGAGACGTTTCTGGGCACGAAGAAAGGCCTAGAGAAATGGCTACACTACAGGATTGTTCTTCAAGATGACTTGGGCTCATGTGGGTTCAGCAATAAGTATGGACAGTGTTGAACTGTCGTCCACATTTGGGTAACATAGTTAATCAGCAATAGCAGCAGCAAGACCCAGGACTTTGCATCTTGGTACCTCAGACCAGCTCTCTCCATGGATGCAAGATGGTTACCATGGCTTCGAGGCACACCTGTGGCCTGAGAGGATGAGCCTGTTTTCTGCTATGTATCTCTATCTACGAGTCAGGGACGTTTTCTGTGAGTCTTCCCTACAGAATCCCCTTTGTCTTTTTGTTGTTTCTGCTTTTTGTCAGTGCTGGGGATCAAGTCCTTGCACGTGCTAAGCAAGTACCTTAACGCTGAGCCAACCCCAGGCATCTTGCCTCATGACTTAACTGACATTTTTGTTTCTTGTTTATATCCAAACCAATCCCAGGTTGGGAGACAGACCCAGGACAGTCCACAGCATGCCTGGGAATAAAGTGTAGCCTCCCCTGAAGTTCACAGCTACATAAGGAGGTGGACATGAGTAAAGCCAGCGAGGGGTAGAGAGGAAAGACGAGGATGTGGGAGCGAGCAACCAGCATCGCATCTCTTAAGAACCAAGCTGTTCCGCAAGAGGCGCAGACAACAGTCTCGGTCTAGCACTGATGCCTCTACGCTCCGCACAGGGAGGCTGAGACAGAAGACACTGAGCTCCTGGTACCACTGTGCCATATGCTGAGACGCCATCTCCAAAACAAAACCACGGGCTGGGAAAGCAGTACAGGTGGCGAGGTGCTTGCCGAGTGGGCACAAAGTCTGGGTTTCTATCCCCTGCATCATGTAAAAGTGTACAGACATGCAACCCAGCACTCATGAGGTAAAGGCGGGAAGGTCAGAAGTTCGAGGTCATCTGTGACTACATAATGAGTTTGAAGACGGTGTTAGCTACGAGAGTCAAAAAGCAAAACAACAACAAAACTTCATAAACAAAAATAGTTATAATTGACCCAAACTAGATATAAGCTAATAATGTACTTACTTTTAAAGGCTCTCCTTATATATGGATCAGTGGGGGCGGGGGTTAAAAAGTGTACGTGTGTGTGCGCGCGTGTGTGTGTGTGTGTGTGTGCGCGCGTGTGCATGTATGTGCGTGTGTGTGTGTGTGTGTGTGTGTGTGTGTGCGCGTGTGTGTTCCATGTGCATGTGGGTACTTGCAGAGGCCACTGGTAGTTGGACGCCCCTAGAGCTGTAGTTACAGGCAGTTGTGAGCGTGTGACGTGGGCGCTGGGAACTGAGCGTGAGTCCTTCAGAAGAGCGGTACTCACTGAGCCATCACCTCCCCAGCCCGGGGAGGTTCATCTTCCTTCTGCCTCATTTAACACAGAAGGCTCTTTGAGCTGATTTATGGCCTCCGTTGTTAATGCAAATTAGGAAGTTTTTCTGATGAACAAAAGCAACTTCAAGCATTCGGAGGGAAAAAAAAAGGATGCTAAAATCAGATGGATGGCGTTGAAGCAGCGGGAAGGACTAATGTGGGCAGGGCCAGCGGGAGGAGGACTGTGCTGAAATGGTTTGCTCCAGAGAGCGGAGCACGGCTCTATTGGAGGTTACCAGGAAAGACGTGGACTTGGCCTAACCCAGGCTTGTTTGGCAATGCAGTGACTGCCTCCCCCAAGAAGGCAACTGTCTGGTTCTAGAAGGTGTTGAGATAAGTCTGATCACCCCAAAACCCCATTTCTCAGGCTGGGCGTGGTAGTGCACGCCTTTAATCCCAGCACTCAGGAAGCAGAGGCAGGTGGATCGTTGTGAGTTCGAGGCCAGCCTGGTCTACAAAGTGAGTCTAGGACAGCCAAGGCTACACATAGAAAACCTGTCTAGAATAAAATTTTACCTCAAACTGTGGGAGTACTTCTAGTCCAGGGTGACCTGCCCTTGGAGTTTGTGCCACTGGTTGTCTGATGAGGGACGTGGTTCCCCCCAGAAGAAAATAAGTCATTGGAGAACTCAGCTGCTCTGTATTGGGCTCCTCAGGACAACTGAGGACACAGAGCACATCTCATTTGCTCTGGAGCCCTGTGGTCAGCTCACCCTTAGAAGGGCAGGTGTGGAGCCGCTGCAGGGAAAGTGAGAGTAAGCAAGCAGGTAGGGTAAACACTCACCCTAGCTCTTCCTACAGCATACAGAATGCTTTCTTTCAAGAACAGCGTATACGTGTGTGTGTGTGTGTGTGTGTGTGTGTGTGTGTGTGTGTGTATGTGTGTGTATGTGTGTGTATGTATGTGTGTGTGAGTGTGTGTGTGTATGTATGTGTGTGTGTATGTGTGTGTGAGTGTGTATGTGTGTGTGAGTGTGTATATGTGTGTATGTGTGTGTGTGTGTGAGAGTGTGTATGTGTGTGTGTGTGATGAGTGATGGGTGTGTGCAGGTATGTGGAAGCCAGGTTGACTTGGGTGCCTTCTCAATTACTCTTCAACTTAATTTTTTGAGACAGAGTCTGTCACTGAACTTGAAACTAATTGATCTGGCTAGCCTGGCTGGCAAGGAGCTCAAGGAGCTGCCTCTTTGCACTCTCTGACTCCCCTAGTGCCGGGTTACAGGAACATGTCTCCCCACCGTGCCAAGCTTCAGACAAGGGCTTCTGAGGTTCCAAACTGGGCTCCTTGTGTTTGTGCTACGGCACTTTACGGACGGACAGAGTCGTTGCTCCAGCCACGGGCAGCGCGCTCCCGTGAAGGACCAGCCATTAGTGAGGCCCTGGAGGCTCCAGGATGTTATTAATTTGCTTATTTGGTTGTTTTGAGACAGGGTTTCTCTGTGTAGCCTTGGCTGTCCTGGCACTCCCTGTGTAGATAAGACTGACCTCAAACTCAGAGCGATCTACCTGCTTCTGCCTCTGCCTCTGCCTCTGCCTCTGCCTCTGCCTCTGCCTCTGCCTCTGCCTCTGCCTCTGCCTCTGCCTCTGCCTCTGCCTCTGCCTCCCAAGAGTTCTGGGACTAAAGGTGTTGCACCACCATACCAGGCCAGAGGCTCCAAAATTTTAAGCCTAAGAGCAGAAGCCAAATATGAAGAATATTTTTCCAGAGATATACGTGTTTACATTTAGTCTTAGCTTTTATCATCTGTACAGAAACTTTCATTTGATATTTGGGGTAGCTAGGAGCAGTTTACAGAAGTGGGGACAAAGTATCCTAGGGGTGGTGAAGGTTCTGACCCTAGTCTGATCCAAAATGCCCATCAGACCTTTAGTGGGAACAAAGGCCTCTTCAAAGGCCACTGAGGACTTGGTTATGGCTTCGCTTAGACTAATCTAACCAAGGCAGGAGAGAGCGACTCCATGGTTCAGCCCTTTCCCAAACACCCAAAGCTGTTTGGAGCCTGCCCTCCTTCCTTCTCTGAGCTGGCTCCAACTCCTTTGGTGGCCTTGTCCCCTCACCAGCAGGTGTGCTGTTTGCTTCCCCCCAGGCAAGAGAAGAGAACCTGCTGTTCCCAGCGGGGTGCTGCAGTCAGCCTGCCTCAGGGCTACAGACAACGCCCTCTCCCACTTCTCCCCCGCGTGTGAGGCTGGCTCCCAGTGAGCAGCCTAAGCTGGGGCTTTCTTTTCTGCTCCTGCAGTGTCACTTCACGCCACCGTGCTGCAGCGTCCTTTAGGGCATCTTCTGAAGTCCTCCCTCATCTGAATCCCCTTTCCTTTTCTGAACATTTGGCGCCCTTGATTCCGCTGACGCTGAACTTGGGGGTTAGCTTTAACTTCTCTAATCTGTAATTACTCGCATTCTCCCCTTTAGCCGGGACGCCTGGCCTCCTGTCTTCCATCTGCCTACCCTCCGCAGACTTTGTTGAAGGGCAAAGTTCCGTATCAAAGAGATCAAAAGCCGTTAATTGCCCTATCATAAAAGAGAAGACCTCGACCTCAGCTGTGAGCAGCGGCTTTCCCTGTTTAGCAGATGGGTTTTCTCTGCTGGAGAACACAGCAGCCGCCCACGTGCTGAGTTTTGGGACTCACCGACTCCACACCGGCTGTAAGAATCTGCACACAGCACTTCCTGTCAGGACTCTCCTTCTGTCTCCTACCTGTGATGTCATCGCCTACCTGCCACTGGGGGTGGCCCTGTCCGGTATATAGAAGGGCTGAGCCACCTCGCCCCTCTCTCTTACCTCTTCTCTCTCCTCCTCTGTCTCTGTATCTTTCTCTCTTTCTGGGGTGCACCCCCTACCTTCTCGCACCATGCTCATATAATAAACCTCTCAATATCCTATCTGTTGTGTGGTGCATATTTCATATTTTATATTATATCTCATATCCCATTGCATTTAAATGTGGTGGCCTGTACGGGGAAGGCTTTCCCAGAAGTGCCTAACTCTGGGATCCTTTCTAGCAAACTCGACACATCTGCCACACTGCACGCAACAATTTCCTTCTGTTCCAAACCTCAAACTCTCCATTCACTCCCTTTGTCTCCTCCTCTGTTCTTTGCTCTCCCACTGCTCAAATCTCCTGCTACCCACAGGCGCAGCAAGCCGGTGATCAGCTCTGCCGCGTGCGTGGCTGCCCCCCACCCCATGGAGCACTCGCAGCTCTCCTTAGCCTTGCTCCCTGCGGGGTGGACCAGTAGGCTGCTGCTGCTGCTGGCTTGGGAGTGACCTGGCTGTGGTCCAAACGCCCAAAGGCCCCCCCCCCATTAAATCGCCCTTGCTCCCGACAGACCGTCTGTTGTTGGTAAGCAAATGCCCACCACAAAATGTAACCAATTTGGGGGTCCCTCCATCTTGGGCCAGACTCTGAAATTACTCTAGCCCCTTGGTGCAAGCCACTTGGTGTTAGCGTTCTGCTTCAGTCTGCCTACCTGTGATGTCACTGCCTACCTGTGATGTCACTGCCTACCTGTGATGTCACTGCCTACCTGCCCCTGGGCGTGTCCCTGCCCTTCCCTCTCTTCCTCCCTCTTAACTGTCTCCCTCTGTCTCTGTCTGTCTCTCTCTCCCCAGGCTCATATAATAAACCTCTCAACATCATATCTGCTGTGTGGCACATATTTCATATTTCTTATCTCAAATTTCATTGGCATTTCATCTGGCTCATTCTCTGAGAGACTGCTATATGGTCCTTTCCAAAAGCCATGAGGCGGACAGCTCCGAGCTGGGCAAGCCTTCCTCAGTATCAGCTGCGCTTCACAAGAAGAGAAGAGGATGTGAGGTGGTTAGCCATCTCTGCTTCCACAGGAGACTGTGGGTATGTGGAAATGCATGCCTCACACTTCCTTCTGTCTTTTTCTTTTCTACAAATATTTTGTGCCTGTTTTTCTTTGCATATATTTATGCCTTGTAAATATTTTTCTTCTTTTTCTCCTCTACCCCCTTTCTTCACCCCCTTCATCTGTCTCTGTCTCTCTCTGCCTCTGTCTCTCTCTGTTTTTAATGGTCTGTGCTAGGGAGCAAGCCCAGGGCATGACACACGCCAACAGGAGGCCTTTCACTAACCCTCTATCACCGTCCTCATCACTAAACTTTTTATTTCCACTTCAGCATTGATGAATCCTAACTATTGTTTCTGGTACCAACCTCACAGTGATGTCTAGTCTTACATATCTGACTGACTTCTAAAGATCAGCCTCCTGGGCTCATTGAATAATCTGTCTCTCAGATGTATCCAATTAAAAATGGTCTTTCTAGATATTTATAATAAAACATACTAAAATGCAAGTCAAAGTATCGTGTTAGTTAATATGAAGTTATTGTAATAGATACAATAAAGGGGAATTGAAAGCATTTGTGTTAATTTTATGGTTATTGTGACCCAGTACCTGGAAATAAAACTTAAAAGGAAGAAGAATTTATTTTGGCTCATGGCTTCAGAGGTCTCGGATTATCGTGGTGGAAAGAACACAGAAGACAGAAGCTTTTGGTGTGCGTCATCCAGAAGGCAGAGAGGGCGGGCTTGACAAGAGAATGAGCCTCCAAGGCGTGGCCCAGCTTGGTCCTACCTCCTAAAGTTTACCCCGCCTCCCAGAGACGGAACGCAGCTGAGGACCGAGTGTGCAAACCGCCAGCCTACAGAGGACATTTCATACTGAAGCCACGACAGCATTATTTCTGAACACACCAAACCACATAAATTCAGACAAGTCTGAGTCAAGTGAATCACAGTAGACCATCATCGGGGCATGGGGGGCTTCCACGCTGACTCCACACTTGTTTTGTGTGTGCCTGTGGGGGGTGACGTGAAGTAGAAGACAGGATCGTTATGTTTACTCTAACCTTGTTGGAAGCGAAAGTCCATGAGTCAGACCGAACGGCGGAACTAGTGTTATGCACACACTTCACAATAGACAACAAAGTTTGGGAAGAGTGGGTCACCCATGGGTTCCAGCCGAAAGTAAGACGATTGAAGGCCAAGAGCTGCTGCCCTTCAGGAGGAAATTGCTTAATTTATCCAGATTCTCTTTCCTTGCATTGTTTTTATATCCTCCATAATTTTCCCCCACTCTGTCCCAGCCTGGTCAGCTCTCTGTCACAGTCTGTCATGCTCTGTCAATCGCTATAGCTTCTCCCCTTCTTCTGTGCTCAGTGTGCGGAGGCGTCCCCCCCCCCTCCCCCGCCCCCCCCACCCCATCCCTGTCTCCACCTCTTTCTTTTTTTAATCTGTGTGGAGCGCTTTTGACAGGCTAATCTTTCCGAAACACTTTTGCTGTGTCTCGGCCAAGAATTCTGCTTAAGGACCTGTTGTCGCTTTAGAGACGTGGAAGAGCTTTACATAGTAACAGTCTATAAATAAGACGGCTTGTTAGGCAAAGCAGCAGGCTTTTAATCTGAGGGCAAGTCCAGCGCGGCAGAGAGTGTTCGCGAGGACTGATGGGCAGAAGTAAGAAACCGGCGCCGCTTGCCAGGTCTCTGAGCCTTGTTTTTTGTTTTGTTATCTCAGGCGGGCAGCATCGCTTCCACCTGGACTCCGTGGGCTCCAAAGGTTCCCTTTGCCTTTCAGAATGATGCCTTTGAAGCCATAGCACTCCCTTGCCTGCTGTTTTTAAGGTCCTCCAAGGATTCGCTTCCACTGTCTCCCAGCGTGACCATCCAACCCCCCTAAATGCTTCTACACTTTGCCAGCTTGCTCTTACCTTGTTCTAAATGGCGCGGGGCTGAGCGTTGCTGCATCTGAGCTCTGGCCCGCTGCTCACCTGTGTCCCAGAGGCCTGTCAGCGGTGCCACCTTGGGCTGCTGTGGAGGAACTGAGGCCTTGCTGTCTGCCAGGCGTGCAGCTTAGGAGCCTTGCGGCCTCAGTAATATGCAAACGGCGGCACGCAGTTCTCCACAAACACATCCAGCTGTGAGGACTTAGCAAGCTCCCACACCTGTGTCCCTCACTCGGAAAAGGCTAAGCCATAGTTTAGTCCCATGGCTGAATGGTGAGTTAGCTTTGCTCACAGGTTGGCTAGATTCAGTCAGCAAACTCTGCGTAACACCAAGCATTCGAAGTTGCTGGGTTTTGGTTGGTGTCCCCTGTATGTCCCCAGTGTTCTCCCGCGCAGACTTGTGTGGGGACCTGGAGAGACACCTGCTGTTCCTGTCATTGCACCCTCCGTCCTTAGGACCAGGGAAACCAGCACTCAAGGATTCAGTGGCAGGCAGCTGAGAAGAGCCACAGGTTCCTCCACAGCAGGCTCTGTGATTACAAGGGAAGTGGTTCTGCGCAGTGGCCGCTGGCCTTGGGAAGGCAGGTGTGGTGGCCCCTGTATTTGAATGCTTTGACATCAGGGGGTGACAGTATTTGAAAGGATTTTAAGGATTAGGAGGTGTGGCCTTGTTGGAGGAAGTGTGTCACTAGGGGTGGGTGGGCTTTGAGATATTAAAAGCCCGTGTCAGTCCCAGTCTCTCTCTCTCTGCCTTAGCGATCAAGACAGAATTCTCAGCTACTGCTCCAGCGTGTGCCCGCCTGCCGCCATGCTCCAGCGTGTGCCCGCCTGCCGCCATGCTCCAGCGCGTGCTCCCTCTACCATGACAATGGCATAAGTCTCTGAAACTGCACACAAGCCCCGATCAAATGCTTTCTTTCCTAAGAGATGTGTGATCATGGCGCACCTCCACGGCAACAGGACAGTAACCAGTCTTGGCAGGGTCTGGGGACACATGGCAGCCAATAGCCCTAAACATGGAAGAGAACTGAAAACTCTTAAGTCTCCTCTGCGTCTGAACCTGTGGTCTCAATCTGCACCTTCCAGAGGCTTCTGGTGCGAGAGGTCGGGCTTTGAAACTACCTCAACTTCCTGTCAGAGAAAAGTCCCTTGTCCCCCTAGAATTCAGTACTTACTGGCACTCTAACAGCATGGCCCTGTGCAGAGCACTGAGGCGTTCTCTGAAACTGGTTATAATGTGGAATGAAAAATAAATTTAAAAAAGAAAAAGAAAAACCTACAGCAGCTGGAGCGATGGCTCAGGGTTAAGTGTGCCTGCTGAGCCCAGCGCTCACATCCGGTGGCTCCAACCACCTGTGACTCCAGTTCCACAGGCTCTATAGCTCGCTCCTCTGGCCTCTGTAGGCACACGCACACATGTGTGCAAGCACACGTGCACGCACACACATACACACACATCTTTAAAAAAAAACCCCAAACCCTAGTGTTTTCATGAAGATACAATGAGAAAGCATGTATAAAACATCGTCTCACACCCCTCTTCCTCCGCGGGTGTGATCTGTCATGTATTAGGACACATTAAATGGTAGCTATTGTTATAATCGTGACACTGTTCTAAGACATGAGTGAGAACAAGGCTGCGCCAAGATTTGTGGGCACAGCAAACAAGGGAAACTCCGCCTGACAGTCTTGGTGACTTGGCTCTAGGCTGTGTTGGGGATTCACCCAATGTGGTCACTCAAGTGTCACAGTCATAAGTGCCCTGACTTGTGAGGTGTCCGAAGGGGAAAAGCTTCAGAAGCGAGCCTGGTTAGGTAAAGCCAAGCATCAGTCAATCACTCAACCACAGCCCCTAACCCCTGACAGGGCCACCTCTGTGAAGTGGTCCTGGAGGTCTGCAGGATGGATGTGCCGGGTTGGCCACGGGGCACAAGGCCGGAACATCTCCATGGCTTCTAAGCATCTGCAGGGCGCCAGAGAAAACAGCAGTAGCCCAGCACCTCCACGCACTCCGAGGGACAGACTCTGGGCTCCTGAAGAAGGGCTGTCTTCCATACTCCTTGTTTCTGTGTTGAGGAAACAGAGACTAAACTGAGGAGGTCGTGTTTGCCCAGGAGGGCTGCTTGGTGGAGGTTGACCTCTGGGAACCCTAGGAAGGAGGGTGTCACTGGATCCCAGATCCCTCCTGATGCTCATCCATACAAGGGCTGTTTCAACTCATGAGATCCAAGGCTCTATAGGCCACCTCCACTCTGAGGTCACCAACAGCCACACAGTAAGAAATGGGTGGAACCCTAAAACCAAACCCATGTGTTTCGTCTCTTGAGATCCACGCAGGCACTCCCTCAGTCTGGTGGCAGGACCACCGCTGGGGCTGGGCACACAGCAGTGGGGACGGGAGTGTCTCGTGCTCTGCGTGACAGTGAGCTAGGGGACCACTCCAGCCTGCTTGCAAAGCTCCAGGGAAATGATGCCCTGCAATGGCGCCACGCCCTGCCACGCCCTGCCACACACCTTCACATGTGACAGGAATGTGGAGCTCCCAGCACTAGTCAGATTAAATTCAGAACTTGGGTGGAGGGTGCTGAAGTGTCAGATTTTTGGGGTGTTGCCTTTTTTGCTTGTTTCAGAAGGATTTGTTTGTAAAACGGAGGCTGAGCATGCTGAATGTTTAAAGTGGGCAAATGAGATCATTACACGTATGGGAGAAGGCAGGGTGTTCTAGCTGTGAGGACGCACGGATGCGCTGCTAATGTTGGGGGGGGGGGGGTGCAACCACTGTCTTCCCAGGAAACCGCCTTAATGTCGGCTGGCACTTTGTTGGGGGCAATTACGACGTAGTCGGCTCCATTCTAAATCTTTCGTTAAATAATTCATTCCCCACAACAGATGAAAGGAAGAATGATGTCACTGTTCTATTCCCGAAGCAAGGAAGCTGAGGGCCAGAGAGGGTTGAGCAGCTTGTCCAGTGTTGCAGAGCTGGGACAGACACCTCAGGGCCAGGTTACCTTTTAATGAAAAATCTTTTAGGCCAAGACCTAAAAACTACTGCTCTGATCCTTTCCTGGTACTCAAGCAACAGAGTGAGGTCTGAATATTAAATATGCTTATAAGTAAGTTGTTAATGCTATTTTTATATAAACTGGGTTTGTTTCTCAAGTTTCTCTCCTAACCCGGCTATCACACCAATAATGGAGATGCTATCGTATTATTTAAACAAGTTTCACAGCACAAGAACTGAGCAGTTATTACCCTATTCTTCCCCGTCTAAGCTAATCTGGTTTCCTCCCGGCTTACACATCAGAGATACTTACTTGTACTTCGTAGCTTTCCCTGCTACAGCTCCTTTCTCCTTATGTCTCCTGGACCTCTCCTGTGGCTGAATTCCCCACTTCCCCCTCTAACTCCTCCTCCCCTGGCTGGTAGGAAGTCCCGCCCTATTCTCTCCCCTGCTTAGTGATTGGCTGTAAGCTGCTTTATTGCCATATCAGGGGGCGATTGGGGAGCAGTGTTTACATAGAGCCAGGAGATTCTAAAAACAAGGACTACAACCAGACATTTGGGGGGGGGGAGGTACAGAAATCACCATTTGCATTACACAATACCCTTATGCCTACAGTAAGTGAATACATTAATGAAAGAGCCTGCAGTGCTCTCATTGTATGGTTTTGCTTACGGCATTGATCAAATTAAATTCTTGAAACATAGGTACATTGGGAAAGGCGGCTTGCCAGGGCTAGCATCCGTCAGAGGGGAGGGCTGGAACGGAGGGCAACTTCCCAGGGAATGTGTTTAAACTGTACCGTCTCTCAGAAGACTAATGCAGCCTGCAGCCATCCTCAACTTCTGACAAGGGAACCTGAGGAAGAGGGGTGCGCCTTGTTCTGTGGGCGGAGCTCGGGGGGAGGGGTCTCTGGACTCCTAAGTGAGATGCTGATTTGGGGCTAACTCCTCCCGGCTGTGCTGTGCGCCTGGGGCTCTGGGCGTCCCTTGCCTTCTCTCTCAGCCTGTGTAGACGTTCAGGTTCTGATTTACTTCTGGTGCCTCAGCCACCACGCAGAAAAGTGAGTAGCTCCAAGGTGTTGCTGGAGTGTGTCAGACCCAGGATTCTCCAGGGGGTTCAAGACCGGAGCCATCTTAGACGTTCTCTGTCAGGTGGCTGCAACAGGAAACACGCCCAGACAGCACCGGTCTCTCACAGGCCCTCCAGATGCTCAGGTCTAGGTTACACCGAAAAGGATGCTGTAGGCTTCCGGACTTGTCCCACCCCAACCCTGGAACTGAGTAACGCAGGAGAGCGGACAGTTACTCAGCTGCTGGTCAACCGCCCCTGAGGGAGGGTGTTTCCTATACCCAGGGTTCTGTGGCCTGTGGGCTAAAGCCCCTGGCTTGCACAATCACTTTGAGGTTAGCTAAGGAATGACCATTCTGCTACCTGTTTCCACCTGGCATGTAGCAGCCCAGGGCTCTGTCACACTCTTCTTGTTCCCAGGGAGATGCGAACAAACATCTAGTTGCTACAGATAGAGAAACGACGACAGACCAAAGCGAGGACACCGCTAACACCCAAGCTGGTGAACAAAAGAGCTCCATTGGGGTTACTTACAGGAATATGGGCGAAACGTTACCTACGGAAGCAGAAATGATGCACAGACAGCTGAGTCACCAAAGCCCACCCCAGCATGAGTGACAGCTCATAAAAGCCGGGAACCCGGAGCACACTGCACAGCCTGCAGGCAGCTTGAAAGGTTGTAGAGTGGCCTTTCCGGGTCGCTAGTCTGGTCCGTGCCTCTTCCAGCAGAGTATGACTCAGCAGTCCTTACTGCTTACGTAAAGCATAAAGTTGGGGGCGGGGGGGGGGATGCCTAGTGAATCTAGTCGGTTTCAAGGACTTCCTGAAGCTTTGGGGTGTCTACTTCCTGTGTTTCTGTGAGCTTCCCCCCAGGGTGGAATGTTTCACCTCCCCTTAGAGGGTCCTGTGCCTTAGTGGGCCCCCTTCTGAGATAGATTGTTCTAGCTCAGAGGACACTGATGTACCATCACCCAGATGCACGCCGTGGCTCTACTGCCCACCCCACTGCAGTGGCCCTGCGTGGTCCACGACACCATTGGCTGTGATGTCTTTTGATCTAACCACAGCAGAGAAGAGGGTCAGTGACGTGCGTGGGATCTGGGCACGTGTGTACATAATGTGGAGCTTCTGGACAGGAAAGCGTGGACTCAGCCGGCACAGGATCTCCTCCAAGGTTCCTTCCCGGTCCCATGCCTAGTGCTGGGGGCAGCTCACCCCTGTACCTTTAAGGTGAGTGGCTGAGTTGGTTCTACCCACACATGACGCAGCACCTGCTCAGTGACAGCTCTCAGGGGCCTCAGCCAAACGCATCAAACGCAGCCCGTACGGTGGGTGTCCCGAGCGTGAGCGCTGTCCTCAGGCGTGGAGAGGCCTCTGTACAGAACACGTGCTGACATGAACACAGGTCCAGGACTGGGTGGCAGCGAGACTCTGGCAGTTCATCTCCACTGCTGCCCTGAGCCTCTCTCTACACACTCATTTTGCCTTGTGTGTGACCTGAGGCGTCTGTGCTTTTAACAAGCCGCTGAGTCACACTACTTGTTTACCCCTGTGCTTCTGTTACACTAACAAACAATTAGTCACGGATGCCCATCTGTCGAGGAATAGTTAGGCAAATTACAGTGTTGTTATTCAGTGGGATCTTTGGTAGCATTTAACACACGGCAAATACAGAGAAGTAACTGAGGACATTTGCTAAGTAGAAGAAGCTGGATAATTGTGCTAAATTATGAATCCTTGCCCCTGCCAAAGAATAGTATATACAAGTGTGCATGTGTGTGTGCACGCGTGTGTGCGTGTGTGTGTGTGTGTGTGTGTGTGTGTTGTAAGTACTGCTATTTATGAAGGTGCCTTTTTGTTTTATACTTTTCTATGTTTTCTTGAAGTTATATATTAATTTTTATTTTTAAGAGTGCTATGTTTTTGAAAAACTACCTTGGAAATTGTTTTTGGAAACTCATGGATTAGGTAAGACCCTGAAGCTTCCACCAACAAACGCAAATCAAGCCTTGAAACCCAACTGCTGCTGTGGGCTGAGCCCACGGATCACAGTCTGTGGATTACCAGGGACATGACTGTGACCTTGCTCTTATATTTCTGAGCCATTAGTCCCCAGTCAGTGGATGAAAGGGACACGGTGTTCCGAGACAACAAAACACCACACTGTGCTGTGGCCTCAGCTGCTCATGTGTCCCTGTACTTTGCTGCTCAAACTGTCTGAAACAGTGAGCAAGAGACAAGTGGGCCCCACAGTTGCTGGCATCTGGCCTTTAACTCTGTCTCCTGCCAAAGGCTCCAATTAATACCCCAGCGGCCACAGGTCCTCTCGTGACCCCGACGACCCTAACCAAACTCACCAGTGGTGGCTGGAAGGGTGAGAGGAGTCTGAATATAGCCGTGCATGGCCTGAGAGATGCGGGGATGGTTCCCGGCTTTGCCTCTGCGGCAGAGGGAAGGAGGTCCGTGGCTTCCCTGAGTCGTCCCTGTACCCAGGACCACGCATATCCACTGAGAGCCTGCAGGGCCGAAACAAACAGCAAAAATCACCCACCCTTCTGTGCTCTTCCAGAGATGAGGTGACACCTCATGGTTGTCCTGGTTACTGAGGGGCCCCTTGGGGTCCTGTGCAGAGCTTAGTTTTTTGGTCTTTCAGGCACAAGGTGATGCAGGGGCTGATCAAGAGCATGGCAGCAGTTAGTCACCCACGCGTCTGCCTCCGGATGCTGGGAGCCTGCCACGTGGCCTGCCTCACAGCACAGGGAAGCAGGTGAGAACCCCGGTCTCGCAGAGGTCGTGTTTTAGGGTGACGACAGCAGAGAGGTGAAGAAGTAGTGGGTAATAAATTACAGTGACAAGTGTACAATGGAAATATAACGACACCAGCCTAGAGACAATGGCTCGGTGGTTGAAAGCACTGGCTGCCCTTCCAGAGGATCTGGCTGGGTCTGATTCCCAGAACTCACATGGTGGCTACGGCCATTTGCAAGTCCACTTCCAGGGGACCCGTTGCTCTCTTCCGGCCCCTGCAAGCTCCAGGCATGCACACGGGCACACACAGATACATGGATGCAAACAACAACGAAAACAACGTGCTGGAACGGAATGTTCCTGAGGACACAAGTATTTGATTGAAACGTACAGCCTTAAACTCCTATCAGGTGACAATGATAGGGAGAAAGAGATGATTCTCGGGGAAATATGAGGGGCTCTTTTGCCAAAGGCATCAACATTCAAATACTCAAATAAAGTTCCTTAAGAGTATGTATGTGTGTGTGTGTGTGTGCGTGTGTGTGTGTGTGTGTGTGTGTGTATGTGTGTGTATATGCATGTGTGTATGTGTGTTTGTTTGTGGATGTGTGTGTATGTACATGTATGTATGTGTGTTTGTGGAAGTATATGGGATGTTCATGTGTGTGTACATGTGTGTGTGTGTGCATGTGTGTGTGCATGTGTGTACTATGTGTATACATGCATACGTGTATGTGCACTGTGGCTCTCCCCAGTGGCCCAATTTTTTTTTCTGCTATTTCAGATGTATGCCTTAGTCTGTTCATGATATTATAATAAAATACCTTAGAGGCTGGGCGTGGTGGCTCACGCCTTTAATCCCAGCACTCGGGAGACAGAGGCAGGTGGATTGCTGTGAGTTCGAGGCCAGCCTGGTCTACAAAGTGAGTCCAGGACAGGCAAGGCTACATAGAGAGACCCTGTCTCAAAAAATAAATAAATAAATAAATAAATAAATAAATAAATAAATAAATGTTTAAAATACCTTAGAGTAAATTATAAGCAACAAAAATATCTGTCTCACAGTAGTGGAAGCTAGGGATGTCCAAGATCAAGGCAGTGGCAGATCTGAGGTTTGTTATGTTTCCTCAAGTGCAGGGAGAGAGGGTGAGTCTTGCTGATGTCCGTGTACCAGTGTCACCCGGAGGATGGACCCGTCATGACTACACCACTTCCCAAAGACAGCTTCTAGCATATGACTCTGGTAGGGATGGGGACATTAATACTTAAACCGTAATAATACGCTTGGGCCTCTCTCGCTGAATGGCACAGGGAGCCCTGCCTGGCTGGTTCTGTGACGCTTTCAGGGTCAGTGGGAAGGATGGAAACATCAAAGGAGCGTCCGGGTGCTGTAGACTGAGAAGACAGAAGACATCTGACTCCATGTGTCCTGGGCTTTTCTCTCCCTCCCTCCCCAGAGCACAACAGCTGAACTCATGCCCAGGTGTCTGGAGAGAAGCTACATGTAAGGCAACAGCCTGTTTCCCTGAGGGCTCTGAGGACGGCAGGGCTGGGGGCGAAGGGTCAGCAGGGTAAGATGTATGTCTCCGTATAACACACACTAGCACTGCTCAGTGATAAAAGAGACAGGAAGGGGCCCCTTGCTGACCTAGCTGAGTTTTAGTACCGTGGCTCCTGGGTACGGAGCCCAGTGTTGGCATCTGCAGGACGGTCCGCGCTGGGAGGATGGAGGCCTGCACCCTCAGGACTGGTCCACCTTCTCAAAAGGAGCCTAAGAGCCAGACGGGCAACAAGGACGGAGGGGGCACTGGCCTCGCCTGGAGGTGAGAAACACGGGAGAGCAAGGCACGGAGGGCACTCTCGGGGGGCCTTCCTGAGGTCTCTGTGAGCGCTTCAGGCTTGGAGTTGAGCCAACAGGTCAAATGTAGGATTAAGAACCCTATAGACATGGGTGACCCTGATGTATGTACGTGTGCATGCACGCGTGTGCATAAGTATTGTCCTGGCCGGTGTTATGTCAACTGGACACAAGCTAGAGTTATAAAGACCATGCATGGACCTACACAGATGTGGCGGATGAGCAGCTCTGTCTTCATGTGCCATCTCTAGCGTGGACACTGTTGCCTGCTTTTTGATCACTTCCTTCTGGCAGGACTGCCTTGCCAGGCCACAGGAGAAGAGGACTTGTTCAGTCTTGATTCGACTTGATTACCTGGGGTGGGCTGAGGGGGGAGCTCCCCTTTACTGAGGAGTAGGGGAGGGGGGAGGAGGAAGGGAGGGAAGAACAGGGAGGAGATGAGGGAAGGGGGCCATGATTAGGATGTAAAGTGAGCAAATTAATTAATTAAAAAAAACAATTTTTAAAAACTAACACAAAGAAGAAGAAGAAGAAGAAGAAGAAGAAGAAGAAGAAGAAGAAGAAGAAGAAGAAGAAGAAGAAGAAGAAGAAGAAGGGACCTCAGTTGAGAAAATGCCTCCATAAATCCAGGCATGGTGGCCACACACTTTTAATCCCAACACTTGGGAGGCAGAGGCAGGTGAATCTCCATGAGTTCAAATCCAACCTAGTCTACATAGCGAATTCCAGGACAGCTAGATCCACACAGAGAAATCCTGTCTCAAGAAAAGCCACACACATACACACACATACACACATGAGCGGGCACACACACACACACATACACATGAGAGGGCACACATGCATGAGCGGGCACATACACAAAGCCTTCATAATATCTGGCTGTGGGATATTTTCTTAATTAGTGATTGATGTAGGAGGGTCCAGTCCACTGTGGGTGGAGCCATCCCTGGGCAGGTGGTCCCGGGTTCTATAAAAAAATCAGGCTGAGCAAGCCATGGGGGCAAGCCAGTAAGCAGCACCCTCCATGGCTTCCTCGTCAGTTCCTGCCTCCAGGGTCCTGTCCTGTTTGAGTTCCTGTCCTAACTTCCTTTGATGATAAACAGTGCTGTGGAAGTATAAACCAAATAAACCCTTTCCTCCCCAGCTTGCTTTGGTCGTGGTGTGTCATCACAGTAATGGTGACCCTGACTAGGACAGATAAAAATAAACATGCAAGTGTGCCTATATCTGTGTGAGTGGGTGTGTGCCTATGCATGTGTGCATGTATGTGTGTGTATGTTTGTGCATGTTTCTCCCTCAGGACTTACCTTCATATTTAGAGTGTGGTCAAAGCCTCAGTGTTCCTGTTTGGGACCTCAAACCATCAGTTCCCAGAGAGCATGGGAGCCATCTGCAGGGGCAGCAGCCGTGCCTCTCCCTCCTGGCCAGCTGTCAGCACTCTCTGGCCAGGAGAGAGTGGGATGATGGATGGTGAGCTGGTGACAGGCCCTGGGAGCTGCTCTACAGGGAGGACAGGTCTGTCAGGGTGGGCGCCTCCTCCAGAGGAGGGCAGCAAGGGTGGGGAGGTGAGAAACTCTTCTCTAGCAGGGGAGTGAGGACAAGGTGTCACTCGCCACCGGCAAGGGCCGACGCCACAGCTCCTGTCAGCGAGAGTCCGGCATCAGGGCAAGCAAGACGTTCATGCGGGGCCCTCGAGAGCCCTGGCATCCGCTCATTGCTGCCTCCTCAACAGCTGACTTTCTTGTGTCCAAAGAATGTGCCAGCTGGAGCAACTACAGCCTTCAGAAGGCTGAGTTCTTGCCTGAGAGAAAGGGTCACACCCGAAGGCTTCCCCTTCCACAACACCATTCTGGGCCAGTGGGAGAGGCAGAGAAGATCCCTGAGAGAGCTCCATCTGCTCACGCCGTGCTTTCAGCATCTACCTATTTTCTGTAATAAGCAGAGGCTGGGGAAGCAGCTGGAGTGGATAAAGTTCACGCAGGGCGTTATGAAACCAGCCATGGTGCCTGAGGTCTACGACCCCAGCTGTTGGACGAGGAAGCAGCAGGAGGTCAAGGTTATCCTTTGCTACTTGTGGCGTCTGAGGCCAACCTGGGCTACAGGAAGCAACGACTATCAAGTTAACCACTCTTGAGCTCTCTTTACTGTAAAATTTGTCAGAGGGGGAAATTCCTACGGCACACCATTTAAAAAAAAAAAGGCCTCATGTCGTTTGTTTGCGTGTTAAATGTAGAGCCGCACTGAGGGTTTTGGAACCCTTAGTGAAAGAAAGTTAACAGGCTCTTTTGATTGTTTGTTGGTTTGTTTGTTCAAGACAGGGTTTCTCTGTGTAGCCTTGACTGTCCTGGACTCCCTTTATAGACCAGGCTGGCCTTGAACTCACAGCGATCTGCCTGCCTCTGCCTCCCCAAGTGCTGGGACTAAAGGTGTGCGCCAACACAGGCTCTTTAAGGCAGCTGTGCGGCGTGGCCATCTCAGGGAAGCTGGGCAGAGCAGTCAGAAGGCCAAGAACTTGGACAGCTCTTCTAGCCTGAACTAGAGGCCTGGACTCAGGGTTTGGTCATGACCTGTCCTCTTAGCTGATCCCACTGCTAGGAAAAGGCCCTCACACAGAGGGGACTGGAGATGGAACCACCCAGCCATGAGCTCTAGGACGAGTTTGGGGAGGCTTGTCAGTCTGTGGGGCAGAACAGCGAGGCACACAGTTAAGCAGTTACACTGGTGTCTTACGGAGTACAACTAGATCAGGCCCCGCCCCTTCCCCCCAAGGAGAGGTCAGACAGGCTTATCATCCGTACATTAAGCATCACAGCAGAGCTGTCTCTAACCATGGTACAGTCCGGAAGGTAGAGAGAAAGTGGGGTGGAGAATTGAGGGGTGCCGGCAGGGATTCAAAAAAAAGAGGCAGTCGTCGGCCTGCACTGTTCAATTTTAGTAATAGCCAACATTTATAGGACAGTGTGGGCTATGCTCGGAATTTAACATGCCATGTCATACTGTAGTTTTTGAGACAGAGGGTCTCACATAGCCCAGGCTGGCCTCTAACTTGCCATGTAGCTAAGGCTAGCAGCAGTCAACTTCTGGCTCCTGCCGTCACCTGCCTAGTGGAGGGATGAGCTTCCATGCCCCTTTGTGGGACCCTGGAAATCAAGCCCAGGCCTCCGCACACACCAGGCAGGCCCTCCATCTATGGGGGAGCATCCCCTGGAGTTGGAGGCTTATATACGCGATCCGCACAAGGGCCCCGTGAAACACAGACTGTCCTCGTTGTGCAGGGCCAGTTACCGTGGCACTGGGCATTCGGTAACTTGCTCCTAACTTCCCAGATGAGCCCTCCTCAGGCTGCCTGGAACTGATATTTAGGTTCTTATCTGAACTTGCATTTCGAGCCTGGGCATTCCAGGAAAAACCAGGCATAACAAAATATCACTAATAGCCCACAGCCCTCGGGGAGCTCCCAGCCTTCGCCCCTACATTGCCCAGAGGGATTTAGGATAAGCCTTCTGGTTGTCTGCGGAAGACTCTGCCTTGGGGCACCTGGATTTCCTGTTCTGCCGAGCAGGCCCTGGTTAGGGCTCCACAGTCATCTGGTCCCGCCGGTGCCTTTCTCTGCAGGCAGAGCTGGACAGCGTCAAAGCTTGGCTCTCCATGGATTCTGCATAACTGTGGATTTCTCCTCTATCTGTGGAGATAAAGGCAGAGGCAGGCCTTGGCTATTTCTCAGCCTTCTCTGACAGCAGAAAGGCCTGTACATTGTAAAGATTTCCAAAAGGGAACTCTGTGGTAGTTTGTAGAAGTAAACAAGAGAGACGCAGGCTAGACATGACCCTTCGCCGTGGCTTCAGAAAGGCCTTGCGGCTCCTCCACCTGGTGAGGGATCCCTTGCAAGCTCTTGGACCCCACCCCCCTTGGCACTCCTCTTCTGGAGCCTTGACGCTGGCCTGGCCCACAGCAGGCTATCAGAATGCTGTGCCTACCACTTCAGGAGGCTGGGTCTTGGAGAGGCTGTGCCTCACAGTGAGGCTGAGCACAAACTGTAGCCCAGGTCGCCACATCGAATCCTGTCTCTGCGCCACATGGAATCCTGTCTCTGCCACTACCTTGTCACACCCCCGAAGACAAGTGGCTTCACATGTTTGTGATTTAGGTTTTCCTTGGTAAGACAGACAGAATAGTTCTTCCCTCCTGGGCATGTGATGCTCCGGTGTGATGTTATACAAACAGTTCCGGGAAGAGTAACCACCAGGAGGCAGCGCACGGCGGTTACAACGCAAGAGTGGTCTTCGGAATCCACCTGCTTTGTCGGGGTACCATCCTAGTTTCCACCTGCCTGTAGATATGGACTCTGGCACAAACAGGAGCCTCTCTAGGTTTCAGTTTCCACTTCTGGAAACTTGGGGTGATGCCGTCTTCCTGACAGGCAGAGGGTCCAGAGCAGCGATGGTTCGTTTGGCCTACACAGAGTGCTGCTGCTGTACCATGGGGCTTCCTGAGCCACCAGACCTGAGGTGCAGAGGTGCAGAGAGATAAGCCGTGCTGGCCTGCTTGTACAAGGCGCCTCACACCTAGGCGAGGTCGGTTTTAGGCTTGCGAAGCTGGATTGTTCTGTGACACCACAGTGTTGGTGCCTTTAGTCCAGTGTGGCTGAGAGGCCATAAAGAGTCCCAGCCCTTTAGGCAACACGACGTCCATTAACAAGACTAATATCTCACAAAAAGAAACCCCTGGTGCTTGGAAACCATTCAGCTCTTAGCACACACAATACCAGACACAAACACCTGCTGCTCTAGTTGGGATCACCTGTCCTCATTAGGACTTAATTGCTGTGATGACGGCCAGGAGCTGGCTTATCCCGGCTTCCAACGCTCAGGTCTCACTCCGTCACTGAGGGGAGAACCACGGAGGCGGGAACTGAAGCAGAGGACAGAAAGAAATGCTGGCTCCGCCTTGCTCCTCCATGCTCGCTCAGTCTGCTTTCCAGCACAACTCAGGACCCCTTACCCCGAGGCAACATAGCCCACAGTGGGCCAGGCCCTCCAGGTGTCAGTCATTAAACAAGAAATGTCCCATGGGCCCACCCGGTGGAGGCATTTTCTCGATTGAGTTTCCTTCTTCACAAACTCAGTCTAAGTTTGTGTCACAGTAACAAAAACCAACAGCAAAGTGTCTGCAGCCTTAGAGCTCAAAAGGCCAAATCAGGAAGATTAAAGCCACACGTTCCATGTTAATCTGGGCTACAAAACAAGGTCTTGTCTTTTTTTCTTTCTTCTTCTTCTTCTTTTTTTTTTTTTTTTGTTTTTTGTTTTTTGTTTTTTTCGAGAGAGGGTTTCTCTGTGTATCCTTGGCTGTCCTGGACTCACTTTGTAGACCAGGCTGGCCTCAAACTCACAGTGATCCGCCTGCCTTTGCCTCCCAAGTGCTGGGATTAAAGGCGTGTGCCACCACCGCCCCAGCCACAAGGTCCTGTCTTAAGCACACAAAATCTGGAGCGTGTAATACACATCAGGCTATGTGCCTTCTCCTCCACATTCCTTGAGTTTTAAGAAAGTCCCCGAGGCCACCCTCCTTGGATTCTCGACAAGCAGCTTGCACTTTGCTTTGCTGGGGGGTAGGGGGAGAGGTAAAGAGGGAGAGAAGGGGGGGCAGTGATGGGGAGGGGTGGGGAGGGGGTAACCGCCATTCAGTGATGATAGCCCCACGCTTTTGTTTACAATGTTCTCTTCTATCACCAAGCCCAGACTAAGAACTCCGACCCAGTTACCAGGGATGGAGGCGGAGCGAGGAGGAGGAGGAGGAGGAGGAGCGAGGAGGAGGAGGAGCGAGGAGGAGCAGGCCCCCAGGAGGGCTTCCTAGAATCAGCCTGGAACTGCACAGATGACCTCGTCTTCCTGTTGTCACGGCGGGGGGGGGGGGGGGGGGGGGGGGAAATTCCCTGGACAAGTCACACGGCTGGTGCAAGTGCAGCGAGAGCAGAGTCAGATGCCCCCTAAACCCTGCAGCTGGGGAGTGAGGGCGGCTTCCCTAAAAAGGAAAAAGGTCCTCGGAGGCAACTGTGTTCTCATCTGCTGCCTGTTTACAAGATTCAAGTTCTCGGCTCATTAGGCTTGTTTTCAAATGCGTTAGAAAAATAAAAGTCAACAAAAGTCAAGCTGAAGAATTTAGAGACGTCAGAAGAAAGTGTTCTATTTAAACAAACAACCGGAAGGGAGGGAGGGAGGGAAGAGCGAGTTTAAGGCTATCTGTCTAAATCCCCAAGTTAATATATAAGAGTTTGCTGTTTAAATGTGAAACCGTGACACTTGAAGAGAGTTCCAGCTCTGGTTTAAGCCAGACTTGATTCAGACATCGTCACCAAGTCTCCCTGCATTATAACTGTGTCCTGCTTTCCCCCGTGTGTGGTGTCATGAGCATTTTTCTTCATTTTTTAATTTCTATGCCTAGCTTACAGTTTGCACCTTCTGACCACGCTCTCTTATTTTCCCTTCAGAGGCAGCATCTGGACATCCAAACAGGCTTCAAACTTGTAATCCTCCTGCCTCAGCCTCTCGAGGCTCAATTCTGCAGGTGTATATTGATGGTTATTTTAGGTCATTTCCAATTTTTCCTTATTAGAACCCTGTAGTGAGCATGTTGAGCACTTGCTGTGTTTCAGCATTTGAGTTTCATCCTTAGGAGAGATTCCTCATGTTTATTCCTGAGATGCTTGGCTACACCGTTTTTTCCAGGGAATTATACTTAGCTGATATATCACTGGTAATTAATGACAACCTTTCCATATCGGGAGATTATTAATTTGTTTATTTTTTAAAAAGTAAATAGCAAGATAGTATATTTTCCTGGAAGCTTTAAGGTTTTCCAGAAGGCCAGGCTGCCTGTCTTTTCCTCTTGCCTTTCTCTAGCGCCTCAGGCTGGTTGTCTCTGCCCACACACGCGAGATCTGTGAGTGTGGGCGGAAACCTGGTCCTCGCTGACCTCGGCCACACTGTGGAGTGGCTGGGAACCTCTGGCACAGAAGGTGGGAGTGAAATTGCTTTGCAGGCCAGAGGCAGCAGCTCCCCACTGGGCAAAGAAAGATGCTGAGTAGATGTGGGGTGTAAGAAGCATCAGGGCAAGGCGCCCAAAGAAAGGCAATAAATAGGTGACCCGAGTGTTTGGGGCAAGGGGAGGACATAGAACGCCCGAGAGGAAAATGAGGAAAGCTATGAGGAAGAGGAGGTGGGTTGGTGGGGCCAGAAGAGGGGCAGCAGTGTGGCAAAGAAAATTAGTTACTGCTCAGAGTCAAGCGGATGGGAGAGAATGTAGGAAGACACGGGGATGATTTGAGATATTAGAGTTTGCATCAGCTGGGCCTGACTCAGAGCAGGAGCTGCTGGGGGTGGGGTGGACAGCGGAGAGGAGAGGGCGGGATGCTGAGGGTGGTGGGCTTATCGCTAGGTCAGCACCTCTACTCACGATGGTCCTCACTGACAAAACAGACAACCAGCCGACGAAAAGGTTTAGAGTTGAACGCTGTTTTAGCTCCTGTGTAGCCTCATTATCCTAAGAGTGTAATGAGCTGGCTTTGTACACTATATCAAAAAGCCAGCAAGCAGAACCGCTAAGAATAATAGATTTGTTCTTACAAGTGCCAAGGATAAGACTATAAAACCTTAGGGATCTGATGGAGAAGGCTGTGCCTACCACTTGCCTTTTTTTTTTTTAAGAGAGGGTCTCTCTGTGTAGCCTTGGCTGTCCTAGACCCGCTTTGTAGACCAGGCTGGCCTCGAACTCAAAACAATCCACCTGCCTCTGCCTCCCGAGTGCTGGGATTAAATGCGTGCGCCACCACACCCGGCCTACCATTTGCCTTGTGTCTTTTGTTGATGTCAGAGTCACCATAGATGAAGGAGAGAAGAGATAGAAGCTGGAACAAGGCACGGAAGCCACACAGGCGCCCGGCAGCTGATCTTTTCAGCATAAAAATGGAAGCCACTAGGCTGCGAAGGGGCAGAGACTAAGGTGCTGCCATCGAGGTTGGATACCAACCAACCACATAAGTTGCCCTCTGACTTCACATGAATGTTGTGGCAGCCCTGTCCTCCCTAGCCCCAGGAAACACGCATCCATGGGTATAATTTTAAAATGTGGTTTAAATGGTTGGCACCTTGACTCCTTCACCTTCTTAAGTCCCTCAGGAAACTGTGAGGGACCAGGTTTCACTGAGACCGAGTTGGCATCTTATGAAGCCACCACACAGGAGGCAGCATCTGTTTCCAATGTGTCTAAGGCACTGGGGCGGAGATTCACCTGAGGGTCAGCCAACAAAGCCAACCGTGGGCAAAGCTTGAGTTTTGCACAAGGAAAAAATGGCGGCCCACAGGTTACAATCTGGGCCCAACCAAAGTCACACCCTGGCAACATAACCTTGCCAAGGCACTGAGAGCCGCTTCCCTAGCCAGCACCAAACGCACAGCGCCTGAGTGGTCTGAGTGGTCATCTCTGCTCTGGGGACAGTGCAACAGCCAGATCCCCATATGTGCTGTCCCATAACTGCCACAGTGCCAGCTAGACCCAGGCCCTGAGCTTCTAACTCCCCAGGGCTGAGATTGCAGACACCGGCAACCACGATCACTTTTATGAGATACTGGGCATCCAAGACTTTTGTTATGTGCTAGGAAGACTTTACCAACTGAGCTGCGGCTGCAGTGCTGAGGAGATCAACACCATACTAGACACTCGACTGCCACGACGCTCCCCCAGTAAGCTCAGAAGGCCATGTGACTTGGAGGTGGGCTGTATTTTAATCAGGTGTGGACATCTTTTAGTCTTATTACAGAAGTTGACCTGTCACCGTCTCTCCATCTCTCTCTCTCTCCACTGCCCTTTCCACCACTCTCCTTTTTCTCTCCTTCGTAAAAGTAACTTTATTCCCCCGGCTCTATTGTTGTCTGGGAGGCTCACTGCCTCCTTCTGCTGGCTTAGGCCTAGTCCTGGAAGCTTCTAGCCTCCATACAATCTAACCTAAGCCTAGGATGTTTTCAGCTTCTGAGACTGCTTAATAATCTAACTCTTACTTCTTCTTTCTGAGCTCTGGGCTGCCTGGTTCAACTCAGCTGTTCTGGCTCAAATTCTTCTCCCAGCTGACTGATTCATTCTGGCTTTTTTCTTGGTACAGAATTGCTCTGCTCTGCCTCAAACTAACCCAGCAGTCTTCCCTAATTTTCTGGCTTGTTCCATCTTCACATGAGTTCTTTGTCTTCAACTCATCTCTCTGTTACTGTCCTGGTAACACTGCCTCCTCTCTCTGTTAAAACTGCCTCTTAAGTAGCTTTCCTTTCCTCTCTCTTCTCATGAGAGTTGGGTGTGTCAAATCTCTGATTTTTTACCTTTTCTGCTACTCAATTAGACATCACTTTCAAACATGGGCTCTTCTTTCTACAAACTAACTTTACCTTCATTGGTTGGGATTAAAGGCGTGCACTATCACACCTGGACCTAAGCTTTTCTTTACCTGGCACTTGCTCTATACCAGGCTGGCCTTGAACTCAGATCTGTTTGCCTCTGTCTCCTGGATTAAAGGTATATTTGTATTCCAGCTGGACCACACAGACCTAGAAGGTCTTTGGGTGTGATCTCTTGCCAGAGCAGCCATGTTCTGAGTTAACGTTCCTCTACACCCTTCTCTGTGACTTCTTTTTCTTCTGCCTCCTCTCTGCCCTTCGTTCTCCTCCCAGAGGCACACAAGCAAGTGCTCACCGTGACTGAGCCTGTAACCAGGATGGGAACCGAGTTATGGGGGCGGGAGGGGGGGACAGCTTGACCACATACCATGGTTACGTTGTGTGGCAGAGATGGCGTGTGTCAGGTGGCTGAGGTTCCTCTGTTATTTATTTTTCATTTGCCTTCCCCATCACCCTTATTTCCGACTGGACTGTCTCTGAAGGAGAAGAAGTCTCTGGAAGCCATAGCATGACTCTAAGCCATCTGTTACATCAGCTGTGGGCCCCGTCTCCCTGGTAAAAACTTGCCTAAGCCTCTTAACTCCCCTGACTGCCCAACCCCCAGCCGAGCACCCACTCACTTTGATGAGAACCAGCCTGAGTGATGACGGCCTGTGTGTGAATCTTTCTGCAGTTCTCCTAGGTGCAAACCCAGTGCTTCCGAGTCACTCTCTCGCTGCAGCACTGTCCTGTGCTGTGTGTACCCTCTCATGTCCTACTCACACCAGTGCTTACAGCGGGGCCTGAGTAGTCTGGGGTGCAAGTTGGCTCCCAGCTCTTCCTTCTCCTTTAAATCACAGGGGTCCTTCTGAGAGCAGACACCAACACTGTCTCAACTGTATCCTGAAGGAATTAACTGGCAAGGAGTTACAACCAGCTCTTATGGGGGGGGGGGGCAGGCTCTGAAAGGCTGACAGTCTGGTCACCAATTCTACAAGACGGTGTTGAGACCAAAGGTGAACCTGGAACACGTGTTGGCACAGGTACCAAGGGGAGCACGCTCAGAGCCACCTCTGTGGTCTCTAGGAATGGCACAGCCCTTCTCCACCCTTTGTTGTGGGGTGAAGACTACTCACAGATCCAGCTGTCTGTCTGGTGACCAGAAAGGTGCCTCATGCCACAAAGATGACCTTGGGAGCCTTAGAGCAGAGCCGTTGACTTGGGAGCTCACTAGGAAGGACTCAGGCTGCACACCTCAGCTGCAGAAGCCATCCCCGTTAGGATCGCAGGTGATTCATACGAGTGTTTAAGAGACTCTCTGTAGAGCTGCGCATGGTGATCCACACAAGCCGTGGACTGAGGGAGACAGAGAAACTCACCTAAAGTACATGACTAAAATAGAAACTTCTTTAAAGTTGCTTCGTTTTGTTTTGTTTTTTTGTTTTTTTTACTATGTAACTACATTTATCATCTAACAGAGTCAACTATTTGCACATTCTTGTACAACAGATTATTTTTGTTTGTTTTAACAATGCTGGGGATTAAATCCTGGGGCTTGTACAGGCCGGGCACTGGCTCCACCACTGAGCTGTTCCCCCAGCTCTGGACACTTCTGAGCTGCTGTTGGTTTGGATTTCTTTCTACTGCACTGCTTTCCCTGGGGGCAACAGTCAGGAGAGACTCATAACCATGGATGCTTCTCTCTCTTGATGGTGTGTGTGTGTGTGTGTGTGTGTGTGTGTATGTGTGTGCACACAAGAGTGTGTATGCATGCACATGCCCACGGGTGCCCTTGGAGGCCACAGGACAGCATCAGATCCCCTGAGGCTACAGTTACAGGCAGTTGTGAACTCCTGATAATGGGTGCTGGGGACTGGACTCGGGTCCTCTGCAAGAACTCCTGATGGCTGAGCCATCTCTCTCTCCAGCACCTAGTGCATTTTTTATTGCACTCTTGGCGTGGGCTAAGTGTTGTCCTCATTTATTCCTTCTGGTCTATCACGTGGGAGTCTTTATTTTTCTTACTTTTAATTAGTTTAAGAGACAGAACCCTGAAAACAACGAGTGAATTCAGGAGCGGAGTTGCGAGCACAGAGAGCTGGAGCCTGGATCTCCCCGGGGCAGCTGAGAACGAGTGAGGACATGAGGGACTCTGCGGAGACCTGGAGGACACACCCCGCTCGGGTTGTTGTTATTCTTGGGGACAAGGCTGAACCGAGGCTGTCCCATCTTACACTGCAGCGTAACTCTGTCCTGACAAAGCTCAAGACCCCCAGTTCTGAGCTACAAAACGACAGCACCCAAAGAGTGCGTTCTTATGAGGCTTCAGGAAAGGGCTCGTGATTCCCGGCTGGGGCACCGACGTCGGTGTCTGTGGCCACACGTGGCCCGGAGGCCACAGGCTGGCAACGCCTGCTCTCTGAAAGCAATTTCGAGACTTGAAATTTTGGAAACCAAAATCCTTTCTTTAACATCTATCGATGATTCTCTCCTCTGGGCAGCTTTGACTGAGGATCGGAGACTGTCCACTCAGACTAGAGGAAGGGAGCTAGGGAGAGATGGGAGGGGCAGAGACATGCTTTGCTAGATGAAACAGACACCAAGCTGTGTGTGTGCGCGTGCACATCTTGCACCCAGCTTACCTGCCAGCCTGAGCCCCGACTTTGGTGTCAGGGGGTGACTGTCAGCATGGCCTTCCTACAGAGTCTCTGAGAGTAACTTGAAATCAGTTCTTCTGGTGACAACACACCTTTCCAATTCAGCTCCCAAGAGGGTACCTTTAAAGAGGAGGAGGTGCTCGGGCCTGGAAGAGCTTCCTTCCTGCAAGACCTGTGCCACAGAATGAGTTCACTGCCAACTAATCCAAACCATCTGGCAGTCCGAGAGCTTCCTTCAGAACGTGCTGGCTGAATAATCTAGGGAATTGCTGTTTTTCAAAAACATTTGGGGCTTATTAGCAAATCCGGGACATCTAGATCCATTTTGAAATGTATTGTCAGACAAACCCTCGGTCTTGAGGGTCAAAGGGAGGCAGGCGTCTTTGCTCCCTCTGTTAAAGATCATTCTCCAAGGGTCCTGTTCAGTAACTGTGGCCCACAGAGAGTCTGACCGGGCTGAGGATTAGAAGACACCTCAGCAACAATGCCTCCGTGTGAGTGAAGTCCCAGCAAACACTAGCTCAGGCACATGGAGAAGGGACACACACTCACTTGCTTCTATTTTCAGAAAATTAATGAACGATTTCAGTTTAGGCAAAACAGCCCTGTAGAGCAAGGGTCAGCCTGCTCTTTTAATCAAGGAGCTTTGCCAAATATTTACTAAAATAGGGCAGAGTCCTTGTAAAAGTATAAATAGTTTTGTTTCTTATTTAAAATAAAGGGTCCCTAGCACCTTATATGGTCTGCTCCTTTGATAGTGCTCAAATGTTGCTACAGCAGGACTTCCACTGTGCCCTCTGCTAAGGAAAAAGAAAAAAGAAAAAAGAAAAAAGAAAAGAAAGAAAAAAGAAACAAAACCATAGCATAAGGGCCTGAGGGAAGGGATGCTTTGTGAGAAAAGAAAGACAATAGAAATTCGCCGAATAAACTGAATCCTGTCGGCTCTGGGGCGAGCAGGACCAGCGTGACTCTGTGTGTGTGTGTGTGTGTGTGTGTGTGTGTGTGTGTGTGTGTGTGTGTGTGTGTGTGTGTGTGTGTGTGTGTGTACACAGAGGCCTTGACAGCCGGCTGGCTGAGGTGTTCAGCAGCTGGCTCCTTCCTGAACAGAACCTTGACTGTCCTGTTGTCCCTCTCCTCCCCAGTGTGACTCTGGGCTGCCTGCTCAGCCCCAGGCCTTACTGTTCCTCTTAAGCAAATGATGGGTGCCTCAGGAACCGGCCTGTGACCTGATCCTGTGCAGTATGAAGCATGGGTGCCTCAGGAACCGGCCTGTGGCCTGATCCTGTGCAGTATGAAGCGGGGCGTCGGGGGTGGCCGTCTGGAAAGGACTTTCTTGCCCCTCAGGAGGATGAGGAAGAAGCAAGTGATTCTTCCCTCGGTTGTCACATGGGGACCTGGTCACGGTGGCGTCCTCACCATCCTGCTTCCAGGAGAGAAGGAAGGTTGGGCAGGGCGGTTGTGAGAGTGAAGCCAGGCTGCAGCCCACCTGGCTTTGCATCTCTCGCGCTCGGTGAAATAACAGATTTCCTTAACTCAGTTTGAGAAGACACTATGAGCTGCCAAAAGCCCTCCAAACTGGCCTAATGCGGCTTCCACGGCCACAGGAAGACTTGCTGGCCATCTTTCTGTCACACCGCCCTGGAACCGGCTCCCATTGGCTCCCATTGCTAGAAAGGCCTCTGAAAGGATAAAGTTTCCTTAGCAATAAAAGTCTTAAAAAGTAGTCAATGACTGTAGCTGGCGGTTCTCCGGCGGTTGGCCCCGTTTGTTGTCATAGCTCAGAACAGGGGCTTCCTAAAGCCGTTCCTGCGGTAATGATCACGTTGAGGCAGCGGCCCGTGTGTTTCCCGGTCTGCCCACCTGTAACCAGGAACTGGGAGCGTCAAGGCAGCTGACCAGGGCCAGGGCAGTGGGCCTTGCCAGCTTAGCCAAGAGCCAGAGCTCTGAGTAATGGCACAGATACAAGTTACAGACGCCATGTAGACTCGCCATTTCCAATGCCCAAACTAGGATCCTAAGTTTTAGAAAAAGCTCCTTTGCCTTGGTGAAAAGTAAATAATACGGAGTCTCTTTAAGTATGATACGTAAATGTCCACGCTGTTCTTGTCCCAGGAGGGGCCTCTGGCGTTTCCATTGTTAACCTGACCTCAAGTTGGTCCTTTTGCACGAGTCAGCTGGCTTAACAAGTAGCGGATAATACGCCTTTTACAGCTCACTTACTTTTCCCTTCACTGAATGTCTTTATGTAAGATATCCCAGAACAAAGCAAGGCAGTAACCGGGAAGAATTCTATTCCACTCCTCTTTTTTAAAGACGTAGCTCATCTTTAGCTATGTGCGCATGTTTACGTGGGCATATGGACATGAGTGCAGTTGCCTTCAAATTCCAGAAGAGAGCACCGCGTCCCGCCAGGGTTAGAATTACAAGCATTTGTCTGCCATCCAGCGCGCATGTAGGGAACAAAACTTGGGTCCTCTGGAAACGCAAGAAGCACTCTTAGTCTCCGGCTCTTGGCCTCATTAACAATGTCAGGTATAGGTTCCATCTCATGGCTTTAAACCCATCCTTTTTTTTTTAAAGTGGTTGGACACTTCCCTAACATTCACACCACTATTGCACCCAGTGGCCACATCTTGCAAGCAGGTTGTCCTTATAGTTCACAGTGAGATTGCTGAGGGCACATGGCTCACGGGCCCAGCAGAAAATCTCCTGTTATTCTGCCTAAACGGCATATCAACAAAATGACTCCTCCTCGTGACACGCCTTGCTGTCACCACAGACGGGCGTCTCACTCAGTTGGCAGCAGAGACACTTCCTCTTGCTGTGGGTGGTAATTAACACAGAGGCCCACAGCTGGACAGTGTGCAGAGAGTGGGAGACGTGGGAGCGCTCAGCCCTGAGTGGGGGCGTGGGGTGGGGGTGGGTCTTCAGCACACTTCCTCCATCCAAGGCTGGGGAATCTATGGGAAAGGGGAGGGGCAGAGAGAGCATAAGAGATGGAGGCATTTTCCAGGCGTGACAGAGTCACACGGGAACCCACAGCAGCGGTGACAGCATAAGACACGTGAGCTCAAGGCAGACAAACTCCCGGCACAAAGGAGGAGAGGCCAACACGGTCTCACCCTGTCTAAGAAACTATTAGAAACATCTGAAGGGACAGGGAAAAGGTGGTTTCTTCCCCGATGGGGCAATGACGACTCCAGGGTGGGCCCCGTGCTCAGTAGTTGAGCAACACAAATTGGATTCCGTGATTTTGGTGGCCTTTTTTTTTTTTTTAAAGTGAGGGAAAGAATGCAACGCTAGATGGGTAGAGAGCAGGGAGGACAAAAGAAAATGGGATAAAAATACACTGAATGAAATTCTTAGAGAATAAATAGAAAAATTAAAGTGTCCGATACCAACAGTGATAACAGGCGGTAGTCGTGCCTCTGTTGTCTGCCTGTGTCTGTTGAGTGATGCGGTTGGATTTCTGGATTGGGCAGCCAGTCCTCGCTTTAACTTTACAATGAGCAGCCTCTATGCTGGTTTCTGAGGTGGTCACACCATTTGTATTGTGTTCTAGTATTTCAGTGTCTCCAGACCCTGGCCAACACCGACCAGGATCTCTCAGTGCTGCGGACTTAAAACACTCTTCCTCATTGTCCCGAGTAACTGTGACTACAGATGGCATCACACCCGGCTCATCTTCTGCCCGTTTAGTTCCAAGCATCCTGGCGGCTGTGAGCCAATTTCTCATGGTGATTTTGACTTGAGTTTCTATGATCACTAATGGCAACGGGCAGTTTTTTGTACACCTATTGGGCCACTTAGCACATCTTTTTTGGAGGGATGACATTTCAAGTACTTAGCCTATTTTTAAACTAGTTAGTAGTTTTTTTGTTTGTTTGTTTTAATTATTATTGAGTTGTCTGAATTGCTCATATGTTTTGGAAGTCAACTCCTTGTCAGTCATAAGGCTTTTCAACTTTTAATATTTGCATCTGTGCAGGCGAGCGCAGTTGCCCAAGCTGCCTTCTGAGTACTGGTGCGTACACCCACAGACAGAAGCTTTTCTCACTCTTAAACTGGTGAAACCACGTCACAGGAATAGTGGTGAACGTAGAGACACGTGGCTGGGGAGGTGCTGGGAGTAAGTGGTGGTCCCATGCTCAGTCCCAAACAGGACGCTTGTACCACCCTTCTAAAGCTCAGGGGACAACGCAGACGACAGTAGAAAGAATGTAAGAGCCAGAGGCACACGGAGACGGGCCGAGACGTCATGCCATCCTGCAAGCGTGATGTGGCCAGGGCATTCATGCTCTCAGGGACCCTTGGCCATTTGCAAAGGGCCTACACAAGACTGCACCAGTCGACAGCTAATCACAGATCAGGGAAGGATTCCTACGGCTCTATTCACCCCTGATGAACTGCGGGTGACGGGCAGGCTCAGTGGGGCGCAGACGGTCTCTTCAGTCGTGTGCCTCCTAATGAACCTGCCGGGCTTCAGGGAATAGTTCCAAACCCACGGCCACACGTTAGCCTTGGTTATACTCAGTGGCTGCAAAAAGACACGAGTGTGGGAAAGGGAGGAAGAGGAGGCTAGCGATGAGGGGGAGAGTAATCAATACATGTATATGCTATATATGCATGAAGCTCTCACAGAACAAATTTAATAAAGGATTCAAAACAAATCAAAACCTCACAAATCACAAACCAAACGCCTGTGCTTCCGGAGCTAAGCAGAAAGGTCCTCTCGGGTGGCACTGACATTTTTACACACGTGACCACTCTCTCTGAAGACTGTGAAAGTGTGTTGCAAGCACTGCTCAGAAAGAATTAGTGCCCATTAAACGTGAGGAGGCACTGAGCGTCCTCTCCCGTCTCCTCCTTCCCGGAGAAGCACCGTGCCTTCCGTTTATTGCTCCACACTGTGTGACACACACACACTTCGCCCCCCAGCACGCACAGCCTGACCCCAGCTTCACGACTCCTGGGATCTGGCCCTTTGATGGGAAACCGAACCTCACGAGCTGTGTTATCCTGGGCTTTTGCCTATTGCTGCACTTTAACTTGAAGAAAAGCGAGTCGGCCGTAACACCGAGACACACCAGGCTTCTGCTGCGGCGATCACACCCTCCAGGGCATCCTCCATTTGGTAAAAATGCACTGCCTTATGTTACCTCATGAGAAACTCTTAATCCCTGTAGGGTTCTATAGACTCAAAAGGCAGAGGGGAAGTTTAAAAGCTCAAATGACTTTCTCCAGCTCAGAGTCTGATGTAGCTGGCACTTGCACACACACGGCCTCTTGACTCCAATGTTTCTGTTTTGTTTTGTTCTCCATGATTCTCCCTGGTCTTGCAGAAGCACAAGACCAATACGCCACAGCTACAAGCACCAGTTACACCCAGTTCTGCCATTTATTAGCACAGTGAGCTTAGAGACGATGCTCGGCCTCGGGGCCTGACTTGGCTCTCCCACCCATAAAACAGAAATGGCAGCATGGACGTCATTTGGTTTGGAGCTAAGTGTGTCAACACAGGAAAAGCATTAATCATAGCACTTAACGCAAGCCTTGGGGCTCGCCACTCCTTGGGGTATGGTAGCTAGCAGGCAAGGAGAGATCGGCTTTGGTTAAGAGCTTGGGATGTGAATCCCATGCTCATGTTGTTGATGGTGATAATTTAAAACATCCCAAGAGCTCATTTTCAGTCACCCCGAATCAAAGCAACGAGAGTACAACAAGGAAAGTCCTAAGAACCGCTCTATATGAATTCTGAGTTCCATATAAGGTCCTCCATTGTCTGGGGGTATAGCTGGCGTGTGTGTGTGTGTGTGTGTGTGTGTGTGTGTGTGTGTGTGTGTGTGTGTGTGTGTGTGTGTGTGTGTTCTCTTGGTGTGTGGGGAGAAGGAAGAAGAGAGTGAAGGGCCTTGGTATCCAGCCGAGGTCTGTATCATTTTCATTTATTTCACGTTAGCATTTACCTTACACTCAAGCCAAGAAGTTAGCAATGCAGATTAAAATGCAAAGGCCATTGGGAAGACAAAAGCCTCTGCTGATTTCATGGACTTAATTTTTGCATGGCAGCAACTGATTTGGTAGTCAAATTTCTTGGGTTCAGGTCATTTGTTTAAAATACTGCAGGGAAAACAATAATAACCATAAATACTACGGGGGGACAAACCACTCAGCTGATAATATAGTAAGATGAGAAAACAATAGTAAGATGAGGAAGCTAGCTCGAGCCTCGGTTCTTAGCAGGACACCCAGAGCAGGGATGATTTACTTTGTGCCACACAACACACTCTCTCTAAGGCCGGAGGTGGGGCCACTCCTAAGGCCCCTCGTCCTCAGTCCCGATGCTTTGAAAGGTGCCACACAAAGAAAATAGACAGGATTTATTGAAGGTTCTTTCACAGGGCAACAGTGGCCATGGACGGACTGCCTCATGTAGGCTCAATTTTCTTAATGTAGGCTCAATTTTCTTAACCAATATATTTTATTACAACTTATTAACCGAGCGTACATCACTTATAACCTGACTAATCAAAACAATACGAAAAAAGGATTAATGAACACAATAACAAAACCGTAAGGATATCAGTTCCAAGGAGCGATTCTCCTGGTGTGATTAGCAGGATTTCTTCTGCTGGAACCTGGAGTAATCAGAACCTGGAACCTCAGCAGGAGCCAGAGCCCCAAAGCCTTCCCTGGAGCGGTTCTCTCTAGGAGGGTCTCAAATTGGAGTGATGAACAGCCACAACCTATACGAAGTCTCCAAAGGCCCCACCTCCAGTTCTGGGCTCATTTATATATCTTCTCCCAGAGTCTGTTTGTGGGATCTTTTCAGCTGGCAACAATCAAGCTCCTGCACGAGGTGGTTGGTCTTCTAATGGATTAACATCACCTGTTCTCTCTCAAGACCATTCCGATCCCACACTTGGGATCCTAAAAAAAACAGGTTTATCTCTCCTTCAGCCTCAAGAGCCAGGTCGTTCTTGGCCGAGGGGACCATGGCTGAGCTCCCGCCGAGGTGAAGTCGGCTTCAGAGCTCAATTCCTTCCAGGTTGGGCGTGATGGTGACGGTGTGTAAGGGGCAGGGGCTCTATTGGAGCCTTCAGCCCAGCCTTTCCTGCCAACATCTCCTTCCCCCTCCAAAAGCGCAGCCCAGGATGGGTTCTAGAACCTTACCGTGACTCGCTCGTTCCTGCCCGTGGCGAAGCTTGCTCTGGAACCTCTCCTTGTTACGCTCTCCTGATAACGTGCAGCCACACGTACCACGTCTAAAAGGTTCTCACCTGCCCCTTCTGGGCAACGAGTCCCCAAGGCCGTAAGATGTAAGTAGAAGGAGCCAGAGAAGGCCCACTTAGACTCTTCCCAAAGCAGATTCTCTCAACTCCATCTTACAGAAGATCGCCTTAAACAGCAGCTCCTGCTGGGAGAAATCCTAACTTCCACCCAAACAAATGGCCCATTGCATTTGAAGCTTTACCTGCTGAGCTGGGGAGACGGCACACGCAGCACAGGGTTTGAGTTTCACTCTCCGGTGCTCTCGATTAAAAAGCCAGATGTGGTAGCACATGCTTGGAATCCCATCACCAGGAAAGAGACAAGCACATCACTGCACTTGACCTCTGCCCTATACACTCACACACACACACACACACACACACACACACACACACTCACACACATCCACACACACAGTCACACACACACTCACACACATCCACACACACACTCACAAACATTCACACACACAGTCACACACACACACAGTTACACTCATGTATACTCTCTCATGCACACACACACTCACACCCCCCCACCCCCACACACACATACACACACATATACACTCACACAACTCTCTCTCTCACACACACAGTCACACACATATACACTCACACAACTCTCTCTCTTACACACACACACTCACATATACACTCACACACACACACACACACACACACACACACACACACACACACACAGCCACGGAGTAAGCAGCTCTGCCTTACACACCATCATACTCTGTCCACAGTGACAGGGCTAAGCAACCAAGGACTCAACCCTCTGAAACCATGGCAACCAGACAGCTCCAGCATCCCTTCTTAGGTCTTCATAGCATCAGGAATTAACAAGAGAAGCTATTCGGGGGCGTGGTCCTGGTGAGTGTCATGAGAAAAGTAAAAGGATAAAAGGATAGGAGCATGGAAGCTGCAAGACAACCTTGATTCCTGGGAAGATAACTGAGTGATGACCGAAGGGCAGTCAGGGGCAAGCACCACGCAAAGGAGACCGGGAAGATGACTGCCTGGGAGTGTGGGGAGTGTGGGGAGCGGGGGGTGGGTGGGTGGGGGGAGTATGGATGTGGGATTGGTGAGGTTGTGAACCCACAAAAGACCCTCAAGAGGACTTTGGTTTTCCTCTAGGGTCATGAGCTGCCACAAGGTGTTCCAGACAGAGGCTGGGCATGCTCCGCGTCTGTGCTAAAACAGGCTCTGTCCATTGTGTGCTCTGCTCGCTGTGTCCCCCTTTCTCTGTCCTTGTCCAGTTCTGTGGCTGCTAAGTGATACTGGCTCAAGCTAGCAAGAGTCCTTCAAGGACACACGTCCTGCCGTTCGTAGCCATTGTCTGTGTGTGAGGCGTGAGGCACCGTCTCGTTCAGGCCTATGAGGCAGGATGGGTGGCCATTCCTGATGTATTCATGTGGGAACCGCACAGAAATCGCACAGCTTGGAAACTGACGAGACAGCTTTTAGTCAGATTTCTGCTTTTTGACCAATATCTGCCCCCATCTTCTCTGACCTGACCGCTGACCGACCTTCACTGTGCCCTCCAGTAAAAGCGAACAGGAGAATACGGAGGAGCTCAAGAAGAAGGGGAAGCGGGAGTTAGGTGCACAGCCACCGAGGGAAGGTTCAAGCAAACATACATGTCAGAGCGCTGGGTTTCAGATGAGCCTGGGATGTCGTCATACTAAACTCCTGCGTCCGGGACTGTGAGTCATGTAAGCCCAAAGTCACAGCTCAGAAAAGCCATCTAACCACAGGGGTGGAGTTCACAAGCTGCCGGCATGTCTGAACGCTGTGCCTCGGCCGAAGCTGACCACAGCTACATCCTGCTCTGGTAACCACTGCTCAAGGGTTGCTTCCAAACGTGCGTGCTCTTCCTTTCCTCAAGCTGTCCTTTCTGCTCTTAGAGAGTTAGCTCTCCACTCAGCACATAACATTGGAAATCACGGTCTCTGGTTCTTCTCAGGCATCTGCAGACAGCCTTGAACAGAGGCCACACACCTCCACAAAGACAGTCCTATGTACCCAGGACACAGCTGTGTGTGTGTTTGTGTGTGGGGGGGGGGAGGGAGAGGACAACCTTGGTGTCATTCCTCAGAACACAAAGCACCCTGAAACAGAATGCTTTGCTCTGCAGTTCGCCAGGGCTAGAAGGCCAGTGAGACACAGGGTATGGGTCTCCGCCTTACACATGCGCACTCAGCTTGGTTTTTGTTTTATTTTGGGACAAGAACTCAGGCCCTCATATTTGCAGCAGGTTACCGACTGAATCCTCTCTCTAGTCCAAGGTGACGTCATCTGTGTAGCGTTCTGTAGGGAACCACAGTCGGTTGAGGCTGTCTAATCCAAAGGCATAGAATGTGGGGTGGTAGTTTAAAGTTGTAAAACAGCAGGAGCTATTAACTGGTAAGTCAATGTAGCCAGCAGAAAAATCACCAGGAAGTCGTCACCTTTACTAACACAGCAAAGTAGATTATAATTCATTCAACCACCCCGAAATCTAATTCCCCAAATTCCGAATTAAATAAACTGCAGATATTTCTGTCTAACTTACTCAGATGCCAGTGAGGGTTTATGTTTGCTTTACAGCTACTCCCAGAGCAGAAATTTTTCTTTCCTTTTTTTTTTTTTAATCTATAAAGAAGAAGAAGGGGAAAAAAAGGTGAGGGAGGAGGGGGTGGGACCCCTGCTAACTTGGAGCCAGCTGTGTTTCTTCTTCAGGAAGGGCCACTGAGGAGGCGATAGCTTGTTTAATCTCAGAAATGTAAACAGAAGGAAGCCTGTCACAATTAAGTTAGAATTTAAGCACTAATTAAGTCTGATGCCCTGCAACGGAGATTTAGATTTAGTAAATATTGATCCCAAGCGGCTCTCCCATTCTTTACACATCTCAAATTAATCTTAATATAAACCAAAGTGCACGTAATCTTTTTACAGTAAAAGTTGCTCATATCTATGTTCAAAGAGACATGAGACTGGAAACCACAAAGATTACATTTCCCAGGAATATATGTGAAAGACCACAGCCTCGGAGCAACGTTATCTGTGTGTCTGCCAGATTGCTCGAGGCTGGTCAGAACACACAAGAGCAGCAGCAGATCACTAAGAAATCCCTTGCATTATTAAATGTGCGCGTGCATGCACTTGTGTGCGCGCGCGCGCACACACACACACACACACACACACACGGGGGGGGGGGGGGCTTGAATAAGCCAACCCCACGTGTTATAGACATCTGGGGTTTAAGCTCTACTGACAGTGCGTGGAAAAAATGTCTGAAAACAGATGGAATTAACTTCCCAAGACTTGCCGCTCCCGCTCAGTCACCCGGTGAAGGAAGCTGAAATCAGGATTACCTTGGGAAATGCAGAGAAACAACCAGTTCCTGATAGCGCAAAGAAAGGGGGCTTTTTAAATGCTCTTAAAGGAGTTGGTGGTTGGCCAATTTTCTTTGAGGCCATCTTTGCCACGTTAAAAGGAAAAAATTCTGATCAAAGGTATTAACACATAGCTTTGTTTTTGTTCTTCTTGTTGTTTTTTGTTGTTTTTGTTTTTCAAGACAGAGTTTCTCTGTGTAGCCTTGGCTATCCTGGACTAGCTTTGTGTACCAGGCTAGCCTCGAACTCACAGTGATCCGCCTGCCTCTGCCTCCCAAGTGCTGGGATTAAAGGCGTGCGCCACCACGCCTGGCTACATAGCTTTGTTTTTTATACAGACACGGTAGGTCTATATTGTCTCCTTAAAGTTTTATTATATTTTAGACAGTTGACACCAGGGAGGCAAAAAGGAAGAGTCATTCGAAATACATCCCTTGGAGAGACCGGCGTTGTGCATTTGTATCTGTCTATGAACTTGACACAAGCTAGAGTCATGAGAGGAAGGAATCCCAGTTAAGAAAATGTCTCCATAAGATGTAGGCAAACCTTGGTACATTTTCTTAATTAGTGATTAATGGTGGCAGGGTGGGCAGATGGACCCGCCCACTGTGGGTGGAGCCACCCCTGGGCAAGTGGTCCGGGTCCTGTAAGGAAACAGGCTGAGCAAGCCAGTAAGCAGCACCCTCCGTGGCCTCTGCCTCAGCTCCTGCCTCCAGGTTCCTGCCCTGTGTGAGTTCCTGTCCTGACTTCCTTTCCGATGAACTGTGATGTGGAACTGTAAGTCAAATAAGCCCTTTCCCCTCCCCCAATATACTGTTGGTCATGGTGTGTCATCACAGCAGTAGAAACTCTTGTCAAAGGAAGAGCCCATGGGAACCCATACTGGTAGGGTGAATAGAGGAACCACAGGTGACCCCCACGTTTTGGGCCGTAGGTGGGTGGTAGGATCTCTCCCTGAAATGGTGCTCACTAGGAGAAACAGCCGTGAAGGCAGATGATTCCGGTGGGTGTCTGTGACAGCAGTTATGCATCCACACAGGGGTGTGTTCTGGAAGCTCACAGGTACTCAGGATGCAAACAGACTCCCTGCAGGGAGGGCAGGCCCACCTGAGCACCCCATAAAACCAAGAACAGGGACACTCAGGACTTGGGGCTCATTTACAGAATATCTGCATTTTTATTTGTACAGTTCATGTTAGTGTCCGTGTGAGTATATGCTACGTGAACGCCGGTGCCCTCAGAGGCCAGAGAAGGCTGCTGTGTGGTCGGATCCCCTGGAGCTAGAGTTGCAGCCGGATGCGAGCAACTCTATGTGGATGCCGGAATGGGTCCTTTGTGCGCTCTTAACAGCTCAGCCATCTCTCCAACACCTACAAAACTATGTTTATCACTTTGCGTGGAGTCATAGAATAGAAAATGTGCCCACGTTTAAACATGAACGAGAACATTCCAGGGCCGTGTTATGAATTGAATGATTGGCTTTGGAGTTATTTTTAAACTTTACAAGAGTTTCCTGCAGCAATATTTTCATACCCTGTTTAGTCAGACACCTATGGCTTGCATGACTGTTACTCCAGGTAACCCGTGGGTGTGATCTTACACTAGTCAGTCATGGCTTGAGCCTTGGGTATTGCAGGAGACAATTTAAAGTCAAGCACCCGTATCAGTTCCTAGCTCGCACGTCTCATAAGCGGAAAATGCATGTTCTGTCAGACTTTCAAGTCTGGTGAGGGGAGACAGATGCAGCTAAGGCGTAGATGGGAAGGCTGAAATACATAAGCCAAGAGCCTCCTGAGGACACTGGAACCTTCCAGGCAGCAGGACTCAAGACCAGGGGCCCAGGATGGAAGACTGGCACCATCCTGGTCCCTTCCTGCCCTTGCGGAGGTCAGCCTTCCTCCTGCCTGCCCCTACCCACCTGTGCCTCCTCCAACAGAAGTCTTACTCTGCCCTCCCAGGGCCACACTTGGTTCTAGATGTGCTGGTGTTTTCCTGGAAAAGCATCTTCGGTCCCTGAACTAAAGGCCGCATGGTTTGGACCAGCTCTGACAACTGGGTTCAGATTCTGCTGGGTCACCCTGATATACAACGAACCACTTGGCCTGGAGACACTGGGCTCAAAGGATGCTTTAGAGGATCAGCTCTGAATCCCTGTTCTCGTGGCCAGCTCAGGCCTAAGACATTGCCTGTGTGTTCATAGGTATTGACTCCCTCCCCCGCGACGGCCTGGGCTGTTGTCCTTGCTGGACCTGGCTTCGTGGGCCGCTGTCCTAATTCCCTCTGGATCCTAAAACCTCTCTCCCTAGTCATCACAGCACACCAGCTGGAAAAGGCAAAGGATGAAACCAACGCAGGGGACACCATGTACTTCCTGCCTCACACTTGTCCCTCTGGCAATGCGGCTTGATCCAGAGACCAAGAGCAGAACTCAGTGCATTGCTAAGAATGGAACCCAGCCAGTGTTGGGTCGCAAGAAATGGCAGATGCAAGGCCCCAGGCAAGGCAGCGGGTGATGCAGGGCCCCAGGCGAGGCAGAGGGTGATGCAGGGCCCCAGGCGAGGCAATGGGTGATGCAGGGCCCCAGGTGAGGCAGAGGGTGATGCAGGGCCCCAGGCAAGGCAGAGGGTGATGCAGGGCCCCAGGCGAGGCAGCGGGTGATGCAGGGCCCCAGGTGAGGCAGAGGGTGATGCAGGGCCCCAGGCGAGGCAGAGGGTGATGCAGGGCCCCAGGTGAGGCAGAGGGTGATGCAGGGCCCCAGGCGAGGCAGAGGGTGATTCAGGGCCCCAGGTGAGGCAGTGGGTGATGCAGGGCCCCAGGAATTTATAGCTTGGGGAGGGCAGGCACAGAACTCTGCAAATGTCCAGTGCTGTCTGCTGACAGCAGCAAATATCCCCTATAATAGCAGCTCCTAGCAGGGTCTTTTAAATGATTGGAAAGGTCACTGTTGTGCGGATTGACTGGCCTCCTACTGGCCGTGCCAGGTTTATTTTTACTTCTGATTCTGATCTTGCTACTTCCACCCCGTGCTTTAAAAGTCAGTAGTTAGTGAGGCATCTTTGTGTGCCAGGGAACTTTGGCCAAGGCTTGCTTTCTACCATCAGGCAAAGCCAACAAAGACCCACTCCTGGGTGGAGCTTGAGGAAGGGCAGAGGAGGGTCCATGTCAAAGACAGGCTTAGACTCCGGGCCCTTTTCTCTTGCACTGGTCTCTCTCCAGGCTCAATGTCAGATTTTATATTTACAAACTCAGTTACTTTTTCTTTAAAGAGGGTAGAGAGAGCACGGCTTGAGGCCTCACTGAAGGTAGCCCTGCCTGTTAGAAGCTAAGCATGTTATTTTGCTAGCCCATCCTGGGCAGCTGGGACTGAGCTAGGATGCCATACGGGATGTGGTGTCCATGCCAACAGCTTCTAGAGCAGTGGCCAAGAACCATGTGGACACCCCCCACCCCCCCACCCCACCCCCGGGCTCAGAACTCCAAAGAGACATTTGGAACACTTTAAAAGCAAGGGAGTAGCCAAAGTGAAGTGCTTTATAGTGGACTTTGGGAGCAACAAATTGCCAGAAAATAAAGGCTGTGGGGCTGGTGAAGTACCTTAGTTGGTAGAGTGCCTGCTCAGCATGCACAGTGCCGTGGGTTCAATCTTCCAGCACCATGCTAAACTGGGCAGGATGGCACATGCCTGTAATCTCAGAACTCAGGAGGAAGAGGCAAGGGAATCAGCAGTTCAAAGGCATGATTAGCTGCAAAGCTAGTTTGATTGCAACCCACAATACATAAGATACCCCGTCCCAGAAGACAAAAAAAACAAAACAAAAAAATAGGCTATGGGGTGGTGGTGAACAGCCACCTGCAGGAACCTCTCCAGTGTCACACACACACACACACACACACACACACACACACACACACACTGGTCCTCCTCACCTGGGAGGCTTATGTTTAAGGTTCCCCGTTCTGTCTACACCCCTCTGTGTTTCTGCTGGTGGCTGTTTCTGTGGTCTCTGTATAATCCAAGTCATTTCCCCAAGATGCTGGCCAAGTTCCGAGCTCCAAGTTACCTGAGTAAAGAGAAGGGAATGCAAATAGTATATAGATTTTGAGCAGCACTATAAATGCTTTACAGACCACGTGTGTTCCGGGGAGTAGCTGAGCCATAAAATCGAAATTAAAGCAATGCATTTACAGAAATGTGCCAATTATAAAAACCTCTACTTTCTAAATGTAGCTTTTGTGATATGGGACTTTGGGTCCCCAAAGCTGGGAGAGGCAGAGGGGTCTCTGGTAGCAAAATATACTGGTTCCATGTTTCCACAGCTCCCTGGAGTGACTCCTCTCCTTCAGTCTTCCCTGAATCCCCAGTGACCTGGAGATGACCCTTCCTATGTGTCCTTCACAGCAGGGACCGCCTCCCTCTGAGTGGCAAGCTCACTGCCACCAGCACCCTTCACAGGATGAAGAGATTGGCAGAGCACTCCCAGGCGGCTACGGTATCCACCTCCCCTCACCCCAACAAACAGGAAAGGATTTTCTTCATGGACAGTGCCCACAGGAAATTACTAGAACTAGAAAAGGCAGCCTTCTCCCCCACACCATCCCGCCCCTTCTTTCTTCCTCTTCCTCCCTTTCTCCTGCTTCCACAATTCCTCCGAGTGCTTTGCCTCAGTTCCTACTTTCTCCTTGTATTCATCCTGTCATGGCATGCCTCGGTTACTGGTGTAAAAACTAGAGAAGCTGTCCCAGCTCGGAGGACATTCCCCTGCCCCACATATGCCCACAACGGAGAAGGAGGCAGCTTTGCATAATCATAAAACAGAAAGGGGGAAAGGAAGGAAGGAAGGAAGGAAGGAAGGAAGGAAGGAAAGAAGGAAGGAAGTAAGGAGAAAAGAAAGAAGAAAAGGCCTGACCATCCTAGCTTTGTAATCTAGCCTGGCCAACCTTGGGCAGGTCACGTAGTCCCTTTGAGGTTCTGAGGTTCCTCCGTCCAGTGGATAACGGGGAAACCTTTTGACACTAGTGTAGGGTTTCAGGTCTAGATGGTGGACAAATTCATCCCTGGCTGGAGTATTTCTCTAATAGCCATCCCCAGAGAAGTGCCTACATGCTGTCATGTCTTCAGGAACCCTGAAGCCAAGAGCGCAGACATGCTCAGTGGCTTGAAGGTCTTGCTGATGCTGCGGAGGACCTGACTCGGGTCTTAGCATCCACATCAGATGGCTCACAACAGCCTGTAACTTGAAAGGAAAAGAAATGATATAGGGGGGTTATAGGCATCTGTTTAGTGCCCTGATAAATTTGAATGTGGTTTGTCTCCCAAAGGTCCCCAATGTGATGATCTAAGAGCTAAGAGGGCTCAGGGCTACTAGGCAGTCCTTCCATGGGAAACACAGGAGGGTTAATGTAAAACCTGGATGCTGGCTTCATCCAGTTCACTGGCTTCCTGTATCAAAATGTGAATGTTTGTCCCTAAGAGAACCTCTGCCATCTCTGAGAGTCATGGACAAGATGCAACTGAAAGGATGCTCACCAGACCAAGACCGATCAGTGTAAGTGCCGTGCCCTTGAGCTTCCAAGCAGGGAATTAAATAAACCTCTTTTCTTTGCAAAGCTGGTTGCCTTGGGCATTTCATCATAGCAACAAGAGTTCACTAAGACCCTGGCATTGTACTAGTTGGTGTTAATCCCTAGGCTGTCCCTCCTGTGTGCGTCCAGAGCCTCAGTTGCCACCCGAGTGCTCAGCTCTGCATTCGGGTCTATCCCAACTGAGGGCAGACCATACTAGAGGCAACCTGGCAGACAAATTCCTATGAAGAGATTGATGACTAACAACAAGGATAGCGCTCTTCCTGTGAGGGGCCAGAGGTGACCCGCGAAGATGGGTGGCTACTCATCTGACCCAGAAAACCCTACAAAATCATGCAAATCAAGAGGTTCAATTCTTCGGGTTCACTTTAAGAACACCCGGGAAACTGCCCAGGTCCTCAAGGCTATGCATATCCGAAAAGCCACCAAGTATCTGAAAGATGTCACTTTAAAAAAGCAATGTGTGCAGTTCTAGGCAGGCAGTGTAATGGTGCAGTTGGGAGGTGCGGCCAGGTCAAACAGTGGGGCTGGACTCAGGGTCGGTGGCCAAAAAGGAGTGCTGAATTTTGCGGCAGATGCTGAAAAATGCAGAGAGCAATGCTGAGATTAAGGGTTTAGATGTAGATTCCCTGGTCACTGAACACATCCAGGTGAACAAGGCACCTAAGATGCACAGACAAACTTACAGAGCCCATGGCCGCATTAACCCGTACATGAGCTCCCCATGACACATCCAGAGGCTCCTCACTGAAAAGGGGTAGACTGTTCCAAAGCCAGAAGAAGGAGGTGGCACAGAAGAAAAAAGGTATCCCAGAAGAAGCTAAAAAAAACAAGAACTGATACCACGGGAATAAATTCAGCATAAAATAAATGCAGAAAAACATCAAAACAAAACAAGGAAAGCTTGTTATTAATAACACTTTACAGGGTGTGTTATTTCAAATCTATACAATAATTCTGCTTCAGACTAGAATTAATTCAGATCCAGCAGAGAGAGGGAGAGAGATGGGGGGGGGGAGAGGAGGGGAAGAGAGAGAGAGAGAGAGAGAGAGAGAGAGAGAGAGAGAGAGAGGAGAGGGAGGGAGAGAGAGTGCCCATGAGTTAGTCTAAAATCAAGGCTGCATGGGACAGAGGGCTAGCATATTTACTAAAGAAAAGTCAGGGGAATTGACTGACATTGAAGGGCCTAAAGTCCGAGGTGGAGTCTGGAATTGGCATTCATGGCCCCTTGCATGTGGGACCACTGCATCCCTTCAGATAAACTTTGCATCCTCGGTGCTTAAGTCAAAAGGTAGAAGAACCTAACACAGAGATTACCATGTATGGTCATGATGGTCATGATGGTCATGATGGGCATGATGGGCATGATGGGCATGATGGGCATGATGGGCATGATGGGCATGATGGGCATGATGGGCATGATGGGCATGATGGTCATGATGGCCATGATGGGCATGATGGGCATGATGGGCATGATGGGCATGATGGGCATGATGGGCATGATGGGCATGATGGTCATGATGGCCATGATGGTCATGATGGGCATGATGGGCATGATGGTCATGATGGGCATGTATGGTCATGATGGGCATGATGGTCATGATGGGCATGATGGCCATGATGGGCATGATGGTCATGATGGTCATGATGGGCATGATGGTCATGATGGTCATGATGGTCATGTATGGTCACAATGGGCACGATGGGCACGATGGTCATGATGGTCATGATGGTCATGATGGTCATGTATGGTCACGATGGGCATGATGGGCACGATGGTCATGATGGGCATGATGGGCATGATGGGCATGATGGTCATGATGGCCATGATGGTCATGTATGGTCATGATGGTCATGATGGGCATGATGGCCATGATGGTCATGTATGGTCATGATGGTCGTGTATGGTCATGATGGTCATGATGGTCGTGTATGGTCATGTATGGTCATGATGGGCATGATGGGCATGTATGGTCATGTATGGTCATGATGGGCATGATGGTCATGTATGGGCATGTATGGGCATGTATGGTCATGTATGGGCATGTATGGGCATGATGGGCATGATGGCTGAAATGCTTTCAAAGCCCCCTCGCCCCACACCTTCCTGTTGCCCACAGCATGTGGTTTGCAGATCCATGTGAAAACGACTGGCAAGTCAGTCTGGGTGTTGTGTGATGTAGCTTGGTGGTATAGAGGGTGAGTGGGTGGGGGTGGGGTCCTGAATCAGCTTTCAGTCTTCTGCTGGATGTGACCTCAGTGATAGTGCCTCTGCCTCTAGGCTTTGACCTTTTAAACCCTACTTTATTTGGGGTTCTTGAATGCCTCTACCTCCCATCAGGACAGGTAGACCTTTTAGACTCAGCCTTGGGGTGATTTCACTCTTCCATCGTCAGGATTCCAGCAGACCTACTCAACAGCAAACTAGCAATCCAGCAAACGCGACCACAACCGCAGCAGCAGGAACCTCAACGTGTTCTCTGGAGCACTTCTCTCTAGGAACGTCTCAAAGTGAAGAGATGAGAAGCCAAGGAGTGATGTGAAAGCTATCTCTTTTTGTTTTGGGGGCTATTCATATACCCTTTTATAGTATGTACAGGGTGTTTTTCAACTGGCAAAGGCCATCCCCCTACATGAGGCAGTTCCCCAGTGGACAAAACATCACACACCCTCACAAGGAGGCAGTTTCACATCCCACACTTAGGATCAAAACAAAAACATGTTTCTATCCACTATACCTGTGTTGTTCCCCTGGGTTCTATGAGGATTACACGGGTTCATGTGTACAACATGGCAGAAATATATGATGATATAACACATCTCATAAATATAAGCCTTAAAAAATAATTTGATGTCTTTTTTGTTGTTGTTTTTTTTATTTTTGATAAGGTTTTTTGTTTGTTGTTCATTGTTGTTGTTGTTGTTTTAAACCAGGGCAATTTAGCAATACCTCCACCCACCTATAGGACACTTGGGAATGACTACAGGCATTTGGTTATTACAAGTGGAGGATCCAGTGGAAGGCGGCTGCACCTGGCACCTGGCGGGTAGAGCCCAGGCCTGGACATAGAGCAGCTGCAGCACTCAGAGAAAGGGTTATCTGGGCTGGAGAGATGGCTCAGAGGTTAAGAGCACTGACTGCTCCTCCAGAGGTCCTGAGTTCAATTCCCAGCAACCACATGGTGGCTCACAACCATCTATAATGAGATCTGGTGTCCTCTTCTGGCCTGCAGGTGTACATGCAGCCAGAACACTGTATATATAATTAATAAATAAATAGGTTTTGTTTTGTTTTGTTTTGTTTTTAAGAAAAGGGTTATCTGACCTGAGACAGCAATAATGCTAAGGCTCATCACAACAAGCTTTGTGGAGGTGTGTCTCCTAGGCCATTCCAAGACCCATCAGCTTGACAATGGAAGCCTAACTTTTTCCAACCTTGCAGCATCTTTCAAATCTGCTTGACACCTTCACCTCCTGGAAGCCCACCCTGAACCTGGAATTTCCTCGTTCGTCATGCTCTGATCACACCCTGCCCTGAGCTGAAGTTAGCTGTGGATGTGTCCTTACCCCGCTCCCAACCTTCCTGGGAGCTGTTTGAGGTATAAACTTCCTTTAAAAAAATTTCCTTGTTGCAAATGATGGAATAAAATTCCGAGTAAATAGCCATATGGGTTGCCACAGAAACACTGCCCCATTGCAAACCAAATACTAGTCAAGTCTGGGGGACCCGGGCCCAAACACATTCCTCCACCAGATGTCTCCAAGGTACTACATGTCTTTGGCAAAGCCTTTTTTTTTTCCCTCTTATTCTTTGGGAAAACATCCCAGACATGTAGGATAAAGGTCACCCCATCAACCAGAACAGTAACCAGCTGAATTTATGTTTCTGCCCCCAAGCTCCACGAAGCCAAAGTGCAAATAGGGCGGGTCCCAAAACTAAGAGGATATTGTGGTGTGAACGCTTCTGACGTATAACACAGGGGCCCCTGCCCTCCACGCAGCTGCCGAAGGGCGCTGCCCAATCTCTATGGGGCTGTTGTTAAGCTCTGGAGGGTGTCCTGTGAGTGGCAAAGGAAAAGTTCACATTTCCATGGAAGGCCCAAGGGCCAAAGAGAGAAATCAGGCGAGTCTGCAGGGCTTGTGTCTAACTGCTCTTTATCCAAACCCAGATGTGTCCCTGTTTCGGGCTGGTGGGCATCTGCGTGTGTTCCTGGGTGGAGAGCATTCTGTGCCTCCAACTGTGTCACTAGGCAGGGTTGCCGTCTGCTCTCAATTTCCAATCTGGCAACAGAAACTGCACATTCATCTCAAGCCGGGAGAGTTAAGGGCGTCGTCGCTGCACTCTGCTCCCTCCCGGCGTGCCTAAGCCATGAGGGAAAGGGTCTGACGGCATTTTTCTGTGATGCAAATTCATGGCTGAGGTCAATACCAGTCTAGTGCCTGGCACATAGCAGGTGTTAATTTCAAACTATTTGTTGTGGAAATTTCCAAGTGCATAGAAAGGGGGATGGCATACACAATGAAAGGCCTCCAAGCATCAGAAAAAGGTGGCTCAGCCTGGCAGTCAGGGAGCCATGGCCCCTGCTTCTCCACACACATCCCATTTGTGTGATTTGCATGAAGCCATCAGCCACACAAATTCCTCTGCAGATGGTAGGACGCTATTACATCTTAAGACCAAGGAGGCAGAGGCAGGCAGATTGCTGTGAGTTCGAGGCCAGCCTGGTCTACAAAGCGAGTCCAGGACAGCCAAGGCTACACAGAGAGACCCTGTTTCGAAAAAACAAAAAAACAAAAAACAAAAACAACCTTAATAATAAATAAATACATAAATGCTTAATATCATAAAATCTTAATTCAAACTTTAAGTGGATTAAATGTTGTGATTTTTTTTTAAGGAAAAAATTTGCTTATTAGATTTGTGACCTTACAAGGCTGACTCGCTATGACGAGCTGAGTTGTCTCCTTGTTTGTTCCCATTTTCTGTGTCTGTCACTCCTTTCCCTTCCTCGCCTACAGCCCTGTGGTGTCATTCTAATATTCTTTATTCCTTTCTATAAATTGCAGGCTGGATCTTTTTGAAAAAAATTAAAATTAAAAAAATGTGTATGAGTGTTTTGCATACGTGCATGTCTGTGTCCTGTGTGCCATTTGCATGCCAGGAAATGTTATAATATTGCCGGGGCCTGGAGCCACCGGCTGCTGCAGACTGGCTGCCATGTGGGTCCTCTGGAACAGCAGCCAGTATGTCCCAACTGCTGAGCCATCTCTCCAGCACCAGGCTAGTTGGACTTGACACGCCTCTACCCTTATTATTTCTGGAACTACTGCTTCTGTGTGGTGACGTGTTCCTCCATGACCATGCAACACTTGGCCTCTCTCTTGTGACACTAGCGACTGGCGTGGATGTTACGTGATAATTTTCTAACTGGATCTCTACTTCTTGATTTTGAGCTGTAATCCTTACAGGGAGGGAGGGAGGGAGGGAGGGAGGGAGGGAGAGAGAGGGAGGGAGGGAGGGAGAGAGAGAGAGAGAGAGAGAGAGAGAGGGAGAGGGAGAGAGAGAGAGAGAGAGAGAGAGAGAGGTCTCACCTCCCCTGCTCACCCCTTTTCACTTGTTCCTCTAGGAGAGACAGAATAAACACCTGGTATTTATTTATTTACTTATTTAATTACTAATTGGTAGCAAACAAAGTTAAGAATCACCACTTCCTATAAACATGACAAACTGACATTTTCAGAACTGTCACCGTGACCGTCGGTGTTGTCACACTGGCTCGCTTGGCCAGTGAGGGTCCGTTGGACTCAGTCCTTCCACACAGTTCCAGGCGTCTGGTCCAGTTCCTGTAACCTAGTACGGCAAAGTGAACGTTTGAGGGATTTCTTATACATTCCCTGCTCCGAACGTGGGATCCTATTTCTCCTGGAATTCTCCTTTATTCCGACTGGAGGAAGCGGTGTTCTAGAACTTGCCGCGGGCCCTGCTCACCATAAACTCGAGTTCATATGATGGACGGTGTCAATCCTGTCTCTCCTCTGTCTTGTAGCTGGGAATACTGTGTTCAAACACACCAGGGACGGCACATCTCCATGTATTTACGCAGCTGTTTTAAACTCATACGAACTCCCCTCAGTGCCGAACAAAGTTATCAACATTCCCACAACCTAACAACCTCACCCACGCAAAGTGGTCTTTGTAAGTTTTTCCTCCTGTGCTTGGGATTGAACCCGGGGCCCTGCACACACATGCCGAGTCAGCACTCTATCACTGGTCGCTTTCTATTTGGAAATGAGGTCTCACCACGTTTTCCAGACAGCTCTTGACCTTGACATCCCTGCCTGCCTCAGTCTCCGAGCTAGCGTGAGTTAAAGGCCTGGACCAGGAAGAGCAAGCGGTGTTGTGTGTGCGCTGGGGCCTGTGGGTGAGCGGAAGAGCCCTGGAATAACTCCTCCCACCGGAAGAGCCCTGGAATAACTCCTCCCACCGGAAGAGCCCTGGAATAACTCCTCACACCGGAAGAGCCCTGGAATAATTAACTCCTCCCGCCAGAAGAGCCTTGCTATTAACCAGATGTAGGCCCGACTGTTGCATTTTGCATTATTCTTTTTTAAAATTTAAGTGTGGGGGGCGGGAGGAAGGAGCTGGAGAGATGGCTCAGCAGTTAGGAGCACTCGCTGCTCTTTCAGAGGACCAGAATGTGGTTCCCAGCACCCATACGAGGCAGCTCACAACCGCTGTGACTCCAAGGCTCCAACGCTCCAAGGGCTTCAATGCCCTATTTATGGGCTTTACTGGTTCCCACATGCATGGGCACAGATAGAGATGCAGACACACAAATATATAATAAAATGGTTTTTTAAGATTAATTTATAGAGAGTGTATGTGTGTGTGTGAGACAGAGACAGAGAAAAAGTGAGAGAGTGAGAGACAGAGAGACAGAGACAGAGGAGACAGAGAGAGAAAAAAAAAGCAGGGGTGAAAACAGAACTTGCGGCCTCTGGAAAAGCAGCACGTTGATCTCAACAGCTTAGCCATCCCTGAAACCCCCTTAATATTTTTAAAGTAAGTTTTTGGTGATTACATGAAGCGTTTACTGACTCTAAAGTCAAATTAGCAGGTGCAGTTACACAGGGGTCACACAGGGGTCACACAGGGCGGCTCGGGTCTAGCTCTATTCTTATCTCACTAACACTGCTGTTTTCATCTCTTGTGGTCAGCCATTTTTTAATTTTGAAGCTGATATTTCTGGGTTTAGCACACATTTATAGTTGATTCTTTTTGTTCCTGATATCCTGGAGGTTGCTGTTCCATATTGTTTCTCAGACCTTCCCGTTTTTTTTTTTTTTGTTTTTTTGTTTTTTTTTGTTTTGTTTTTTGGTTTTTCGAGACAAGGTTTCTTTGTAGCCCAGGCTGGCCTGGAACTTGCAGCGATCCGCCTGCCTCTGCTTCCCAAGTGCTGGGATTGATGGCAGGAGCCACCACGCCCGGCTTCTTCCCTCCCTTCTTTGCAGTAGTTACTTACCCACTTCCTCAACTAATAAAACTCACTTGAACTCTCCAAGTGAATTCGACTGTGAAAATGCTGGTAACGTTTTCTGTAAAGAGGCATGCCTGTGCATTGGGAAAATTGCGTTTGAATCGTCTCTTTTCTGGCAAGAGTAAGAGACGTGTAGTTATTCTCAAAATTATGGAATTGGGTCTGATTCCTGCAAACAGGTTTCTGGGTACAGAATACTTTTTCCTCTTAATTACTACCTTAAAGAAAATTTATGATAGTGTTCACCCACTTAATCACACTCCATTTATTAATACCATGAATTAGTGCTGGCAATGCTACCTTCTAGCCCAGTATGCCACTTGGCTTTTGCCAGCCACCCCCTTTGAAGAAGACCGACACCGGGCGTGCCGTGTCTGTCATCTTAAAAGGCTTCTCTTGCTTTGACTTTCCTGACCTTAATACATCCGGCGATTAAAAATGAAGTCAGGGGGCCGAGAGATGGCTCAGCAGTTAAGAGCACTGGCTGCTCTTCAGGATCACCTGGGTTCAATTCCCAGCACCCACATGACAGTTCACAACTGTCTGTAATTATAGTTTTAGGGGATCCAACACCCTCACACAGGCATACATCCAGGCAAAGCACCAATGTACCTACAATTAAAAATAAACAACAACAAAAAACAAGTCAATTGTCTTGTTGTAGTGTGTGTTCCTCACTGTGCTTGGAGAAGGTTTGCTGTTGTTGTTGTTGTTGTTTTTTATATGAGCAGAATTAGTTCTGACTACATTAGTGTTAGTGTTCGCCCCAGGGCCTCGGTGGAGAGGGTGGAGCAGGATGAAGGGAGAGAGACACGGAGAAGAGAGGGCGGGTTATTTGTAAATGTGCTTATCTCACTGTACACAAAGGAAGGGAGCCTCTTTAACAAGAGCGCACTAGTCCGGAAAGGAAGCCAGTTCCCCAGGAAACCCTGTAAGATAAGAAATCTGGGCCTCTGTAGACTCATCGACGTGTGTGTGTGTGTGTGTGTGTGTGTGTGTGTGTGTGTGTGTGTGTAATCATCCTTCCGGGTTAGGGAGGGCTAAGGTCCCGCAGCTGAATGGGAAATGGGACTGGTCAAGAGAGCTGCTTAAAAAGCTGGGGGATGGGCGTGGTGGCGCACGCCTTTAATCCCAGCACTCAGGAGGCAGAGGCAGGTAGGTCGCTGTGAGTTCGAGACCAGCCTAGTCAACAAAGCGAGTCTAGGACAGCCAAGACTACACAGAGAAACCCTGTCTCAAAAAACAAAAAAACAAAGAAGGATTCTGCAGCAAGGACCACTGGTTTGCGAGCTCGCTCTTCTCCTGCCCTGGCCTCCTTCTCCACTTGTCTCCCTGATCCCCTTGCTACTTGACACCCCCCCCCCCAAGCTCCACCCCCTGACACTGTGCTCCTGAAGAGGAGCCGAGTTCTTATCAGAGCCAGGCAAGAGGAATGGTGGGTCCCTGTGAGTGTCACCTTCCCAGGGCTGGTGTCTGCTTGAAACAGGCAGGTGAGGGCTTGGGGCTTATATGCGAGGAATCAAAAACACCTGGGGCGGCAGGAAGGCAAGCCTGGTGAACAGAGAACACGCTTTTCAATTTGTCCCTGAGCCCTTTCATCTCAACGGAATTTAAGGGGAGAAGAGAGAGAAAGGCAAACAGGAAGTTAAAGAATTTGAGATTGATTTCCCTTTCAAAGCCAGGATGCAGGAGACAGCTGAGGAGCCTAGCCAGTGTTCTCAGGAGGCCCTGTGACCCATAGGCTACCAGGCTCAGCTCGGGACTCCTCCACACCCCGAGCCCAGCTGGCTCTGGAGTTCTGTGAGGAAGGGAGCAATTTACTCAGGCTGCTTTGCTAAGGGGTAACAATCAGACGGCTCACCCTTTGTTCCGCCCAGGTGTCTGTACAGCGTGACAAAAGTAGCACAGGGTTGGTTTTCCTGAAGGAGCAACTCTGGTAGTCTGGAGCTTGGGGTCTGTGTCTGTTTAGTGCCTAAATGCCCTAAAGTGGCCGAGGCCTTTGCAACCGTGCAGGTGCTTTATTAGGTCCACTCATGAAGGGAAGTCAGTGTTCCTTCAAACAACAGCTTTTGATAAGCCCGCAGGCTCAAAAGTCGGTATTTGCTTGTAGAGTCTCTGCCTGCTTTCCCCACACTCCATGCCTGGCTCTTTAAAATTCCTTCCGTCCAGTGGGGCCCCCCACCCCCCCACCCTCAGTGAACCCCTTGGGCACCTCCCCTACCCTTGTTTGCACTGAGCATTCTTCAACCCCCTCGTGGTGACTGGCATCCAGGCAAAGGTGGAGCTAGCTCTCAAAGCTTCTGTGTATCATTTCATGAGTAGGGAAGACAGGACACACAACATGGCCAGAGTGGCTTGCAGATTTTGTCAAAGGACTTGAAATCTGAAAGCTCTTCTTGCCTTGTAGGAAGCCCTTTGAAAGACGACCCCTCTGAGGTCCTGCGGTTTCACAGAAGTGGCCAACTTTGAGGAGAAATCCTTACTCTGTCCCCAGGTCACACAATTGAACATTGGTTTCACACACACACACACACACACACACACACACACACACACACACACACACACACCTTCACCGGGCCCTCCTGCTTCCTGATGAAGGAATCAGATAATTTGGTAAAGGAAATTGTTAAAGTGGAACCCTGACGTGGCGAGGGAAGCAGCTTCGTTCTATGGCTGCCCCAGGCACCGGGGTTGGCTGCCTTCAGGCCTCTCACAAGGCGTCCAGCCTGTTACAAGGTTCCAGCTCAGCCTTTGACCTTCCAGAGGTTACTATGGGGAGCAAAGGCAGACAGCCAGAGAGCTGGCACACGCTGTGACTTCAGACAGCCTTTACTAGCATAGGGGTGTTCCACTCATCGGCTCCATTTACGGAGCCCAGTACCTGGCAACACAAAGGCAAATACTAAAATTCCACAAATCTGTCAGATACTCTAGTCTTACCTACTTAAAGAAAATCTTGCCAAGAAAGAGAAATGGTGAGTGCGGGGAGTTGGAGAAAGCTTAAGTGGTAAAGTAGTAAGGACCCCAGACGGCACGTAGAGACAAGGACGTGGGTCAGGTTTACAATCCTGAGGGAGGGAGAAGAGACAGATACCGTATTTTTCGGACCATAAGAAACACTTCCCCCAACCCCAAAAGTGAGGGGTAAATTACGGTGCACCTTGTGGTCCGACGGCTGTTCATTGAACATCAACGAGGAGGTCACTTACCGGTGTCTTCAGTGTGCCAGCCGAGGGACGCGCACAGGGTTCCGCGTGCCCATGAGCGCAGGAAGAGGCGTGGCGGTATGGCGCCCCCCGCACCTCCCCCCCACCGTTGCACTGATCTGAGCTGAGTGCCATCTTAGCCTGCCAGGTAAGCAGGTGTGTGTCATCTTGCTGCAGAGACCTGGGCAGGGGGAGTGCAGTAAAATGTGTAGCAACCAGGAAGCTCTAGCTAACATTTGTTCCTCCTTGACTCCAGTGGGACCACATTTCGGGGTTTCCAGGACGCTAGAAAAGTGCTTGAGTCTCTACACCTTTCCTCCTGTTAACACTGTTTAATGTTACCGTATTTTGTTATATTTTAATAAATATTTATTATACTAGTACTAATTTGGTTCAACATATTTTTTTTTCTTGTTTTACTGCTCTAGAAACTGGGTCTTATGGTCAGGTGCGTCTTATGGTCTGAAAAATATGGTAGATTCCAGAGGCTCAGTGGTTAACCAGCCTACCCTTAATCCTTGAATTCCAGGGCACGCGCGCACTTGCGCGCGCACACACACACACACACACACACACACACACACACACACACACACAGAGTTCTCCTTCCCACCCTCCCACACACACAGAAAAGGTGGACCATGTAACTGCACTACAGGCAATGCCACCTGAGAGAACGGAGCCTAAAGCGAGACCGACTAAAGTCTCAGGCACGCAGCACCCAACTCTACTCGGAACATCGGGCAATTTATACTCTGAGGGTTAAGCGGCATCACATGAGTCAAATTAGCTCAAGCTGTGTGCAGTCATAAGGACAAGCTGCACGTGCCACAACTGTGTTGTCCCATAGAGGCATGTAAAGGGCAACTTAAACATTTAACCCAGCAGCAGCAGCGCGCACTGATGAGCAGTCTGAGGTAAACTCACTCCTCTCTGCCACCCCTGAGCACGACAGCACAGTCCAAGAGCTAAGCTGTGGAGACGCCGAGGCCACAGGACTCTTGCTCTCGTGAAGTTTTCTCACGGGCACTCAGAATTCACCTCACACAGCTCTGTTCTGACAAGTCCCAACACCCAGTGTGGGGAAAAAAATTCCTACCAAATACAACAAAGTAAGAGATGCTACACAGTGTCTTAGATGAACAAGGCCAGTCACCAAGAAGGTAGATGTCACTGAGAGAGGTCAAAACAATTTACAGTTTGGCCCAAGAGCCAGGAGTGGGTGGGTGGGCATCACAGAGGAGGTGACCATTGAACAAGACTGAAATACGAACAGGAATTGGGCTGAGTAGACAAAGCACTTACCGTGCAAACATGAGTACTTGGATCCCAAGAACCCACATAAAACCAGTTGTGGAAGAATGTTCCTCTAATCGCAGGGCACTCGTGTGGAGGGTGGGAAACCTACAGGAGAAGCCCTGTTGGCTCGCTGGCCAGCAAGCTGGCATGTGCAACAGAAACATGAGCCTCTGCCCAAAACAAAGGGGACGGTGAATGCTGACACCCAAGGCTGCCCTCTAACCTCCACATGTGTGCCCTAGAATGTGCACACTAATGTGAACACCACACACGTGCACACACATACACACACAGAGACAAAGAGAAAGAGAGACAGACAGACAGACAGAGAAAGAGAGAGAGAGAGATTTGCAGGTAAGAAGATGGGACGGTCCAGGCTGAGGAGCTGTGTATGCAGGAGGACCGGCTGCTAACCTCATGTGGGCCTTTAGCTATCTGTTCCAAGATTTATTACACTATCATTACAAGAACAGAACTAATCTTACTTCAGCTTTACGAGTGAGGGACACACACAGATCTGGCCCTCCCTGGAAGCCTTCCAGCGGCTTGTAAAGATAAGTCGCCGTGGCACGGTCTCAGCGTAGTCCTGCAGGCTGTCATCAGAGCTGCGGGGACAATGTGGTAGCTACCAGCCACAGGCTCCTGGAAACGTGACCCACACTAACTGCCACAGGAGAAGAAGTGCACAAGTGATTTGAAAGACTTAGCAAAAAGAAAAAGGAGAGGTAAACTGGCTGGCAAGGTAACCACCCACAGGTGAAGTGAATTCTACCTGCCGGGTCGCATGCCTGGGCTCAGTGTCCAGCCAGCCGAGACTACTGGGGCAGATCCCGTAACTACACACATGTGAACATGCACACACAGACACGTGTAAAATATCTCACCAGCAGTATTTATATTGATTTCGCGTTAAAATGATAACAGATTAGATACACTGAGTAAAATGTGTCTGATTAAAGTTAGTTTCACGTGTTCCAATCGTTTGCCCTTTTGTAGTTAAGTTACAAGAAAAATTAAAAATTACATCCACGGCTCACATTTCTTTGAGGCAACACGGTTCAAGCATCAGGCTCTGAAGCCGCAGTGAGGGGAATGGTCCTGGGCACAGGGAATAAGTGCTTGCCGTCCTGTTTGGACTTGGCCTATGGCGTCTGTGCCGTGCTCACTCACATGTTGCTGGCACTCAGCTCCTGGGAGCAGTACCTGACCAGGAAGCTTGGCATCGGAGCAGTGAGTGGCTGGCGTGGCTTTGCAGTGAGGCTGACAGGGTGGCTGTGAGTGTCGGGGAATTTCAATGTGCACTTTCCCAAGGGGCTGAAGGCTGGAACGCTAGGAAGCTCTGACGCTGGAGGCCCGGGGGATGTAACTTCCACCCTAAGCCCGGCCCGTGAGGCTTTGAGACCGGCAGGTGTTGTTGGCCCGTCCCTGCAAGCTTCTCACCATAGCTCAAGTCCTGAGGTGGGAGGATGCCCTGCAAAGCCAGGACCTGCCTGCTCTGTGACCTCTCTCCAGCTGCACACGGTTGGTCCATGATCTGGCTTCCATCAGACCCTCTGAGCTCTGAACATCAGAGCCTTCAGGCTCACCGTGGCTGTAGCACACAGACCAGCTCAGCTGAGATACCATGTTTTCGGCCTCTCTGACTTCCACACAGTACACTACACCCCCCTGGCGTGTTCCATCGCTGAGACTCCTGCTTGGAAACGGGCTCTATGTGGACTGTGGAGGACACCACTTGTCTGTACTATCTAAGCATCTGTACACACATGCACACACCACCACCACACACACCACATACACATGCATACACATAAGCATGCTCCCTGTTCATGTGTACACATATACACACACACCTGTATGCACACACACCTGCACACACACATATACACATGTGTGTACACATGCACACACACCTGTATACGCACACACACACCTGCACACATACATACACACATACACATATACACACATGTGTGTGTACACATGCACACACAGGCACACACACATACCACTACCACCACACACATCACATATACATACATACAGAGAAGCATGTTCCCTGCTCATGTGTACACATACACACATACCTGTATGCACACACACCTGTGCAACACATACACACATGTGTGTGTACACATGCACACACACACACACACACACACACCACCACCACCATCACCATCACCTGGCTCCAAAACTCTGGTATTACAAACAAGAGCACCCAGACCCGGCTCTGTTCATTTGTGTCAATCTCCTGGCTCAGCCTCCCAAGTGCTAGGATTACAGGCCTCGGGCAGGGCCACCATACCTAGAAGAGGTTTGTTTTCCTTTCCTTTCCTTCTTTCTTTGTCTTTTTTATTTTTATTTCCTTTGCAGTGCTGGGGTTTAAAGCCAGGCTCTCATGACTGCTCCAAGCCATATACCCACAGCCCAGTTGTTTTTAATCACTTCCAACATGTCTTAGAGCCTTGTGTATTAGATCTCCCTCATCTTCACACGGCTTGACGCTTGCCTGTCAAGCTGGCCGCTAAGGGTTTGCTGTGGTCCCATCTGGGGAGTCAGAGCCTGTGTGAGCAATGATGACTAGGAGTGGCGGGTGACCTGGAGATGACGGAGGGACCTGATGGGCACTCCTAAGCCCTGAGAAGGCTTGTCTGCCAGAGGCCACGGCTCATCGCTCACCGCAGGTGACGTCCAGCCACTTGCTTCACGCCTCGGAGGCTGTCACTATTGTCTTCCCCCCCCCCCCCCGATCCTACGCCACCAAGGTAGCATTGCCTCTTAGAACAGGAAGAAGTGATTGACTGTAGGCATGAGGTTACCGTGTAGTTTAAAATCTGATGTCTTATCTAAATGTTGTGTAAACTCTGCTCCCCAATGTCCCCATGTATGCCAATAAAGCAGTTTACAGCCAATCACTGAGCAGGGGAGAGACTAGGGCGGGACTTCCTGCCAGCCAGGGGAGGAGGAGTCAGGAGAGGAAGTAGAGGATTCAGCCATGGGGAGAGGTCCAAAGAAGATCAGGAGGAAGGAGCTGGAGCTGAAGAAAGCTGGGAAGTACAAGTGCCTCTGGGATGTTTGCGGAGAGTGAGACAAAATAGCATAGAGGGTTAAGAACAGACTTAAACTTCTCAGATTGTGTTGTGAAGCCTTGCGTTGTAAAATAGTCTCAATTACTTGTGTGATAGCTAAGAGAAACAAACACAGTTTTGTTTTTTGTTTAAAAAACAAACCAACAATATCAACAAATGGTGTACCAACGAGAGGCAGAATTTACAGTAATCTAGGAACTTAGGTAGAAAATCAGTTTCTTAGTTCTGTTTAAAAAGAAAGGAATCCCGGTTTCTAAGGCAGGAGCTCACAGCATCCTGATTAGACAGCCCTCCTCCTCCTCCCTCTCCCCTCCCCCATCCCCAACCCCCTCCCTCCACCCTCATCACCCACAGAGCAGCAAGGCCTTCAGCCAGCTGTAGAGAAATAAAAACTGATAGATACAAACCCCAGGGAGGCAAAGCAAAAGAAAAAAGTGGCTCTTTAAAACAAGCAAGCTTCTCAAAGTTAGACTTTCCTAACCAAGACAGGAAGCTAAATCCCTTTGAGAAGGGGCTCGCTCTTGCTGGCAGATTCTAGCAGGCTAGAAGAGCAAACACTTGTGGACTTCCCAGGGTGGGGGAGGGGTCAGGATCTAGAAGGGGGGGGCAGGGGCCGGGGAAGGGGGCTGGGAGCCTCGCTCTGCATGCTGGAGCCGGAGGCAGCCTGAAAAGCTTCAAGCCTCCTAACTAGCAGTGAGGAAAGCTGGGTCTGAGAAAGTAAAGTCCTTAGGGAGAGGGCTTGAGATTAAAGAAGATTCTTTTCTATGCTTCGGGACTCCGTTTGAGTTTGTTTCTCTTAACATACAAATAATTTTTCAATGACAATTGCAGTTTTGTGTATTCTCTTTGGGAAAAATCAAAATAAGACAGACTTGAAGGAAGAGAGAAACCAAGAAGTCCAAGTAGGCCAGGTAGCGAACGTAACTTGCTGATCCCTCCACATGGGAACAGCTCTGAGACCAACAGAGACTTGGAAGCACCTCCAGCCAGGACCGCAGCTAGGAACGGCCATGAATTCCTCAGGACTTATCATGCCGTTCTTTGAAATGGCATAAATAAAAATTCATCTTACAGAGAACCACCTTTAACCGAACTATGCTCAGTGCACAGCTCAAATATATATTAATACAAAATGTACAATATCTTTGAAAGCTAATATTTTGCAGAGCAAGAGGACCAGACACACACACACACACACACACACACAAGACAAGTATCCCAGGTGATCCTACCTCACAGATGGCCCCAATGACAATGTTTCCTTGAAAATCTTCGTCTGAGACAATTTCAAAATGGCCGTTCTAGATCACCAACCAGCATGGCAGACTGTTCCAGTCAGGACTGCAGTGAAGCACTGAGCTTCCTCATCATCCAAAGACTGGGCAGGAAAAGTTTCAGCTGGCTTTCTCAAGACTACACAGTATCCCAGTTTTCTTGGACCTCCCTCCCAAAAAAAGAAAACTACACTCCATTCCCATGGGAGACGGATGGTTCTCAGCCATTCTATGGATTATAAGTGTTTGTTGTTATTGTTTAAAGGGGTTGGTATAGGAATTGATAAGCAAAAGGGTAGATTATGGAGTCTACTTTTAGACCAAGGAACATTAATAAAGCCAGAAATCTTACGTTGGTATAGATCTTTGTATTATATTTTGTTACAACAAAATATTGTATTGTGCCTACGTAACTGTTTAAAATTCAATGTTAGGTCCTAGGCATTTTGAAAGTTACTATTACCAACTGTTTAGGATAAGTCAGAAATGTATATTAGATAATCAGACACATAGTCATGTTAGATACCAGTTTAGTTAATTATAAAAATATGTTTCCTAGACTGACAGATGAAAAATAGCTAAAAAAGAAGCAATTCAGATAAGGCAGATACGTAGACGGTCTTCAAAAACCTCAAAGCCCTCTCCTTATGTAGCAAGATGACTTCATGTCAATTACAGACAGAATATTGTCCAAACAGGGTAAACTGGGTGCAGAAGAGTTAACTACAGAGTTTTGCAAGGACAATGTAGGCACGGCCTTTATACTTCCTGCTTTGCAGAAAAGTCTGTCAAATATTCTGAGCCAGAAGGTTGAAGATGATGTGCCAAAGTTTGGGTGAAATTTAGAGGGACTGTCTAGGCAGATAAATCTCTCTGTCATTTCTATACTTCTGGAAGCCGCTTACCTGCACTTCATATATATTTATGTAATATTTATTCCTTCTTCAGTCTCTGATGGCGTTGAAGACTAGATAGTTATGGTCTCACAGTTAAACTGTTCACGATGATAGAAATTGGTAGGTAGTAAAGTACTTTATCCAAGGATTGCCAAGTAAACAAATGTAAGTCTTCATAATCATTTTCATAATTGTTATATTACATACAGATTGTTATTGTGAGAAAAGGAGCCTTCTATTAAACTCAAAGGGGGGAAATGTGGGCATAAGGTTATTGTGTAGTTTAAACTTTGATTTCCTGTCCAATTGTTGTATAAACTCAGCTCCCCAATTGTTTCCCTGTTATGTCAATAAAGCAATTTACAGCCAATCAATGAGCAGGAGAGAGAATAGGGCAGGACTTCCCCAGCCAGGGGAGGAGTTAGAAGAAGAAGCAGGGGATTCAGCCGTGGGTAGAGGTCCAAAGACTATCAGGAGGATGGCCAAAGACTATCAGGAGGATGGAACTAGAGCTGAGGAAAGCTACAAAGTGCAAATGTCTCTGGGATGTTTGCTGGGAGTTAAGACAGGATAGCACAGAGGGCTAAGAACAGACTTAAACTGCTCAGATTGTGTTGTGAAGTCTCAATTATTTGTGTGATAGCTGGCTTAAGAAATAAATTGAGAGCCGGGCGTGGTGGTGCACGCCTTTAATCCCAGCACTTGGGAGGCAGAGGCAGGTGGATCGCTGTGAGTTCGAGGCCAGCCTGGTCTACAGAGTGAGTCCAGGACAGCCAAGGCTACGCAGAGAGACCTAGTCTGGGGGGGGGGGGGGAGAAATAAGCTGAGAGAAACAAACATAGTTTTATTAAAAAATAACATCAACGGTTGACCATTCAAAGCACTGTTGTTGAGGTTCAGGAGGAGCGGGCACTGACCCCTCGGTACCAGACTCAGAATGATGAAAGTTTACTGACTGCTGAATGAAGACTGACCAGTCAGGGACAGAGCTTGGATTTGGGAACCAAGACTGTGGGTGTGACAGCTGCGCTCCTAAGGCAGAGGATGTAGAAGTTCCTAGGAAAATTCCTACTCACCATCTGGACAGTTTTAACAGGCTGAAGGAAGGAATGGATGTATGTTCTCATCACAGCAAGGGATCATGTAGAGCTGAAGGCGGCTCGGTGCTCAGAGCACTGGCTGCACTTCCCAGAGGAAGGTTCGGTTCCCAGCACCAAGTCAGACAGTTCACAATATCCAGTAACTCTGGCTGCAGGGACCCAGGGCCTTCCTCTGGCTTCTGAGGCCACATACACACACACACACACACACACACACACACACACACACACACACACACACAAGCACAAATAAACTTTAAAAAACCATCCAGTTCTCTGTTCTCTCGAGTTCACAATTTAAATGGAGTCTTTTCAGCCTTAGGGCTTTAGGCCTAGAGGGAGGCTGTCCGTCAGTGCGCCCCTACTTGCTTGCTGCTTGCTTGGGGAAACCCTGCAGATAGCTCCGGGTAGCATTGGCGTTGGTAAATAACAGGTGGTGCTCAGTGCGTGCCTCTCAGGGGTTGCTTGTTTGTGGGTTTTGTTTGTTTTGTAACTGACCACCTTCTCCACTAGGCTGAGGGAAGAACAGGTTGCTGCTGTGTCTCTAGAGCTAGCAGTAGTGGAAGCTCCATACATGTTTATTGAGTAAACGGACAGGGGTTTGAACAAGAGTGAGAAGTAAATGTTTTTATTTGAGGCAGAATCGCAGAAGCAGTGCACAGCCCTGGTTGGGATGTGTCTCAAGTGAGAGCTATAAGGTGGCCGTGTTTGTGTGAGAAATTATCTGTGCCTTGATGCCTGAAAGCTCACTTGTTTTCAAAGGTTGTACTACAATGAGTCTGTTTCTGGAACATTCTTTCTTTAGACCTGACAAAATTCCCAGAGTCAAGAATGAATTTTTTGTGGGCGTTGTTGTGCATGTGTTGGGCGTATTGTTTGGTTGCTGCTCTTGTTTTACTGTGTAGGTCAGGCTGGCCCCAACTCAGGTTCCTCCTGTGCCCCGTGTGCTTGGGTGTTGGCGTCTACCACCACACCCACACTAAATAGCGTCCATCTAGTGGAAAATGGGTGTGCCAAACCTTTGCACTGCACTGTTTCTAAGGGTGTGTCATATTTTATATGCAATTTTTGCTATAGAAGCTAATGGAAGCAATTTCCACTTCCAAAAGAGATGACATCTTGGGCTTGAACCCGCTGTACTTGACCCAACATCTCCGATCCCTCCTGTTTCAGACCTGAGCTGTCAAGAAGTCATAGTGTGTGGCAGGAGACGCTGTCCTGTGACATGTGTTCAGAAAAGTAGCTAAAATATCAGTCTGAACATTATATCCGAAATGAGTGTTAAGACAAAGGATGTAACTTCAATCCTGAGGGGAGCTGCTAAGCTCAAAAGACATGTCCTAGCTAGCTCTGCCGATTCAACACAGCCTGGACTCAGCTGAGAGGGGAAACCTTGAAGAAGAAATAACTCAAATAGGTCTATGGGCATGCTTTGGGGTGGATTGTCTTGATTATTGATTTGGGGAGGGCCCAGCCTACTGAGGGCAGCCCCATCCCTAGGCAGGTGGAGGGCACAGCCTACTGTGGGCGGCCCCATCCCTAGGCAGGTGGAGGGCACAGCCTACTGTGGGCGGCCCCATCCCTAGGCAGGTGGAGGGCACAGCCTACTGTGGGCGGCCCCATCCCTAGGCAGGTGGAGGGCACAGCCTACTGTGGGCGGCCCCATCCCTAGGCAGGTGGAGGGCACAGCCTACTGTGGGCGGCCCCATCCCTAGGCAGGTGGAGGGCACAGCCTACTGTGGGTGGCCCCATCCCTAAGCAGGTGGAGGGCACAGCCTACTGTGGGCGGCCCCATCCCTAGGCAGGTGGAGGGCACAGCCTACTGTGGGCGGCCCCATCCCTAGGCAGGTGGAGGGCACAGCCTACTGTGGGCGGCCCCATCCCTAGGCAGGTGGAGGGCACAGCCTACTGTGGGCGGCCCCATCCCTAAGCAGGTGGAGGGCACAGCCTACTGTGGGCGGCCCCATCCCTAGGCAGGTGGAGGGCACAGCCTACTGTGGGCGGCCCCATCCCTAGGCAGGCAGTCTGAGCTGTGAGCTGTATAAGAAAACAAGCTGAGTGAGAGAGTTGGTCCAGACAGTAGTGTTTGCTTCTCATGGTTTCTGTCCTCAAGTTCTTGCTGGAGTTCCTGCCCTGACTTCCCTCAGTCAAATTGTGGCCTCCCCTGAGTTGATTTTGGTTAGAGTGTTCTATCACAGCAACAAAAAGGAAACTCGAACCCAGGTCAAGAAAAAAAAAATGTAGACCAAAAACGTGAGGCGCTTTGGTCCTCTAAGAATAAACTTTGCTGGGGGCTGGAGAGATGGCTCAGAGGTTAAGGGCACCACCTGCTCTTCCCGAGGTCCTGAGTTCAATTCCCAGCAACCACATGGTGGCTCACAAGCATCTATAATGACATCTGGTGCCCTCTTCTGGCATGCAGGGGTACATGCATGCAAAACAATGTATACATAATAAATAAATATATATATTTAAAAAAAAAAAAAAAAAAAAGAATAAACTTTGCTGACCACAAAGCAAGAACTTCTTGGGGAAACTGAGGAGCTCATACAACCCTATCTTTAGTAATAAATACACCAGTGAGTGCCACAGGGAAGGCCCAAAACTACAAACCAGTCTTACAGACACAGAGCGCCACTGCACAAACCCACGGACTTCGAGAAGAAGACACTGCTGTGGTCAGGCCGCTTCAAGAAGGAAGAAGGGATCTCGGAGGTGATCTCGTTTGAGATGCTTGATGCCTCAAAGAAACAGCCCCGGGTGAAGGTCAGCTATTTACTGACTGCCCTGATGGTGGCAGGGTGCATCTACGTAGTCATGGAGGGCCAGAAGGCTGCGGAAAAACGGGAGTCTCTAACAAGCTTAAAGCCCGTCTGAGAGAGGAGGCAGCTCTGAAGGCCAAAACAGAGGAGACATAGTCCTGCTGGATCTGGAGAGCCTGGAGTAAGGTTGTAACACCAAGCCTGCCACTTTGTTTTGCACAGACGTATTCCAGTTCCTTATTTCTGCTGTAGAGGAACAAATAAATTTTCATAAAGAAAAAAATGAAAAAAAAATTTTAAAAAGAAAAAAATGAGTATCTGTGTCCTGCTTCATTTATGCGTAAATCATTAGCACGATTCTTATTACCCACTTTACTTTGCTTGCTGGCCTGTGAGTGGAACCCACCCCTGCCTTGTATTTCAGTCCGGAAACGTCTTTCTGAAAGAACTAAAAGCTGATGGATTCCAACTTAGGTTGTCTAAATGGTTTTAGTATTTTAACTTCTAGAATGTCGCAACATAACCAATGTAGTCACAATAGACTGCACAGACCCATCGGCATGACAGGGAGCAGAAGCCACTGTCCTGTACTGCGCTCTGTCCCTCTAAGGACGGGCGTGGGAAACCACATATCTGTAGCAGCACTGTGGAGACCAGCATGATGCGGAAGCCTGGAAGAAAAGCTGGCCCAGCATCTCACTGGCAGCCATTGTGGGCGGCAGCTGCCGTGGTATGGCAGCCAGGAGGGGCCATATCTCCTCACCCATGTGCCCAACGTCTTCATTGTCTTTGGTGTAAATAACAGAGCTTTGAGATATTTGATACTTTCTGGGTTTCGGAAAGCTTGTATTAACTCCGTATGTAGCTTAGGCAAGGTAGGAAGAGATCCTTGTGTGGCAGAGGTGAGGCAAGTAAACCTCGGGCACAGGGCTAGCGCCTTTGGGACACAAAGGCTGTGTTGCTTAAAGGTGTTGAGTAACTTTGGTCTTGAGGAAGCGCCATCACAGATGAAGGGTGGAGCCACAGAGCAATTTCTTTCTCTCTCTCTTTTCTTTCATTTCTTTCTTTCTTTCCCTCCTCCCTTCTTTCTTTTTATTTCATGTGCATTGGTGTTTTGCTTGCATGCTGGTCTGTGTGAGGGTGTCAGATTCTCTGGAACTGGAGTTACAGACGGCTGTGAGCTACCACGTGGGCGCTGGGAATCGAACCTGGGTCCTCTGGCGAAAAGCAGTTGGTGCTCTTAACTGCTGAGCCATCTCTCCAGCCCCCCAAAAAGAACATTTTTGCTCCCTTCCATGGATGTTGACTATGTGATAGGTGAAGTCCATCAAGGGAAATGGAGCTACTCTGGCTGCGCGCCGGAAGCCGGCATCATTTACAGAGTGGTGTGTGACTGACTTGTTCTGGGGTGGGAAAGACTTTATGTACACAGAGTAGTGGCTGCCTGGTAAAACTGAACTTCTGCACTACAGACATCAGTTGTCAGTAAGGCGTATGTCTGAGCAGCCACGCGAGAGTTAAATCTTGTCTCCGTCCGCCATGTACAACCTATACTTATCTGAGGCCCAGCTTTGTGCTCACAATGGGGACAGCTTGGCTATGGTTATGAAAAACAAAGTGAGGTCGCACCAGTTAGCACTGAGCACAGCCCCTGACTGCGCTTTAAGGCTGAGCAAGCAGGGAACGCCATGCTGGGCGACCAGCTCTCTCCAGCCTGGGCTGTAACTTGCGCTGACTTTGAATCTCGTGCTTACCAGCATCGTTTCGGACGTTAAGAGAAATGCCCTGCTGAAGGCACGAAAGTTAATGGGAGAATCAGATAGAAGCCTGGGAGACCCCCTTAGGGAGCAACCTAAAACCTGGGAACAGGATAAAATGCTAAAATGTTAACAACCAGAGTATTAGGAGCAGAGCTGGAGAGATGTTTCAAGAGGTTCGGGATGTAGTTCTCAGCGCCCACGTGGTGGCGAACAGGGTATCCAAGCGCCCTCTTCTGGCCTTCGTTGGAACTGCATGCTTATGGCGCACAGGCGTGTGCATGCAGGCACTCACACGTACACAAAAGATAAAAACCAAATAAACCTTTACAAAACCCAGTGATGCAGAAGTGGAACTTAGGATGAGGATACTTGTAGAGTTAAAGCTACTGTGGGAAGGGTTTGGGGAAGGCCTCTGCATAGCGCGGGTGGGGGAACGGGGTGGGGTATGTTAGTTCACAGGCAAGCTCCCTAGCCTGCCCTCGGGGCAGATGTGTGCTGGATAAAAGGACCGCCAGCCACCCCAGACCCGTGTCTCTCTTTCTCCCTCCCCTCCCTCTGTCATGGGCATCCCTTTCTCTCCCTTCTCTCTCTCTCTCTCTCTCTCTCTCTCTCTCTCTCTCTCTCTCTCTCTCTCTCTCTCTCTCTCTCTCTCTGTCTTCAGGACCCAGCCACTCTATCCCTTCCCAGGCCCCTCCCCCTTTCCCAGAATAAACCTCCTTTATACCAGATCTGTTGCTGTGGAATGTAACCCCTCAGGGGGTACACCTAGGTATGGCCCGCCATGATGCCTCCCCCCCCCACCCCCCCATTACACAACAGGGTATATGGCTAAGTATGGATCCGTGGGCTGCTTTTCCCTGAGAGGCGTGGGAGAGAGCTACAAGGTCGTGGCTGACAGGTACAGGCAGCTGCCCACGCAGGCTGCATAGCATTTCCCACAATCCCCCTGAATGTACTTCAGAGCTTACAGCTCAGTTAGCAGACACTTGTCTGCTACTATATAAAAAAAAAAAAAGCAGTGACAGAGGTACAGACTCGATGCCATGCCTAAACTTAGAGGTGAGGGGACCTAGAGTTGGGGCTTTTCACACTTCTTTTTTCCCCTTTCTTAGTTTCCTTACTCGAAAGGGGGCCACAGCTCAGGCTGCCCCAGTTTAAACTCTTATCACTAACCAGGCAATGGCTCTTATATTGTAGCATCTGTACTAATCACCAAGGATTTTCAAAGTGTAGATTTTAGGCAATAGGTCTGTGTGGGGGCTTGATTCTGCATTTCCTAACCCCAGGGTGATGCTATTCCCCTGAGGGCCACACTTTCAGAAGAAAGATCCACTGGTGACTATAAATGATGTTAACGCTATATCAAAGCCTCTTGATTGGTGTGTTTTCTTTTGCTGCTTGAAGGTGGTGGTGTGCTGGAGATTGAGCCCGGGCCCTGCAGCGTGCCAAGCAGGGTGGTCCACTGATGAGCTACTCCTGGCCCATGCGTTGTTTGGTGGCTATATTTCCCCACCTGCATTTATTTTTATCTTTTAAAAATATTTTAGTATTTATATATACATGTTTGTTTGGATCACATTTACTCCCAATTCCCTTCCCTATACCACCCACTACTTTGCCCCTCCCAACTCTGTATTCTGTCTCTCCACATATATGTATACATACACACACACACACACACACACACACACACACACACACACACACACACACTGAATATATTTGGTGTTGTCTGTGCATACACAGGGCTGTCTGGGTAGCGTTATCAAGGGAGCTGAAAGTATCGGCTCCTAGACCGGAGGAATAAGCCCTAATAGAAGCCTGAAAAGGCATCCGGGTTGTTGTGTTTTGTTTTTTTTTAAATAGGGGGAAAAGTGCTTCTACTTGACAAAAACTCACAAGGCACTCTCCCTTAGCGGCTTCATAGAAACCAGATCCAACGTGCCCTCCAGCCTAAGGCTGTGCCCCTACACCCCCACTCCCAGCTCGGGTGAGGGGAACTCCCTGGGAGTGTGACTTTTGGCCTTTCTTGCTCAACCGCTGCAGTGTTCCAGCTTACTCCCTCCTCCTCCTCCAGGCGATTCCCCAGAGCTGCCCCAAACTGATGGAAGGGAAAGGTGGAAACATGAAGTCAAATACCTAGGAGCTGTGCCTGGACCGGCTTTTCTGCCGCTTCCGAGCAGGGTCAAGCGAGGGGCACAACAGAGGATTCTGGGAGAGAGAGGAGGGGGCAGGAAGAGGGTTGCTTCGCTGCAAGACACAAAGCCATGGAACAACCCCATCTTTGCTTCCTTGACAAAGGAGAATGAGGGACCGGAGCCAGGCCGTTGAACTGGCTGTAGAAAAGACACTTTTGTAACTCACGGCCCTGGGGCATGCAGTGGAAAGCAGCCAAGCAGCCATGCACTCTCCAGGAAGCCAGGATACGATCTGTGAGATGATTAGCAGCTCCACGGGCTTGCGGGCTTGCGGAAGGCTTGCCCAGAGCCTCAGGGACTTCCAGGATGTGGTAGGAGGAAGAAGAGACCCCTCCAGCCCTTGGGGTCCCAGTGTTCTGGGGATACCTGTCAAGTACACCCATTTAGCTCTAGCAGTGGAGGCAGCACCAGCTTCAACAACTTCCTGGACTGGTTGTGGCACCCCACATGGTACCCCAGAAGATGTACAGAAGCTGTCAAGGGCCCCAGGACCTTGCTGTCGGCCAGGGTTGAGGCACAAAGCCACGTCAAGGATTTAGTAGTAGACAAGGATTTAGTGGAAGGTGCATTCAGTGCTCAGCATAGCTAATCACTTGGCTCCCACTGCCTACTTGACCCCTTTAATTGACACAAATATTGAAGATCTACCCCCATGCATGTAATATGACCCATGGTTGCTACATGACCCTCAAAGAGAAGGTGGCATCCGTCTTGTGCATTGATGATAGATTTCTCTCCCTTTAAAAAAAATACTTATTTATTTATTTATTTATTATATAGTGTTCTGCCTGCATGTACTCCTGTAGGCCAGAAGAGGGCATCAGAACACATTACAGATAGTTGTGAACCACCATGTGGTTGCTGGGAATTGAACTCAGGAACCTTTGAAAGAGCAGGCAGCGCTCTTAACCACTGAGCCATCTCTCCAGCCCCAATGATAGATTTGTTATCAGCATTGGTAAGTGTGTGCCTTGTGTCCAAGTAACCAGAAAAAGGCCACACTACCTAGAATAAACCTGCTGTGTTCGTGTGCTAAACTGGGCAGCAGATACAGCTGTGCAGAGATGGGGCAATGGCTGGGGTGCAGGAAGAATGAAGGGGTTCCAGGAGGCAGCGACGGGTAATGCAGTCAGAGACTGAGGGAGCACGTGGTTCATGGGCTTTGGGTGACATGCCTGTTTGCTCTGCAGAGGCAACTGGTGTCTAAAGATCCTACCAATGTAAAGGGCGAGAGAGTCCTTAAAGATGTGCAAATCGGAAGGGAAAAATAAATCCCTATTTGTGCATACTGCAGAAAAGCCTAAGGAATCTACCAAAATCTACCAGAACCAGTAAGCAAGCTTAACAAGGTCATACGATACTCCATTAACAAGCAATGGCAGCCAGGCTTAGTGACCCACGCCTTCAGTCCCAGCACTGGGGAGGCAGAGGCAGGTGAATTTCTGGGAGTGTGTGAGGCCAGCCTAGGGTCACATAGCAAGTCCCAGGACACCCAGAGCTACATGGTAGAGAGACCCTGTCTCAGGGAAACAAAACAAATCTATAATGATTAACAGAAAAATGAAACAAAAAAATTTTTATTCATAGTAGCATAAAAGAAATAAAATAGGGCCGAGTGTGGTGGTGCATGCCTTTAATCCCAGCACTCGGGAGGCAGAGGCAGGGGGATTGCTGTGAATTTGAGGTCAGCCTGGTCTACAAAGCAAGTCCAGGACAGCCAAGGCTACACAGAGAAACCCTGTCTTGAAAAAGCAAAAATAAAATAAAATAGGACCGGTAATTTATTTATTTAGCCTGTATGCGCATGCACCACATGCATGTAATGCCTCCGGAGGCCAGAGGAGAACATCAGATTTCCTAAAACTGGAGTTACAGAGGGCTGTGAGCCACTATGTGGGTGCTAGAAACTAAAGCCAGGCCCTTTGCAAGAGCAACAGGTGTTCTTAACTGTTAAGCCATCTCTCCACTCAGGACCAATTTTTATCAGAAAGAAATATAAAACCTACACACTGAAAACTTCAAAACATTGTCAGAAAAATTAAAAAATATATGTATGAACAAATGGAGTGAGCCCCTGAGTTCATATATTAGAGGATGCAAAAGAGTCAGGGTAGCGATTGTTGCCAAGTGGAGCAGACATGTGAACCCAGGCTGAGGCAAAAAGACTGTGAGAGCAAGTCCGGGCAGGGACCCTGTGTCAAGAAAGAAAGAAAGAAAGAAAGAAACAAACAAACAAACAAACAAACAAACAAACAAAAAACCCACAAAGTGAAAAGAAGGCTGGAGATGCAGCTCAGTGGTAGAGCAGGTGCCTGACTGAGTCCAGTCCTCGGTGGGCAGGAGAATCAGGGTCCACGTGTGGGCCTGTCACGAGGTCGCTCGTTTGTCCTTTATGTGAAGGTGCAAAGGGCCGAACAGAAACAATCACGGGCAGAAGTGGAGCTGGTGTCGGCTACTTTGTGGGTTCTTTTTTCTTCCACCCTTCCCCACCCCTTTTCTTTTTTCTCTTTCATCCCTGTAATATTAGATATGAGAGGAAAAAAGATAGGGAGGGAGGGAAAGAGAGAGAGCCCTGAACAAAATCAGGGCTTGGAAAGGCAGCCACATTATCACTAGGACTACCTCCTGCTGGTTAGGGCAGAGTACCTTGGGCCAAGTTTGGTCTTCATTGACAGGATATGTAATTATCCCTCCTCCTCCTCCTCCTCTTCCTCCTCCTCCTCCTCCTCCTCCTCTTCTTCCTTCTGCCTCTCCAGGCCCTAGCGTTTATATACCCTCTGAAAAGTCCTCAGCATCCCAAACATCACATAATCGAAGAAACTATTGGCAGCTGGCAAAAATCGCACCCTTGCTACTTACTGCACGAGACAAACCATGGTCGGCTGCCGTGAAGCAGCCCCGTATCCCCACACCTGGGATTAAAACAAAATCATATTCTTCCAATATCTCTGTGTTGCTTTTTTTTTTTTTTTTTTTTTTTAGGAAACCAAAATTCTCACTACACAGAACTTTGGAAGATAAAGTTCTGCAGCAATCAGGGCAGCGCAGCACTGAAGCAATGGTAGAAAAGTAGATCAGTGAAACAGAGCCAACTTCAGACACAGGTGTTCATGGTCAATTGACTTGACAGCAGTGCTAAGGCAAATCAATAGTCCTTTCAGTAAAGGAAGCAAGGATGACAGGACGCCAATATAAAAACACGTAATAACATGTTTCATCACATAAGAACACAATGCAGCCGGGTGGTGGCGCACACCTGTAATCCCAACACTCGGGAGGCAGAGGCAGGCGGATCGCTGTGAGTTAGAGGCCAGCCTGGTCTACAAAGCGAGTCCAGGACAGCCAAGGCTACACAGAGAGACCCTGTCTCGCAAAAGAAAAAAAAAACAATCTAATGGAAAAATTTTAATGACATCATAGATGTATGACCTAAAACCACAAAAATCTAGAAGAAAAGACAGAAGAATGTCGTTGTGAATACATATTAGGCAAAGACTTCTTTTTCAGAGACAAGGTTTTGTTGCAGTTAATTTACCAGTATGGCCTAATAATGTTTATCATTAGGCCTATAATTTTTCTTACATCCCATAGTGGGGCAGGTATGGAATCCCTGCCCCAATCCCATGCCATCTGCTTCTAATAATTTCTATCAAGCTGCCTCCCATCCATAATCCCACATACTTGCTCATGTTCTTCATCTGGGCCAACTCCCCCATCCACAGCGGCCATGTGCTTCTCCTCCACTTCACCCACGATAGCGCAACCTCCTTCCCCTCCCTTCTCCTCCGGTCTCTCTTCCTCCCAAGATTCCCTCTGTCTCCCCCAGGCCTGGACCCTTAGCCACGCCTGTCCCATTTGCCCTGCCCAGGTGTGGTGACCTTTTATTGGTCACATAGGTGAGGCTCTTAGGCAAAGCACAGGTGGGGCAGAGACAGCAGCAGTAATTAGCACCAAAATCCATCAGACCAACATGCAACAATTCCCTTTTTCTGTCTAACTAAAAAGGCAATTCATTCTTTTTATATACAGTGAGAACTATTATGAAAAATTATAAAAACCAATAGGTAAGACTTACATACATAATGTCTAATCAAAAGATATTTGGCATCCTTAAAGAGATATTATCTATTCTATCTTGGTGAGTCTAAAGTTTTGAACCTGAATCAATATCAAAGCTCATATCTATCAACCTAGAAATATCTATCTAGACTTTAAAGTATCTGCTTAACTCCTAAACAACTAAGCTTAATTTAAAAACTAACTATCTGGTCTTCAACCCCATCAGAGACTTGAGAAGGTAATTAAGTTTTATTCCTATAATTGATATGATCCTGAGTTGATCAAGTTAACAACCAACTTGTATTACTCAATTATCCCAAACTGCCTGCAATAGCACTATCAGAGCATTGGAAGTAAATTCTGCATTAACTGAGTTGTATGTGTACAACACCTCACACTAGAGTAGAAATATCTACAATGTGTGTGAAGAATAATATCAAATTTGAATTCTATTTCAATATATCAACATTAAATTTATTTTGTATCAATATACAAAATTCTATATCAATTAATTAAAATTAACCTTGTTGGTGAGTAACAATTAAGGCCTTAAGTTGAGGAGTAGATTCAGTAATCTACTTTTTGCCCTATTATCCCTATATATTTCTATATTTCCCTTTCTTTCTACTCAACCGCTGCCAACATCATTATTTACCAGAGAAATGTGAATTGATACCACTATTACCCACCCTAGAAAATCTACAGCCAAAGACTGACATTTTTACGTTTGGGCAAGAATTTGAAGAAACAAGAGCCGTAAAATGGCACATGTAATCCAGGTAATAGTTTGGCACTTTCTTAAGATGCTAAACATATTTACCACATGACCCAGAAATTCCACTCCCAAGTAGCTAGGTAAGGATATAAAGTCATATAATTACGGAGGGGAGGGGGAGGGGAAGTTGTGCTTGGGACACATGAGAGAAGAGTAAAAATAAATAAATAAATAAATAACATTAACAACTTTATAGCCACACAGTATAGTGGTTCACATTGTAAATTATTTAAATGCTTGCCAACCTGTGTACACATGGTGTGGAAACACCATACAATGAACCACTATTTAGCACTAAAATTGGGATGAACCCGACACATGCAACAACACGACTGAACTTCCCGTCACACAGGGACGTTTGGTTTTATTGGTTTGCCGTCTCTGAACTTGCAGAAGTACAGAAAGAGAAAGGCTCAGGAGAGAAGGGAGCAATAGAGACGGACTCACAAGGGTGAGGGAAACTTTTGGGGAGCTAAGCGTTCAACCTTGGATGTTACTATTCTACTGACTGTTCAACTGTGTGAACTTCCTTAAGATTAGGTATGTCCTTATAATGGGTGGACTTGATACATAAATTATACTTCAATAAAGGTATTTAAACATAGAGCAGAAAAAGTCTAGAGGCCTTTGGGAGACTGGTGTGTGTGTGTGTGTGTGTGTGTGTGTGTGTGTGTGTGTGTGTGTGCCTGTTCATAGCAGAGAAAACACCTATGGGAGATGGGTTTGAGCCTGAGTGCAGTGGGGAAATGCTGAAGTTTTTTACTGGGCTGGATTTGGTTCTGCCATGTGCTAACTGTATGGATCTGAGATAAATCATGTAACTTCTCCAGTCAGTTTTCCCCTTTGTGTAAACCCTGTGGTGGTGAGCCCTGGTGACAATGTATGTAGACTGCTAAGCCTGACACCGTAGCAGGTGCTCGCTGGGGGAAATCTGAACTGATTGCTTCTGTAAAAACTCAAGGCGTTGTCGTAAGCACAGCCTCGTGGACGCTCTGGGTATATGGTAGCAGGATTCCAAGACACCCACCTGACTTAGCAGCCTTATTAATGAGGAAGGCTGGCACTACAGTCCATAGACCAAAACCTTCTTGTCTCCCAGTGGTGGCTCTGCTGGTGGGATGCTCCGCACGTGAGCACACCCGAGTTCCTTACCCTGTCAGGGTTCCCTCCTTCCCCGAGGGGTTGTTTTAGAAGTACCCGCTGTAAACTGATTATGGTATGGACCACAGGGCAGGGCTGGGGCCAGCACAAAGCGGCCGCCATCTAGCTGGGATATATAAAGAGTGAGCGTAGCGGGAGGCCGTGGAAATTTTCACAATCCGAAATTGGCATTTGGAGCTGAACTGGAAAGTTGTGAACACAGGATGTTGCTGAAAACGGTGCCTGGGCTGGGCAAGGCTACCTGAGGTGTTGGCAGGCTGAGGATGTTGGGTCCGGAAATAGGGATTTGAAATAATCCCACAGGAAGGTGTGAACAACAGGAGTAACTGCGGGGCAGGGGAGCCCAGCAGGCAGTCAAAGATGGCATTGTGGCAGATTCTTCCACCTGCCCCCCCCCCCAGCACATCCTGGGGGAGGAGCTAGCTTTTGGGAGGCAACTCACCCATGGCGCAGGATGCTGGCAGCCAGCCTTCCATGTAACTGCCTCAGTGGACACTTGCCGTCTATCTTGGATTCGCAGTATACACTTCTACTTTTTCTTGTAACCTCACTTGAATTGTTTTGGGGGAATTTCCTCTTCCCCGTTATGTGCACAGTCTTAGTCAATACAGGCAGGCGTGCTGCCCTCCTCTGGCCAACTGAATTCTCTCTTGGAATTCCAAACAAGGCTGAGCTGCGTAAGCACCAGAGGACCCGCTTGTTGACGACCTGGCTCCAAGGCCTTCGCTCACCTTTGCTCTCTGAGACTGGAACCCCAGCTCTCCTTCCGTTTCCTAGCTGTTCCTACTGTCTGCGGCCTCTTGACACTAATCTATTAAGTTGTTTAGCCAAAGGGGGCTGTGGTCCGTTGTGTTACCAAGAAGCACAGACATGACATGACATTTGCTTGGTGCTAAAGGCCACATTTTTCTCTTTATTTCATCTTCATCATATGCTGGAGTGTGTGTGTTTGTGTGTGTGTATCTGTGTGTGTGGTATGTGTGTGTGTCTGTGTGGTGTGTGTGTCTGTGTGATGTGTGTGCCTGTGTGTGGTGTGTGTGTCTGTGTTTGTCTGTGTTTGTGGTGTCTATGTGGTGTATGTGTATGTGTGTGTGGTATGTGTATGTGTTTGGTATGTGTGTTGTGTGTCTGTGTGTGTGGTGTGTGGTGTGTGTGTGTGGTGTGTGTGTGTCTGTGTGTGTGGTATGTATGTGTGTGGTGTGTGTGTGTATGTGTGTGTGTGTGTGAGTGAAAATGGAAAAGGACACAGTGCTCTCCTTTCCTCCTCCTGCAGTCATGTCAGCTGCCAGCTCTAGCATGTGGCATCCCTTAATGTGCAAGGAAGCATCAGTCTTAAGGGGCTGCAGAGCACTGCTGAGCCCCTGCGTGGACCGACTGTGTAAATACTGCCTCTGGGGAGAGAAACGAGATCACCCGAGGAGCCTTACATCATCACATACATTCCTACGAACGTTGCAGATGTCCACTAGGCAGACACTTCTCAAAGTCTGGGTGAGCAACAGGAGAAAGTCCTCCAGATTTCTCAATGGCAGGGCTAAGGCGAGAGCTCTTGGCTGATAACACTGCTATACAAGGAGAGTTTGCCGCAACATTTCCTAACTCAAGAGTGCAGGCCTGAGGCCACACTCTTACAACACAGTTGGGCTCATCGCGTTCTGTGGTGGTGAGTGGGAGGCATGTAAACATTCTTAGCTTTGTTTGGCTTATCAGAACAATCCCTCTTTATTGAGTGCACTAAGGTGTATCTCAGGGGCAAAAGACAGGTTGGGATCTGATGTGCAGGTAGAGAAATGCAGTGGTATCTTCCCTACTACACAGAGGCTGGGATGGAGGTGAGGGGGGGCAAAGATGCACAGAAAGGGGTAGCTCTTCAGCTCCCTCCGGAAGGAGGCAGACAGGAGATCGGAGAGAGGAAAGACCTGGAGATGCTCCAGCAGGAGTTCAGCATGGGAACAGCGCGGGTTAGCTGAGCCACCTGACCACCAGCATTGAGGGAGAAAATGACCCGCCAAGTGCAGGAGCAGCTTTCTTCCTCCTAGCTGGGAAGGTAGGGGCTGGGAGGCTTCTGGGCTTTGTGCTCACGCCTAGGACTTAGACCGACATGCCAGGCGTCTCACCGCTCTAAGACATAGCTTCAGTTCCAGATGTCAGCTTCCTTTAGCTTAATGTTCAACCTCCACTGCACAGTTAGAGAGCTTAGAACCCTCTATTTAGAGGCTGAGAGCCCACACATACACACAAGCACACACTCACGTGCACAACCACATATACACATGTATGCACAAGCATACACATATGCAATTGAACACATACAAGCACACACTCACACACACATGCTCATACAATCACACGCACAAGCACACACACACACACACACACGCTCAGCACTGAGTCAGTGGGCAGGGTTCCTGTGACCAGGTCCTTACAATCACTAAGTGTAGGACATCAAATACACTGAAGAGCTGGGGAGCATCACTAGTGGCTTAAGATGTAACTCTCATGGTCAAGTCTGGGTCCTCCTAACAGTTGCACGCAGCCTTGTTTCTCACAGCTCCCTGTGTATCAACTCCTAGTGCATATTTTTATATCACCTACAAGCGTCTCCCTATGGGCTCCATAAACCCCCTGCTTTGCACACAATGTTTAACTTCCCACACACAAAAAAAATAAATCTGTGATTAGTCCTTTATTTAGCTGCATAGAACCCGTTTAGACTCCTGCCGTGTGTCTCGCCACACTGAGCACAGGCGCTGTGGTAGTTAAGAGAGGCTGCTGCAGGTGTCTGGACCACGTCTCCTCTGCCTCACTGACCTCACAGAAATGCTCCTCACCGCAGCCGTGCTGTGTGCAGACGCAGAGAGCACTGCGGGCTCATTTGTCAGCAAAGAGTTATGAGGACTGATTATTTCAAGCATTAGAGATACAAAGGCGCGTGGGTTAGACAGACCGAGCCTGTTACCATGGCCACAGTATCAGATGAGAGGAGGGACTGGTAATAGAGTCCCCTAAGCGTCCAACAGGAAGGCCACCCAGCACTGTGGGAGCAAAGCTCTTCCTTACCACGGGGTTCTGTTTACTTGTGCCAAAGGAGATGATAAAAAAAAAAAAAAGTCAACCAGGGCGTTTGAGAAGGCAACATTTGAGCAGGGTACTGAATACCAGCAGTGTGTTCACAAGCAGGACAGGCGTGGAGGACTGGGCAGGAAAGGGTTTGAGGTCAAGGAAGCCTTCCTCTCACCCAGTGGTGCCTGAAGGATGAGTCGGTGGCCCAGAGCCCGGCCCTGCAGTCGGCCAGGTGCAGGAGGCTAAGGTTTGGTAAAGCGCCTCAAGCAGATGGGTCATGCCAAAGCCCAGAGAAAGATCAGAGGTGTGACGCTGAGGGCAGAGCATAGCTAAACCATCACCAGCTCTGCTTGCCCCAAAACGTGGTTTTGTGTGAGAGCACAGGGCTTGTGTTTACGTCTTCAGGGTCTTACTGATAGATTCATCCAAGTGTGCTGGGCAGCTGCTGTACAGAGCATGGCAAAGGCATTCCTGCCATCTGGTGGGCAGACACTGTCACAGTGCGTCACTCCAGGGCCACAGCATCCTGGATTCTCTTGATGAGTAAAGAAGTCTGAAGCAGCTGGTTTGGGTGGCCAGCACCTACAACCTCAGCACCTGGGAGGCAGAGGGTCAGGAGTTCAAGGCCAGCTTTGGTTACAGAAGCTCCTGTGTAAATTTAAAACAAACAAACAAACACACACACAAGGGGATTGGAGGCTGGACCAGCAGTTCTGAGCACTTGCTGCTCTGGCAGAGGTCCTGGGTTTGACTCTCAGCACCCACAGGGTGGCTCACAACTGCCGTTAAGTCCGGTTCTAGGTCACTCACTCCCCCTTCTGACCTCTGTGGGAAATGGACACACATGTGTGCCTTACCTGTAGGCAAAACATTCATACACATAAAGATTTTAAATCTAAAACCATTAAAAATCCAACAATAAATAAAATATACCCTGATGTATTCTTTTTTTATAGTTTGTTAAAGATCTGTTTTGTTTTTAATTATGTGTGTGCGGAGGTACGTGCATGTGAGTCCGGGTGCTCATGGAGCTGACAAACATGTACGCTGGAAACTGAACCTGGCTCCTCTACAAAAGCAGTAATTGCTCTTAACTGCTGAGCCGTCCCTCCAGCCCCTCAGATGTGCTTTTAAAAAAAAAAAGTTGAGGAAAAATATACAAGAATGCTCTCAGGCAGTGCTCCCCCATCTGAGGGCAAACGTAGGAAGTAAGGGGAGAAAAGAGGGAACCCACGACATAAGTTGTTCCAATGCTGCGTCAGGGACCACTACAGGCACCACGTGACCCCTGCTTTGCAGCTAAGGCTCATCTCAGCCTTGGCTCACCCCTTTCCTCATGTTCCACCAGTCAGGGGGCCTTTTTACGTCAGGAAAGGGTAGGCGAGGAAGCATTAAGACATTTCCCAGTTGCGCCATTTATACTTTCAAATGTGAATATGAAATTTAAATATTCGGGGCACCCATTCAATGCCCAGAGACACTCAGCGACTCACGTCCATCAGACCCCAGCACAGACGGGCTCAGATGCTATTGCTCTAAGGGACACAGTTTCAAAGTTAAGAAGCTGGAACACATTTCTAACAACTTCATATTACTCCCAGTTGAGGGAGACAGTTTTATAAATGCGATCTGGATGCAAAAAAAAAAAAATGTTGGAATTCTCAAAACACACAAGTTTCTAGGACTGACGTGATTCTTTTAGAATTGAAGCTATCTTAGGGGGGGGGAAACCAATCAAGTGCGGATGTTATGCTTTTCTGTGCTGTTTTGTACACACTTGCCTTTTAAAAATTATGTCATTTGACACCCGAACAAGAGTTTAGACCATGGGACCGTACCATAGGATTAGGCGTTCCGTGCTCAGAGCTCTCTTACACAGGCCGGGAGGGGTCCCGCTAGAGAAACTGTCCACCAGCTGTTTCCCCTCAGCTGAGGTCAACGTTCCAGGAACAAAGGACCAACAGCTTGGAGAGGAGAGAAAGTAGTTTCGAGATGGATGGGACCGTGGGGGAGCTGGGAAGCCTCAGGACAGAGGGTTCAGCACAGGGAAAACGGCGTAACCCTTTGGACGTCCAAGAATTAAAGGGGCTATCTTTAGACTGGGGTTGTTCTGTTGGTCAAGTTCCCAGGCAGCTCTGAAGTTTTCACTACTTTGTGAAGAAACGTGAAATGTAGCCTCTGCCTTCAGGAGGCTTATACTTCACTTTAGATCTTCCAGGACATCCCTGTTGGGGCTGGAGTGACGGCGGGGAGCTCTGTCCACATGTGGGGCTGCCCATGGCCGCACATGAAGAAATGCACTTAGGGCACACGGACAGTGATGTCTTCCCTTTGGCTTCTTCTGTCTGAAGCACCACACTGAAACCCTGCCTCGACTCCAGTCACGTGTTTATGATGAAGACGGGAGGGCGAGGAGACTACTGGAAAAATATGCAGGAGTGAGTTATTTCCTTTTTTTCCCCCTTTCCTTCTAGTTTCTGGTCTCAATCATATGTTTGTGTTCAGAAAAGTTAGAGGGATTCACACAAAGGATAAAAACACCACTAAAAGCAGGCACTCAGTGTGGTGGCACACGGCTGTAACCCCAACACTTGGAAAGAGGAGGCAGAAGATCAAGGGCGCCCTTTGTTACACAGACGATCAAAGGCCAACTTGGGCTCTGTGAGACCCTGTTTAAAAAAAAAATCAAAACAGAAAACAAGTCGAGACACTTGTGTTAAGAGAGGTTTCTGACTGACTGAGCAGATGGTATGCGTTATTTGGGAATACGTACGTAAACAATTAATTTAAAAAAGAGGCCGAGAATTTGAAGGAGAGCGAGGAGGCAAGCAGAGGAGAGCTTCAACAGAGGAGTTTCAAGTCTGGTATCGCTGACAAGAGAGCCAGCGAGTTACGGAGTGCACATCCTTCCACACACCAGCTGCCGAGCACCTAACCCCACTCTTCTCAGGGATGGGGAGGTGTGGAGTGCTACTGTGCTTTTAACTTTAGCACAAACTTGTGCTTCCTTTCTGTGAATAAGCACTTGATATGAGTATTTACTTACAGGATTTAAAAAGAACAACATTAAGATGAAAGAAAGGTGCTAGCGGCCGGTGCAGTGGCTCATGGGTTAGGACACTCGCTTCCAAGCCTGACATTCAGTCTCCAGAACCCAACCACTGATGATGGTCCCCTGTCATCACACATGCACCACACAAATAAACAAGTGCAATCAGAGAAGCCGCCCAGTGTTTAAGGGTGTGCATGCACACCTTTAATCCCAGTACTCAGGAGGCAGAGGCAGAAGGATCTCTATGAATTTGAGGCCAGTCTGTCCTGGAACAGAGCAAGTTCCAGGACAGCCAGGGCTATGTAGAGAGACCATGTCTCAAAAAAAAAAAAAAAAAAAAAAAGTACACACACACACACACACACCCCAGTATTACACCAAGCATTTATTTCACTACCCTTAGACTAGAGTGTATGTTAAGTAAACATTTGGTGATATTTGCAAAAACACTACTCACACACATACACATGCAGCATGGCTAGTTTGTTTTTCTTTTTGAGTTGAGTTTTTCGAGACAGGGTTTCTCTGTGCAGCCTTGACTGTCCTGGACTTGCTTTGTAGACCAGGCTGGCCTCGAACTCACAGAGATCCACCTGCCTCTGCCTCCTGAGTGCTGGGATTACTGGCAGATGTGCCCAGTGACTAGATTTGTTTTTAATCAGAGCATTTGAGTATAGGAAGGCAGGAAGCAACAATGCACCGAGAGAAATGAACTGCCATTCAGGATGAAGCATTTTCCATCTTCTTTAATGTGTTGCGATCACATTTTCTAATGCAAAACCTACTACTTTTTAAAAAATAAATTTTTGGGTTTTTTTTTGTTTTTTAAGATTTCTTTCTGTGTGAGAGTTTTACCTGCCTGCACGTGAGCACGTGTTTCTAATGCCCACAGAAGTCAGCCGACGGCACTGGATCCCCTGGGACTGGAGTTAGGGATGGCTGAACCCCTGTAGGTGCTGGGAAGTGATCCTGCGTCCTCTGCAGGAACAACAAATGTTCACGACCGCTGAGCCACATCTCCAGCCGTTACTTTTCTTCAAGCACCGGTTCAGTGGGGTCCCACGTGGACTCTGCTCAGTGGCTGGGATTGGTGGTGGTACCCTCGAAAGGCTATCTGCTTGCAGGGTACGCTTAAAATGAAGTGCAAAACCATCCGTGCCAGCCTCGCCTCAGAAAGGCTAGGAAAACACTCCTCAAATAGGTTCGAATGTTACTCATGTCAGTTCCTAAAGCACTAAAAACAGAGTTCAAGGCCAATTTTATCTTTCTCGTTAATTTCTTCCGCTGAGAAGACAAGGTCATATGGAGTTGGCAAGGTTCCTGTCTGCAGGGTTTGCAGCTTCTTTCCTGACCTTAGCTTTTGTAAGGTTCTCAACAGTTGCTAAGACCGTAGTTTTCACAGAACACCGCGGTTGAGGAAGACTTCCCAGCGACTCTGGTTATGCAGATAAAATCCTCACTACTTCTGTGTATCTGTAACCTGGGTGACGGACTATCCTTCAAGGAAAGGTGGCGTTCAGACACACTGACAAAAATCAGCAAAGGGCCACATTAACTTTATGAAGATGGAAAAAAATTGAAGCAAGATTTGACACAACTGTCTGGAGACAGTGTTCTGTTAAGATCACAGATGACATGCACAAATGTGGGTGGAAACAGCACATCTGGCAGACAGTGTTACCCGCCAAACTTGGCCTTTTTGTAAAAAAGATAAATAACTTTACAATGACGTGTCGGGTTGCAATCACAAACAGAAAGTACTAAGGCCTAAGCCTACATGTTTTTTGTGGGCTTCAAGACCTTATGCAATCAATGTCTGACTTCTGTAACACAAACTTGTTCCTAAAGTACCGATGCCAGAAACTAAGGGGTCAACATTACTTGATGAGTTTTATTCAGATTTTGAAACAAACTCACTTGGATTCTTTAGAACAACAATCCTTGAGCCACTGGTTTTCACTTGGGTCATTAAGCAAAGCATACTCTTCTCCTTATTAGGGAAAGTCTCATTAGAAAGGCTGAGGTACAGCCTGTTTCAAAACCAGCACTTGGAGCTTATGTTAATACTTTTAAATGTCTAGAGGCCAAGTAAATGAAAACAACGCTAATAACCTCTAGTTCAAGCAGCAAGACCTTTTAAAAAGCTGGCCATAAAGAGCAGTCAAATATGCTGGGAAGTTTTATAATTGGAAAACATGTAACTAACTCTATGAAGCCCAGGCTAACCCTGAGCTCATAGTCCTGTGCCACCAAGCCCAGCCTCCTTAATCTTTCTCTAGAAATGTCTATTTGTAGTTATTTTAAGGCAGTATTATAAAATGGTGTTAGCCACAAAGAAGCTGGAGAAATGACTTAAGTCAGTAAAGCATGTGTCGCTTCAGCATGACGCCAGGACCCACAAACAAAGCTGGGATCTGTATCCCCAGCACTGGGAAGAAGAGACAGGCAGATGCCTGGGGCTTGGAGGCAGCCATGAGCCTAGCTGTGTGGTGAGCGGAAGCTTCAGTGAGACGCCCTGCCTCAAACCTGAGGGGAAGCTGCTGAGGGCGTCTGAGGGCAAACTCTCTCTCTCACACACACCTCAGGCTCACACTCTCATACACGCACCACACACACACAGACACCCCCCAGACTCACTCATATACATCCCACATGCACACGCATGCACACACATCCCCTACAGACTCTCATACACACCCCACACACACACAGCCCACTCACTCATACACACCCCACACACACACAGCCCACTCACTCATACACACCACACACACACACAGCCCACTCACTCATACACACCACACACACACACACAGCCCACTCACTCATACACACCACACACACACACAGCCCACTCACTCATACACACCCCACACACACACAGCCCACTCACTCATACACACCACACACACACACACAGCCCACTCACTCATACACACCACACACACACACACAGCCCACTCACTCATACACACCACACACACACACAGCCCACTCACTCATACACACCACACACACACAGCCCACTCACTCATACACACCACACACACACAGCCCACTCACTCATACACACCACACACACACACACAGCCCACTCACTCATACACACCACACACACACACACACACACACACAGCCCACTCACTCATACACACCACACACACACACACACAGCCCACTCACTCATACACACCACACACACACACACAGCCCACTCACTCATACACACCACACACACACACAGCCCACTCACTCATACACACCACACACACACACACACACACAGCCCACTCACTCATACACACCACACACACACACACACAGCCCACTCACTCATACACACCACACACACACACACAGCCCACTCACTCATACACACACACACACACAGCCCACTCACTCATACACACCACACACACACACACACACAGCCCACTCACTCATACACACCACACACACACACACACAGCCCACTCACTCATACACACCACACACACACACACACAGCCCACTCACTCATACACACCACACACACACACACAGCCCACTCACTCATACACACCACACACACAGCCCACTCACTCATACACACCACACACACAGCCCACTCACTCATACACACCCCCCCCACACACACACACAGCCCACTCACTCATACACACCACACACACAGCCCACTCACTCATACACACCCCCCCCACACACACACAGCCCACTCACTCATACACACCCCACACACACACAGCCCACTCACTCATACACACCACACACACACACACAGCGCACTCACTCATACACACCACACACACACACACAGCCCACTCACTCATACACACACACACACACAGCCCACTCACTCATACACACCACACACACACACACACAGCCCACTCACTCATACACACCCCACACACACAGCCCACTCACTCATACACACCACACACACACACACACAGCCCACTCACTCATACACACCACACACACACACACAGCCCACTCACTCATACACACCACACACACACAGCCCACTCACTCATACACACCACACACACACACACAGCCCACTCACTCATACACACCACACACACACACACAGCCCACTCACTCATACACACCACACACACACACACAGCGCACTCACTCATACACACCCCCCCCCACACACACACACACAGCCCACTCACTCATACACACCACACACACACACACACAGCCCACTCACTCATACACACCACACACACACACACACAGCCCACTCACTCATACACACCACACACACAGCCCACTCACTCATACACCCCCCACACACACACACAGCCCACTCACTCATACACACCACACACACAGCCCACTCACTCATACACACCACACACACACACACAGCCCACTCACTCATACACACCACACACACACACACAGCCCACTCACTCATACACACCACACACACACACACACAGCGCACTCACTCATACACACCCCCCCCCACACACACACACACAGCCCACTCACTCATACACACCACACACACACACACACAGCCCACTCACTCATACACACCACACACACACACACACAGCCCACTCACTCATACACACCACACACACAGCCCACTCACTCATACACCCCCCCCCACACACACAGCCCACTCACTCATACACAACCCCCCCACACACACACAGCCCACTCACTCATACACACCCCACACACACACACACAGCCCACTCACTCATACACACCACACACACACACAGCCCACTCACTCATACACACCCCACACGCATGCACACCCCTCCCACAGACTCACTCTCATACACCACACACAAACACAACCAGACTCACACTCTCACACACACACCCCCACATGCACACACACCCACTACAGACTCACACTCTCACATACACACACACTCACTCTCTCTCTCACATACACAAACAGGTTCCTTACTAAGTTGGACTATAGCATGGCGAAGATGGTTCTCCAAAAGGCTAACATTCCCTGAAAATTAACTTGTAATACTGGCTTAGTTTGTTAACATTACTTTTATCTTCAATTCTTACATGTCAATAAAGTCCTGACCTAAAAGAAGGTAAAATAACTCTAAATTCTAAATTTCTCGAGATTGTTGTGCCCTCTCTTTTGGTAAATTCTTTTGCCCTCTTGCTCTCGTATATTCAACTTGTGAGTCAAAAATTAAAGCTGGGTTAAGACTTCATTTAATTACTGATCCTGCAGTTTTTCCTCCCACCCCCACGCTCCTGGGATGCCTAGCCACACAGCGAGGCTCATCTCTCACCAGGTCTTAAGTAACCCATCTATGCTACTTAGTTCCGACTCATGGCTGGTTACCTGTGCTCAGGTACCATGCATCTGGCCTCCTCACATTTTCCCAACTGAACCTCCAGCACCTGGCTTTAACCCAGAATCCTCCAGCCTGCCGGATGTCCCGCCTCAGCTATAGGCCATTAGCAGGTGACACTTCCACTCAGACACGACAGGTTCCTTCTACGCTGAGACAGTGCTTCACATTTTGAAAACCGTGGTAATTAGGCCAAGGAGCATACTTCTAGATATTTCCACCTTGTCTAGCTTACCTCAGCCGGGTCACTATTTGCATACCTATATCCTCCGTAAGTGGAGGGGCCTGCTCATTAATCGCGGAAGAACTGGTTTGATTTACAGGGCAGGTCTCACTATACAGCCCTCACTGGACTGGAATTCACTATCCAGATCAAGCTGGCTTTGAGCGCAGAGATCTGTCTGCCTTTGTCTGCTGAGTTCTGGGATTAAAGGTGTGCGCCACTGTGTCTGGCTAGAAAGGAAAAATGAAAGGCTGTTTTCCTCTTCTCTCTTCCCCGTTATTCTTTGGCTTTCTCCAGGGCCCAAGTGAGCAAATCAAACACCAAATGTGCCTGGCTTCAGCTACTGTTCTTTAAATAAGCGGTCTGACGCAAGAATCTAAAAGGCAAAGTTTATTATTAAATACATATCCCAGAATATTCAAGTTTTAAAAAAGTATAGCACATGACAAAGTATTCACACAAATATATATTACATACACACATCAAGTAGGTTATGCCGACACGTTGGTCTATCGGTGCCCAAAGCAGGAACGTAAATACTGAGTAACCACAGTCCCTGCGGCCTGTGACGGTTCAAGCAGGGCTCCTCAGCCAGTCCCCGCTCCTGGCTCCTAGGAGCCTCGTGTGCCGCCTCAGACTCGAGCAGTAGGGTGTAAACAGTGCACAAGTTCGTGTGTCAAGCCCTTTGCTGCTTTATTCACTTCATTGTCTTCTTCCCAATCCACCCAGAACTGGTTTCTCTCTGATCACAACCAACTTAGGACAGAAACACTGAGATCAGCCTGCTCCCGGCAGACACACCCCCAGTGACGTCCCCAATGCGCTGCTCGTGTTTCCTTGCGGCAGTTGCCCAACTAGATAAACTAAAATGGTGAGGAAAAAAATACTCATGAGAAGCAGCATTTCCGCCTTAACAACAATATGCACATCATCCGGCTCCAATGTGAAATACACGCAACACAGTAAAGCACCCCGCGGCTCTGCGGTGAGCACCATGCCTTCTCAAGAACGACTGTGGTGGTGGCCACCTCTCCGCAGTGTTTCCTCACACACCTACAGGACGATCACTCTTCCCTATACACCACCAAGAGCCAATGCCCATGCACACAGTGCAGACCACACACCATCTACTTCCTGTCATATTTGGTAATTTATGACCTGTACCTTGAACCCATGCACCAGGCTCAGGCTGCTCCTGAGGCAGAGAAAACCAGGAAACGAACAATCTGAGTCCACATGGTGGTGCAACTCAAAACTCCTGTTAAGGAACCCCAGAATCTTTAAGAATTCTTCATCTGTTTACGCGACACTAGAGCAAATATTGTAATTTCAAACAAAGCAAGCTGCTCCTCCTTCCCTGCACTCGGGTGCCAACAACCTGTGATTGTCCACCCGCCTCACAACGACAGCGGCAGCAGATGCAGGCTCAGGGGCTCGTGTCCCTAAAGAACGGGTGCCGCAAGGCTGCCTCTGCGGTGATTCTTGAGGCCGGGTTTAGATCCAGAAGCTTATCCAGCAGGTCGTAGGCTTCATCGGGCACCGCGTCCCAGCCCTCCGCGCTGGTAGGACAGTCCCTGTGACGGCCCCGACAGCCGCCACTGTCCCCTGTACATGAGGAGCCATCTGAGCGTTGCGCTTCGGAAGTCTGTCCATGGGAAGCTTTGTGGCCAGTGTCCCCTGAAGCAGGGACATGGCAAGTACACCCTGGCGGGTCAGCTGCTAACCTGGGAGTGGCGGCGTCTAGACCCCTGAGTCTCTCACACAGTTTCCTCAAATCTTGTGCTGGAACTTCTTTGCTACACAAAACTGATTTCCCTAAAAGAAAAATATTTGAATATATCAGAAGCAGCTCATGTCTAGTCATGTGCCTCATGGATGTACTTCTGTATCTGAGAATGAGGCCGAGGACCATGCGCTAAGCTCAAGTTGTATTCAACTTCACAGCCGAAAGCCAGACCACAAAGCAAGGGACAGAAAACAGAAAGCAGGGCTGACTGAGCGATGCCAGGTGTTACCTGACTGCTCTAACCAGCTGGAGGCCACACTTTCCCCTCCTCCCTAACCTGCATGCCTGTAGCACAGCTCCTGCCGTGTAGGATGCCCCTGGCGTGTTAAGATACTCCTGGTACACTCTGTTTAGCTCAAGAATCCTATGTGTGAGGCCCACATGCCAACGTCCTGGTCAAGTTCCTGTTACAGTCAGCAGAGCTGAATTACTACGTCTACTGTCATAAGCAACAAAACACGTCTGTCTCATCTACAAGACTGTGAGCTCTTGGAAGAATAAACCTATGCACTTCCTGGTACACACCAGCTGCTCAGTGAATGTTGTACTAGATGCCCCCCAAACCCTGCATTTGCCCGAATAATCTAGATGCTGTTTTAGAACCTCTCCTCAGTAAGAGCGTCATACCTGTCCTTTCTTTCTTTCTCAACGCTGTTCATCTCTAACAGGAAATATTTCCCTCGACTAAGATTTAAGCTCTGACTGCCAGCTCATAATAAACAGTACCTGGTACCTACCCCAGGCACGTTCATGAATGAGTCAATCTACAAACCAGGCCTCAGATTTTTCAAAAATATAAATGTCAGACTGGTAACTCAGTGGAGAAAGCACTTGCTGTGTCACGTGTGAGGACTAGAGCTCTGGTCCCCACACCCACACAAAGGCCTGCTGAGTGTGGAAGCACACCTCTAGTAAGACCAGCTCTATCAGCAACCAGACGCACAGGTGGGCTCCTTGGTGGCGCACGCAGCTTGCCGACAGAGCCATCTGGGCAGTAAGTGGCTGCCTTCAGGTGTTCTAGGTTAGTTATTAAAACAGGGAAGAGTGAGGCAGGCAGGAATGGAGAAAGCAAAGGAAGCAAATGAACTCAAACTAAGCCTGTGAGGATACATGCCAATCCATTTTAGCTTCTAAAACATCTCTTCTCCTTTTGCTAGGAAACTCTAGCCAGAGAAGGATAGCTGTACAGTTTATCCCTGGCTCTGACATCGTAAGATGAAGTTTGGCACATCCCAGGCAAGATAGGCATATAAACTTTAGCACAGGACCAAGAGTACACTTAAAGTATTGAGGGAAAACAACTAATGAATAAATTTGGCCAGGATATACTGTCAGGCATTTGAATTTATTCAGTACAACTGGGTGCACATTTAAGGATCACCGGCGGTGGGCAGGCTCTGCACAGCACCAGGGAGTCAGCGCGGTCATGGCAGGGCACGTCTGTGAGCACTGCACCTGCCTTCTGCACCAGCTCAAGGCTCTAAGACCCGAGTCAAGTAAATGCAGACGCTACACTAGACACCCAAAGCAGGCGTGGTGGCGCACGCCTGTAATTCCAGCACTCGGGAGGCAGAGGCAGGCGGGTCTCTGTGAGTTAGAGGCCAGCCTGGTCTACAAAGTAAATCCAGGACAGCCAGGGCTACACAGAGAAACCCTGTCTCAAAAGGATCAAAACAAAAAGAAAACCACGGCAGTACTGCTATCTCACTAAAAAAGATAACAGCACCATACTGGCCAAGTCCCAGGAGGCTTTGCTTGCTGCCGTGGGCTTGCCCCGTAGCACTGTTGCTCGGATGTTACTTCCATTCGGGGCCTCATTCTAACTCCTGCTATGAGAGAGGGGAGCTCAGTTTTTCAACACAAGGTTTTCCTTCTCTTAAAGCTGTTTAACGGGAGGTGGAGAGTTGTAAGTTGTTAAGGACAAAGTAAGCATGCATTTCTCTGTAATGTAACACGCACCACTACATCCTGTTAACCTCACACAAAATGCTCCCACACAGGCGGACAGCACACAGTGCAGTCAGTGCTGCTGACATGCTTCAAGCCTGCTGTGAGACCGCTAAGACCACACAGGCACAGGGCAGCTTAGTCGCTCCTGAGGTAGGCCAACCATGACGCTGTCCTTACCATCCACTGGCTGACCCAAGCCTCTGGGAAGCAGCAACTCTACAACTACCTGGAGAATAAACACACGGCAGGCAGCGAGCTGTCGTAATTCTCAGGCACGCCACAGAATGCAGTATCTCGGCCTTCAGCTGTACTGCGAGGGTTTATGCACACAAGCTGAACATGGTATCACACACCTGCGATACAAGCACTCATCATCACGCAGAGCATTAAAGTGTGACAGACATCATCACGTACACAGTATTAAAGCGTGACTGACATCATCACATACTGATTATTAGAGCGTGAATGACATCATCACATACACAGTATTAATGCGTGATTCACATCACCACGTACCAGTATTAAAGCGTGAATGACATCATCACGTACACAGTATTAAAGCGTGAATGACATCATCACGTACAGTATTAAAGCGTGAATGACATCACAGAGTATTAAAGCGAGACTGACATCATCACAGAGTATTAAAGCGTGACTCACCTCACACACAGAGTATTAATGTGTGACTGACATTACACACACAGTACTAATGACTTAGTATTAACAGTGAAATTTACATTTCTTTCTCATCTAACTGGAAATCAACTTATTAATCTTAATTCTTCCATTGTAATTTGACTTTTATTCTATAAACACTTTTAGTAGTAAATCCTAATCTGTTGAATATTAAGCACTGTGTACTTGACACTGAAGTAAGGACGACTGTGAGAGCAGAGCAGAAAAGTGTAGTACCAGTCCTTGGTGTCCGTGGGGTTAGGGTAGCAGAGAGACAGAACACGCAGACCTTTTATGGCATATTGTCATACGTATATACTGTGTGTACATAATACATGTATATAATGCGTATATATTGTACATATGTAATGCTATATATGTACACACACATATATATTTTGTTTCTGTAGTGTTTTTGAGACAGGGTCTCCCTGTATACCCCTTGCTGGCCCGGAACTCAGATACTGTGTATGTGATAACGTCAGCCATGCTTTAACACTGTGTATGTGATGATGTCAAATGATTGTCATGCTTTAGTACTCTGTGTGTGATGTCTGTCACACTTTAATGCTCCGTGATGATGTCAACAATTGATCACACTTTAAGGAAAATCACTGTTTTCAAGCAAGTGAATAATTTGCTAAAAACATATGACTTTATGAATATTAGACAAATTTACTTGCAAGGGGAATTTTAGAACAATTTATTTAGCAAATTATAGTTGATAATGAAAAAGCACGTGCTTTGTTCTAGGATACCAAACTTACCGAAAGCTTTAGCAGCCTGGACAGTTTCCCTGGATCCTCGAATTGTCATGATTTGAGCCAAAGCAGTTAAGTCATCACTGGCCTTGTAAAATGGGTACCGTCCACTGAGCAAGGAAAGGAATATGACACCTGCAGACCACATGTCAATCGCTGTGACAGAAAACACACTTTAGAAACAAGCCTCAAATTCTGAATGTATGGTCATCTAACTCAGCAGCTGCAGACCTTTTCTGATGACAACATCTTAGAAGCCTTAAAAGTTAAGAACACAGGACGGACTCAGCATGGATCCCATCAGATGGTTCTAGAATAGATATTTAAGTTTCTCGGGAGATTTTAAGGTATAATTACAACCCTCATTTAACATTCTTCCTACAAAGTAGTGTTCTCTCTCTCCCTCCCTCTCTCTCTCTTTCCGAGACAGGGTTTGTCTGTGTAGCCCTGGCTGTCCTGGACTCACTCTGTAGACCAGGCTGGCCTCGAACTCACAGAAGATCTGGCTCCCTCTGCCTCCCAAGTGCTGGGATTAGAGGGGTGCACCACCACCACCCAGTAGTTTTCTCTCTTGAACATACTGGTGAATTAGAAAACATTTCGTCATTAGAAAATTATAAGTAAACGTTCATAGGATCAAAGAAAGTTCAATGGCTGCACGGGAAGACATCTGGATGCGCTTCAGGATGTGACTCGGCAGTGCAGGCGTTTCCCTCCTAGTGAGAACTAAGTGTTAACACCAGCACAGCCACAGCCCTGGGTCTGAGCCCCGGCACCACAACCAAAGCAGAGCCAGCTCAACATGGCATCTTCTCCTAAGCATCCTAGTGTTGAGTTACTGCCCTGGCCCCTGGGCACTCGCCACTGTTCTGTCACTGTGTTCTCCTCCACCCTCGGTGCTGAGGTTCCTCAGAGTCGTAATCTCCTCCCTGCATAGTCTCTCTTACAGTTTCATCATTTACAGCTGCAACTACCATTTCTACACTGATGCTCGCTGAGCTCCTTCCTGAGCGTCAGTCTGCCTTTTACTCTACGTGGATATGCTACAAACCTCAGCCCAGCACGGCACAATCCAATGTTACCTTCCCTACAGCCAGGGCCTCCCTCCCTCCCTCCTTCCTTCTCCATCTAGTGTCTGGGCACATGTCCACGACCCTCATGCTAGTACTATACACACCCAGAATGCCTTTTCCTTCAGGACTCCATGTAAGTTTGGACAATCATCACCTTCTAAGCCATGATGTCAACTCCTGACCTCTCACCTGGAGCACATAGGATACTAGCCCACAGACTCTTCTCCCTGTCCATCTGCAGTGACCTTCTAGAACAGTCTTTATTGTCTGTCCTTGAATAGCATCTAGGGCACACAGCCCGTGTGTTCCTCTTTCTGGTATACTCCTAACCATTTCCTGCATCACTTGTACTGAGCGACACTAAGTTTCCTCTGCAACTAGACTATGGGGGTTTTGAGTTTCTCAGGTCATCCTCAATGCCGATCCCAACTCTACAGTATTTCCTCAGAGGTGCTTTTTTTTTCTATGAACTTCCTTTCATAAACCCTTTGGATAAGAATAGATGCTCCTCAACACCCTAGACAGTCTTATCACCATTTCAGTAAGTCATTTTGTAATTATGAGCATGTGTGTCCTAACTATGACATAACAGTCAAGACTCATTTTTCTGTCACTGGCCAGCACAGGACAGATGCACAACGATGTCCTCAACGCCCGAGATCCAAGGGAACGGCAGGACTCACTGTACATTTAACAGGGCGTCTTCTAAGCTCTACCACTTTTTGGATTCTAGAAACCTTTTCTCTTTCTTTCTTTCTTTTTTCAGTATCTGTTAACTGCTACTGTATTACTTTCATGGTAGCAAACAAACAAACAAAGTTAAAGAAAAAGTTTACCTGTACCATAGATACTAAGTAAACAGTAAGTGTCAATCCTAACACTGACAAAAACTGTTGAACACAGCCTCCCTAACACAGGTGACAGCTACAATTCTCTGTAAAATCACCTTGCAAATAGGATGAGCAAATATAACCTACGAGGCGGGGCAGGGGTCATTTAAAACAAGCAGCATCAAGATCAGAAAGTTCTGTAAAGAAGCACACTATCTGAGAAGTGGGATGCTGCACTGCTGGGACTACCTGAGGCTCAGTGTCAGGCATCAGTGGTGACAACAAGCAGTCTCAATGGTGCTGCATTTCCTGAGCTCTGTACCGTACCTGTAGTCTGGTTAGGACACTTTGTCAGGACCTCTGGCGCTCTGAATCCTGGTGTGCCTGCTCTTGGGGCAACCTGCTGCTGCCTTGTGAGGAATAAAGGAGATGCCTCGTTATGAGAAAGTGGTCTATTAGTGGGCATGGTGGCACACACCTTTGACCTCAGCACTTGGGAGACAGAGGAGAGCCAGCCTACACAGAGTTCCAGGACAGTGAGGCACATAGAGAGACTACCCTGTCTCAAAAAAGAAAGAAATTTAGTTGAACTATCTAAGTCTAAAAATTAAGTTCCCACAAAATCCTGTCCTGGTGTCAATATAAATAATTTTTAGTTTAGTTTTGTTTTTGGAGAAAGGGTTTCTCTGTGCAACCTTAGCTGTCCTGGACTCACTTTGTAGACCAGACTGGCCTTGAACTCACAACGATCCACCTGCTTCTGCCTCCTGAGTGCTGGGATTAATGGCGTGTGCCACCACGCTCAGCCCAAATAAAATTCTTAAGCACTGAAAACTGAATGCAATAAACATTCTGGATATTATCTTTATTCCTCTAATCCTCACGCCCTGCCTAGCCTCCCCCCGCCCTGGCCTAGCCTCCCCCCGCCCTGGCCTAGCCCCCCCACGCCCTGGCCTAGCCCCCCCACGCCCTGGCCTAGCCCCCCCACGCCCTGGCCTAGCCCCCATGCCCTGGCCTAGCCCCCCCACGCCCTGGCCTAGCCCCCCCACGCCCTGGCCTAGCCCCCCACGCCCTGGCCTAGCCCCCCACGCCCTGGCCTAGCCCCCCACGCCCTGGCCTAGCCCCCCCACGCCCTGGCCTAGCCCCCCCACGCCCTGGCCTAGCCCCCCCACGCCCTGGCCTAGCCCCCCCACGCCCTGGCCTAGCCCCCCCCACGCCCTGGCCTAGCCCCCCCCACGCCCTGGCCTAGCCCCCCCCACGCCCTGGCCTAGCCCCCCCCACGCCCTGGCCTAGCCCCCCCCACGCCCTGGCCTAGCCCCCCCCACGCCCTGGCCTAGCCCCCCCCACGCCCTGGCCTAGCCCCCCCACGCCCTGGCCTAGCCCCCCCACGCCCTGGCCTAGCCCCCCCACGCCCTGGCCTAGCCCCCCCACGCCCTGGCCTAGCCCCCCCACGCCCTGGCCTAGCCCCCCCACGCCCTGGCCTAGCCCCCCCACGCCCTGGCCTAGCCCCCCCACGCCCTGGCCTAGCCCCCCCACGCCCTGGCCTAGCCCCCCCACGCCCTGGCCTAGCCCCCCCACGCCCTGGCCTAGCCCCCCCACGCCCTGGCCTAGCCCCCCCACGCCCTGGCCTAGTCCCCCCACGCCCTGGCCTAGCCCCCCCACGCCCTGGCCTAGCCCTCATACCTTGGCCTTATCTCAGTTAGATTTTTAACACAATTTCCAAGTATAAAAACAGATGGTAGATAATAAAAACCATAATAGGAAAATAGAACACAACAGGAATTTTACGTAAAAACTCTTTTGTTTGGGGATGCTGAGTTATTGGTATATTCATTCACATGTGCATTTGAGTTAATCAGGAAGAATCTATAAAAACCAAGTCCAAAGGAAAAACTTTCACAGCAGAGAAGAGCAGCATTGTTTGGTCCTGGTTATTCAACATAGGCAGGAATAAACACAGCAGAAACAGTGACATCTGCAAATAAAAGTATCCAGGAGCCTCCTCCCCCCACCCCTAGCTGCACATAAGTGCACATGTGTTTTCACCAAGTGAGTATGTGACAGCAGGTACTGCTCAGTGTACCGCTGTGTGCCGGGAGGGACCCATGTTTCTCCCTCTCCCTCACTAAACCCATATCCCACCCGCCGTGTCAGTGGCTCATCTTTCTGGCAGCACGCTGACTCTGCAGCACCAGGGAAACACCTTACCTGGACAGGCAATCGCTGCAGACTTTGTCTGTTCCATAGCAGTCGCATGTCACGGCAGCCATGCAAGAACTGGCAGTCCTCCTCAGCACACCAGTCACAGCCTTTAGCACACCAGTCACAGCCTTTGTAGAAGTGGGTGTCTTTTTTGTTGCTTCCTTTCTGGATATGATGTCCACAGTCTTTGACTGCCTCATGAGCTACAAAAGAAGCTGTGACACTTGACAAGACGTCCCCAACTGCTAGCACAGCAAAGGCAGGAACAGAGCGTAACCTCCTTCAAAACTGGAGCTACTGGACGGCCAACCAGCACTGACTATTAAACGCTCCAAGGATCCTGGACATGGCTGTACACGTTAGTAATAGCAGAACTAGGGAGGTTGAGGCAGGAGGATTCCAAGTTTGATGACAGCCTAGTCTACGTAGTAAAATCCTTTGTCTCAAAAAAATTTAGACTCTTTTGGGATTTTCTGTCAAATAATGTTAAATTTTACTAGTTAGCTGGGCAAACATTTGACTCTTTATTAGAACATTTCCCAATGCACTAGAAGAGAATTCTAATGTCCTAACAGCTACTGATCACTAAGTGCAGCTTGCGGCTGCCCTGCCGCAGTCAATCTGTTGTTCAGGCTGTCCTGCTGTCACAGGGCACCTAAGCCAACCTGAAACCATACACCCTCGAAGCACTTTACAGGTCTTTAAACTGCTGTGTGTTATAACTGTGAAGTGTTGGGAGCTTACAAGGTGGAGTCTAGGCCTGTTCTAAATATTCCTATAGAGAAAGAACAGAAATAGATAATCAAAGCAAAAAATTCCACCACAACAAGTTCAGGAAAAAATTAAAGGTTGAATTTTTGAGTAACTGCTCAAAGTAGTAAAACTTCCACCAACTACCACACGCTGCCCCTGCGACTGGCTCCCTGAGCTCGGCAGTGGGTGGGCGGCTGACTGGCGGGTGAGCTAGGAAGCTACATTACTTACTTTCTCTGCAGGGCTCTCATGTGAAATGGAGCTGTGTATATTGAAATTTCTTTCTCCAAAAACAGAGCGCTGGACAGAAAGGCCTACAGATCCCTCCTACAATACCAACAGAACAAGGAGAGGAAGGGTTACATCTGTGACACTGCCTGCCAGCTCACTCTGCCTTAGCGTTAGGACTTAAGTGACATAGACAAAAACAGCTACAGGCACCAAACCACTCTGGGAAAGAAGAGTCTAGGCAAAACTCTTACAGGACAAACTCGCACAGACCTATACCCTCCCACCCACCGCCCCCCATACCATTAAAACGCTGAGGCCACCCTCACGGTGCTTCTTTTTCCTGTGCAGCCAAAATGGAGACACGTACTTCAGAATCTCCTCTATAATAATGCTTTTGAGAGAGAGGGAGAGACAGACACAGAGAGAGGGGGACAGACAGACAGGCAGACACAGACGGACAGACAGACAGACACGGGGTGGGGCGGAGAGACAGACAGACAGACACAGAGAGAGAGGGGGAGAGACAGACAGACACAGAGAGAGGGGGACAGATGGACAGACAGACAGCAGACAGAGAGTAGACAAATAATCTAAACTTCTGTAACACAGGGAACTTCTTTGATCACATACTGCAACCTGTGGCTGCACACTGAGGGGAACCCTCCTCAACGTTTGTGTCTGACACGTAAGAGGCAGGACCTTTGCATCTCTTCCTTGCTTGATGCCAATCTGCGCGTTTGCGTAGGGTCTTTTGACAGAAGTTTTTGTGGCACACTGCTGGTCCAGATTCTTAGGTGCTGGGCGACTCAGTGAGCCCTTATGCCCAGTGACGCCATGATACTTATTTCTTGAACAACCTTCCTGCTGAGCTTCAGACTGGACAAACCTGAGCAGCTCTATTTTTGTGTCATGAGTTCCTTGGGCCAAACCAAAGTCCACCAAAGCATACCTAGGAAGCAAAATCAAGTATTATAAACTTCCTATGGAGATTTAATCTTAATAAAATTGTATGAACAATTAAGAATTTATAATATTCCTAAAAAAAAAAAAAAGAAGAAAAAAATTCCAAAGGACTTAAAAGCAAAGACTGAAAATTAAAGAAAGATGCATCCTCAAGCCGACCAGCTGAGCTCTCTCTCTCCCTCCGGCCTGTGCTGAGACGAGGCAGAAGAGGAGTGCAGAGCAGAGACACAAAGCAAAGCCCTCGGTTGCTCAGCAGTGGGGAGGCAGCGTTACAGTGGACAGTCCTAACTGAACAAGCCTAGAAGTTACAGAAAAGCAATGGCTAAGGAATTAGTGTTAACTTCCTTAATGTAAGTATGATACTTACATAACATAAATGCTACGTTCAGTTTATAAGGTCTCTTCCACATGTAATCAACAAAAATATCCATATAACAACTTTGGTGCTCAAACAAAAAACCGATTATGTTGTCCAACGTTCTCATCTACTCCAACAAAAACATGAAACCTAGAAACAAGGCTCTCGTGTGACACGGGCTCAACTCTAAGTCCCTCCCATGTGACCGCATGTCGCCCGATGTGCGCTGTGTTACACTTGTATTTTCCTCATTTCATTTCTCTCTGACACACCAACAACGTGAACAGAAACAACGACAACACTGCAGTCTAAGAGATGGACTCCGTAGCTGTTCACGTCTCCTGGGATTCTCCGTACTTACTTTTTCAGGCGTCTGTTATACAGGAAATTGCTGGGCTTCACATCACGGTGAACAATACCAAACTGATGAATCCGCTTCAAGGCTATGAAGAGATTAAACATATATTCCCGAACTTCTTGAAAGGAAAGAGAATTCAAAATGTCCTAAAATAAAGTTATGAACAAAGTCACAAAATTGTTTCAACCGGATATTTAGCTGATTAAAGTTCAAAACTATTAAAACTTACCAAAAAAGAGTCATGCTCCAGATACGGCATCGCAATCACCACGTGGTCATCTCTCCTGAAGCAGTACTTGACTCCCATGACGTTGTCTTGCCCCCTAGTGGAAAATGCACTGTCTTAAAAACCAATTATTTTAGCAGGCATATGTACTTCTATTACAAACTGCAAAATCACATTACTGAATATAAGCATTTAACTGACATTATAAAAGATAAAAATTTCAAACAAAAATAGCAGTTATGAGGTCACTGTAATAATCCAAGCCTGAGCTATCTACAGCCTTAACTGGGGAAGTGAACAGCCCTATATTCAGCCAAGGTCTGACCCGAGCATTTTATACCTATTAATAAACTCAGTCTTGAGAGATTCTGCAACGCTCAGTCCTAAATGGGACGTCTCAGCAAACCTCTCCTGTCAGGGCCCAGGGAGCTACACAGAAGAGGGACACAAAGATGTAGGCGCTAGAAGGCATGCATGACATCTTCCAGATACAGCAGGACTGACGTGCGCACATGCTCACGGACTGTGGCAGCATGCTCCAGTTGAAGCCTCAGGGGTCCCTGCACTGTGGGCAGCAGGGGTAAGACGTGAGCTCCCACCACTGACCAAGAAGCCAACTGACACCTGCTCGCACAGAGAAGACTAGTTGTCTCCAATGGCGTCTCACTGGGTGTGCTGATCACCCGTAAAGGCAGCGGTGCCCAGCAGATGCCAGCACACACACAGCTCAGGGCAGCTCTGTAGACTCTGGTCTCATGTTGTGCGTGAATGTTTTTCTGTAGCCCATGCATTGTGTTTTCTGACCTTGTGTTTCAGTGGGTTTTGTTTGGGTATATGTATGTTTCTCGTGGTTTTTCTTTCTTATTCTAACCAGTGCATGGTACAGAGCAAAGCACTAGCCAAGAGCAACAATTAACTGAAAACTTTAGGGACAAGTTTATCACCCCTGCTGTCTAAGCATTATAAACCAGACCCCTGGTCCCCTGACCCGTCTTTAAAGTGCCTACCCCGCAGCGGTCAGACACTGAAGCTCGGCTGCAATTCTTACAGGGTGACTTGTTGGGATTAAGTGTTTCAGCGCAATTTTTTCTTCATGTCCTGCTTGCGACTGTGCTGTGGCCAAATAAACAGAGCTGAAGGTGCCTATGAAGCAATGACGGACATTTCCCAACATTAGACCTTGAAAATGTTAAGGAAAACAATGCTGTAAGAGATTTTAAAAAGTCCTAATGGCTACTAGATTAAGTTATAACTTTGTCTTATTCTAAATATTTATTACTTTCATTCTTACCAAGGTGGAGAAAATCTGTCACCATAGTTACTAACATCATTATGGCTTTTCAAAAGTTTAACAATAGTGAAATATACCCCTAACTTACCTTCTCCGATTTTGTCCTTAATTTTGAACACACTGACAAGCTGTGGTACAGCTTTACAAAGCTCCTCAATATCTCTTTCAATGCCTATGACAGAAGTAAGAATCTACAGTTAGGATCAATGAGAGACATTCTGATTTTTGTTGTTGCTCATGTTGGTTCGGGACAGGTCTTTTTACAGCCCACACTGGCTAGGGCTTGTGACTCCCCCATCTCTGCCTCCCAAGTACTGTTACACAAATTTGCAACCATCACCCAGCTCACACTTTCTCAGGTTAAAAAAATAAAGCAATGACAGATATTTTAAAAAAGGAATTAACTACAAAATGATAAACATTGAAGTCCTATAAGAGTTAAGAGTTGCAAATTAGAAAATTTTAACTTGCAGGGGGAAAAAAGCCCCCAAATTAAACACAGCAACTCTCTATTGTATTGGAGGTACACACTAAGAGATACTGTTAGTACACAGTTGACCGCTAATAAGAAAATGCTAAGCTTAAAGCAAAAAGAGCTAAAGCTGGGCAGGGTAGTGCAGTAGTCCCAGCTCCTCAGGAGCCTAAGGCAGGAGCTTAAGGCTAGCAAAGGAAACAGAACAGTGGAAAAGTGTTTAAAACTCTGCAAGCGGGATGTGGTGGTGCATGCTGGCACTTCCAGACCTGGGACAGGGAAGCGGCCAGCCTCAAATACATACTGACTTTGAGGCCAGCCTGACTCAAAACAAATACCCAAAATATAAAAATGAAAAGCTGGGCACACGATGTGTGCTGTGCTCACTAGATGGCATAACAAGGGCACACTCCAGGACTCTTGATAACAAAGACACAAAATCTTACAGGCTGGGAAGGTGTTGTGCACAGAAGACAGTCTATCCTCACAATCTTCTACGGTTCTCAGTGTGTGGGGAAAACTCGCTCAGTGAATCCCCAGAGGTAATGCCATCCCCTAACCCTAACCCCCCAGAAAAACTGTTACTTTCAAGTAAATATGAAAGTATCCGTAGCTCAGTAAGTGGAGGCAGTAACGTACAATCTATTCAACCATAGCTACAAAGAAGAACCATGTGACTGTCTTCAGACTCTACTGCAGAACCGAGGACAAGCATGAGCTACTTTCTCATAATTACACTCAAAAGTTTAGGGCATTTTCAAAGTGACTTCAATTTCACATGCACTATTTCCTCACATGGTTGTTTCCTTGCAAACTCCAGGACAGCCAGGAGACACAGGGAGACCCAATCTCAACCCTGACCCCCAACAAAGTGTAACTATAAGAGTAGGAATTATCACAGTCACACATTTAGCATTTCCCGTGTGACGAGCTTCATGTAAAGCATGCTGTGTAAATGTATCCTAACCCTGAAATACCCAAATGGCATGGACACAACTATAACCTTTTATCCCAAGTTTTATTTTCTTCTGTAGATGATAAAACAACAGCTGTTGATGTAGCTAGTGCCGTTTGCTGTGTAGACATGACTGGCCTCAAACTTGGGAGCTCCTCCTGCCTCTGCATCCCAAGTGCATGAAAGGTGTGTGCCACTAGTTTTGCCTGTGGGTAGCTCAGTGTGCCACTAGTTCTGCCTGTGGGTAGCTTGGTAACATTAATTCACTCTTCAACCACTGACTCACCTCTAACATGTAGGAAACTGCCTGCACCATGGGTATGTTTAGTAAGTGCCCATCATAAGGGTGTTTTCAGTCTCACCTGGAGGGATAGTAACAGTTAAGTGTATGTCATGGTTTTTTGGGGGGACTTCGTATACTAACTTAAATTTCCTATACTTACAGGATCATATAATTTCATACAAGCTGGAATACTTTGTGACAGGAGATGTAAACTGAATCTGTCTCATACAAGATGGTACCTGTAACCTATTGTGAAAGCACGCACTTGGGTATTAGGACTCTCTAGGATAATTTACCACTATGAAGGAGACACTCAGTATAATTTAAACTTCATTCTTTTATCAAATAGATTTTTGCCATTTCACTTGGAACATACAACTTAAAACACAAGTTTGTTGAGAGAACAATAAGCATTTAATCCAATCCTATGTCAGCTACTTGTGCAATGTAACACTTTTCTTAACAGGGGAAAACTGAAAATGATTCAAAACTTCAACAATAAAAGGCAATAACAGCATATTAAGCAATGGAACGTAAATCGAGCTGCAGAGTAGTTCAGTACATAAGAAGTTTTCAAGGTATGTACCAAGCAAAACACAGAGCAGAGGAGCTGGAGTGATGCTCGGTGGTGGGGCACTAGCCTAACAACACAAAACTAACTCCTGACACTGAGGGGAGCAACATTAGAAAGAAGTTGATTACGATCCCAACTTAATTTTTAAAGTGTGTATCTAGGGCTGGGAAGATGGCTCAGTTGGTAAATGCTGGCCATGAAAGCATGAGTTCCTGAGTCTGATCCCAAAACCCATGTCAAAAAGGCAGGCATGGCAGCACACACACGCAACCCCAGAGCCCGAGCAGCAGAGCCAGGCAGGTCTTTGGGGCACACTTGCCAGCAAGCTTAGCCAAACTGAGCTTTCAGCTGAAGATCCTGTCTAAACTAACAGAAGGGTGGGCAGGACTGAGGGAGGAGTGATTCACAAGACTGTCCTCTGGCCTCTACATGCATGTATATGTGTGTTCTATTTACAGAGACATAGACAGAGACACACAGAAAACTAAATAGTGAAACATGTTTTTCTTTGGTTTTCACATTTTCTTCAATAAGCATGAATAATTTGTTGTATTTCAGAAACTCAACAACACTCCTGAACAAGGGCTTTGGTATTCATCTGCTATGGCAAGAATTTCTCTTATACCATTTATTTAATACCATCAAGCCCCTACTGTGTGCTGCATAGCTCTCCGGTTCTGCATATGCAAAGATACAAAAAATGTCCGAGTCCCCAACAAAACGTCAATAAGGAGTGAATATAAAGCCCGGGCACACAGCAGCTCCACTACCTAAGCTGATGTGCACTGCACCCAGACCTCATCAGTTTCAGTCACACTAAAATTATGTTTCTAATACAGCTTTCGCTTTTTATTAAGTCACATCAAAGAACCCCATGGATAAAGTCCCAGGGCGCTTTGAAAATTACTATCGGCACTATTTGTAGTGTCCTACATTGGGTCACAGAAAAGCCACACAACTTTTTAAACAGGAAATAAAGACCACCCTAATTAATTCACCAGGTTTTCAAGATTATCAGAAGAGGTGTACTACTCTGAAAATAATTCTAGGACCAGACTGGATTCATGCATCCATACAAGGAACGATGCGCAAAGAAGCCAGACTCTATAATATCGAGTACTAAATGCTACATGAATATGACTAAGCTGTTGCACTGTGTGTTTATTTTTCAAAAAGCCAAACTGAAAAAGGAGTTATTGTAACAAAACGGGGGGGGGGGGCACACTAGGTAACAGTAGTACTTTAAGATTAATCTAACAGCATATAAGACAGATTGGAACTCCGAAGAGAAAAGGGAGGAGACAGTTGAGGTTAGGGAAGTTATTTCAATAACAATGAATGAGTGAATGAGGCAGGCATGGAAAGGGAAAACACCGCCACACATACCCGTCCAACAGCAGAGAGGAGTGGAGGGCTGCGCGCGGGGGACAAACACAGCGTAAACGGAAGAGGATCCTCAAGTTTTTAAGTTCTGAAACAGCATACCATAAAGAGGGGCGTTGAAAAGGGCACTCACCGTGACAATGAAAGAACAGTTTAGTTTTAGCCAGAAGTTAAAAAAAAAGAAGAAGAAGAAACATGTGATGCTAGGCTCTTTAAAATGCAGTTAAAGCTTCTGGGAGTATACATGTGCACACTATACATTAAGTCAAAATCAGTATCTCAGGACCGAGACGATGGCTGGCTTTTAGGAAACAATACGGTCAAGTGGAACTCATGCACGTGGGCACAGTTTATGAGTCAGGCGTGTGTGTGTTTTATGAGATTGTAAATTAATTACATCTCTCACTTCCATTTCCTCCTAAATAATAATAATAATAACAACAACAACAGTTAGAATGGCTGCCCGCACAACTTCAGAACCGTACAGCCGGGCACTCAACACCGTACCTGGAAGTTTATCATCCTGCTCACGCTGTTTTAAAGAGTCACCAGCCGGACACCTGTCACAGCCACGCGAGAGAGAAAACGCCGTTGGCTCCTCCATCTGAGTCCCCAGAGGCCAAGTGCGGGCCTGGGAGTCAGGTCCTCGGGGGTCGAGCAGCAGCCGTGAGCTCCGGAACAGCGTGAGGCAGGCTCGCCACAGACCCGGGCCGCGACTGTGAGGGAGGGACGGCGGTTAGCACCGACATACACCCGGCGGGGGCGGGGAAGGCTCGCCCGGAGCCGGCCCACGCACCTCCCGAAACCGGCGCCCACAGGAAGCTCAGTGCGCATGCGCGCCCCTCACGCTTCCGGAAAGCTGCTGCGCCCGACGCGCCTGCGCGACTCTTCCCGCGCCGCTGTCAACTGCACCTGCGCACTCTGCTCGGCAGCGCGGGGGTTGGGGGGGGCCGCTCGGAAGAGGAAACCGGGAGGTGCAACCTTGCACATCGTGGCTGCCCGAGACGTTGGGCTCTTCCTGGGGGAAAAGGTACTCTCTCCACCAAAAAACCAAAAAAAAAAAAAAAAAAAAAAAAGTCTGACTAACTGCTGGTCCGTTTGTGCCTTTAATCGTAGAGATGAGCAGTGTTGGTCAGTGTGTGTTGATCACTTAGCTGTGATGTAAACTAGTTTTCACTGGCTGAGCTAGTAACAGTGATGAACGCGGCAGACAAAAGCCCATCCCAATTGTGCATTTTTTTTTTTTAATGATCCACTAAGTCCATATTGTATGGGTGTTGGGTGATGCACTGGGTCATGCATGGGACTCCTACTACTGGTTGCATCCTCCAAAAACAAGGGATTCCTCTTGGCCTGGCAACTACCCATTGCCAGGAGCTCAGTAAGGGGTGGGGCCTGGACCAGTTCTGCATCTCCAACGGCAGCCATTGGACCAGATACTATCCAAGGATAGATCATAGACACATACCTGAGCTCTGGCCGCTTTGTGTTTGCAGTCTGAGCGGAGAAGGAGAAAGGGCTAACGGGAGACTGAGGAAAAAGTCACCCTGGGAGAGTAGAACCATAGGAATCAAGGAGGAGCGGTTTACAGTTACAACGGAGTGATCAACCGTAGCAGTGGCCACATGGAAGGCGAGGACACGGATCTAGATCTCTGACAGAAAGTGGGGCAGAAAGGTTGTATGTTAAAGCATGGTTTGAGAAGAAAAGATACGCCGGGGCGGTGGTGGCGCACGCCTTTAATCCCAGCACTTGGGAGGCAGAGGCAGGTGAATTGCTGTGAGTTCGAGGCTAGCCTGGTGTACAGAGTGAGTCCAGGTCAGCCAAAGCTACACAGAGAAACCCTGTCTCAAAGAAGAAGAAGAGGGGGAGGAGCAGGAAGAGGAAGAGGAGCAGGAGGAGGAGGAGGAGGAGGAGGAGGAGGAGGAGGAACTCCCTCAACCTTTCTATGACCCTAGGAAAGGTCAGAGGTGGTCATGGATTTTCAATATATATAGTAGTAGAGTAGTGACCCAGGTAATTTAAATTTGATTAAAATAAATGAAGAAACGTGTCCTCTTGAAAGAAACTAGGACTGCCTAGTAAATAGGCTTGGGCTTAATCCAGTGGGGCGTGTTGTTATTGCTGTTGGTTGTTCGTTTTCAGCGTTCCTGCAGTGCTGAAGGCGGAACCCAGGGCTCCAGGCACTCAAGGCAGGTTCTCTGTCCCATCTCTTGTCCTTATCTGCAGCCCTGTGCTGCAGCCCTGGTCCTAAGTGCCAAAGCCTGTGCACTGAAGGAGGGAGGGAGCCAGGGGACAGCTAGCTCTCTTTCGCTCTGGGCTGTGCCATGCAGTACCAAGCTCTCCTACGTTTATCTACTTATTAAAAATCCGTCTTTTTTGGTTGTGAGTTACTCCGCTTTGGTAAGGACAGAATCCCCTCGTATATGCATTTGGAATCTGGGTTATATAGAGAACGCTGAGGAAGTTTACCCAACCTGTGTGAGTCCAGGACAGCCAAGGCTACACAGAGAAATCCTGACTCGACCAACAACAACAACAAAAAATCCTCACAGAGCCAACAAGAGACACAAAGAACCAGGAAAACATTAAACACAGTGGAAGCATCACCACTGACGGGATTTGAGCATTGCCCAGCAGATACAGCACTGGTCTTTAGCCAGAAAGGTTTCTAGAATTAGTAAGGAGACACTAGGTACTACCGCACCATCTGTAGGTGGTCGTGTGCATGACCACCACCCTAGTGACACCCTAGATGACAGCAACAGTGCTGCCGTGGGATGTCCATCCAGGTATGAAGAAACCAGAAACTAGCTCAATAAAAAGTCATCTAACAGGAAAAAGATTTACTTTTTATTTTATATGTATGAGTGTTTGCCTGGACGTGTTCACATTCGTCACCCGTACAAGCACAGCGCCCACGGAGGCCAGAAGACGGCATCTGATGGCCTAGAAATGGAGTCACAAGTGGTTGTGTGCCTTTCATAGGTGCTGAGAACTGAGTCCTGCTCCTTCGTAAGAGCACCAAGTGTTCTCACCTTCTGAGCTGTTCTATAGCCCTAGTTACCCCTACAAAACTGTTTCCCAGCTTCTCTCTTAACACGGCTGTCACACAAATAATTGAGTCTCTCTTGTATTTGTTTAATAATAAGCTTCACAGCACAATCCTGAGCAGTCGTTATTCTTAACCCTCTAAGCTAGTCTGGTTCCTCCCCCACCCCACCCCAGAGTACACCCCAGAGATACTTGCACTTTGTAGCCTTTTCTGTTCCAGCTCCTCTCCTGATGTCATCTGGGATCTCACCCCTGGCTGAATCCCCTACTTCTTCCTCTGACTCCTCCTCCTCCCATGTCTGGCAGGAAGTCCCGCCCTATTCTCTCCCTGCTCAGCTGCTTTTCTTTCTTTCTTTCTTTCTTTCTTTCTTTCTTTCTTTCTTTCTTTCTTTCTTTCTTTCTTAATAGGGTTTCTCTGGGTAGCCTTGGCTACTTTGTAGACCAGGCTGGCCTGAAACCACAGAGATCTGCCTGCCCCTGCCTCTGCCTCACCAAGTGCTGGGATTACAGGTGTGCACCACTATGCCTTGCAGCTTAGCTGCTTTATTGGCACAACAGGGGGCAACTGAGGAGCACTATTTATACAACATTGAGAGAAGAGTTCTCAGAACAAGAATTGCAAACAGGGGGGGAGGGGTATAGAAATCAGCATTTGAATTCACAATAACCTTATGCCTCTACTCCTGAGTAAGTTTTTGTCTGTGGTGTTAGATAAAGGTGAAGTGGAAGTTTCTGGTCTCTTTGAAGACTCAGTTGTACCAGTGATTTTTTTTTTTTTGGATGATGTTTTCATGTGAGAAGGCATGATGTTTTTCTGGGAGCAGACACGTGAGAGGGTGAGTGATGTTTGGAAGGGTGGAAATAGAACCCCACAGGCAGTCGGAGAAGGATTTTGCATTGCTATCCTGCCCTGCAACACTTCGCTGGTCTTTGCTGATCTTCACTTCAGAGATAGAAACGGTCCAGATAACCTCTTGTGGCACTCTGGCTGACTCTGGCCCCCTCCACTGACTTGGGTCAATTCAGCAGAACCTTGTGGTTTCTTCTGGATTGTTCCACCACTACGGATTCATGTGACTGTTTGGTGTTGGCTCTCAGACTGGCCTGCTGGTATCTTGACAATGCAGTGGTATCAGCTCAAGGAACTATGTCTAAACAGGTCCAACCCCCTTTTTCTTATTAACACTCTTTCTCCCTTTCCTCTGGTCAGTGGGTTAGAAGTGAGGTTGAAGTGTAGGTGTAGAAAACCTAAGCTTTTATAAAGGTCTAACCTTGTTCTTTTTATAAAGTGTTATTTTGTGCACGAGGCAACAAAGAAAATGCTTAGCTTAAATCCATTTTAAACATACAAATAACATTATTCTCTACAGTTAGAAGACATTCAATTTTTTGACATTCATTTTTGTCTTATTATTTTGTGACATAGTTGAAAAAGATGCAAATCTCGGGATTAAGTTTGAAACAGCTTCTTAAAAGAAAGTCCGCTTATTATAAAAATGATCTGTCATCTGGTTTGTTTATCCATCCTTTTATGCAGCATCTGTGGGTAAATATGACCCAGTTTCAAAAATTAAAAACATGAAGAGTGGGAAGTTCTGGAAGAAATATCTTGAAATCTGGCCACTCGAAAAAGAAAATGAAAACAAAAACCCAATGCCGTGACTGCACTGAAGGTGACGACAGTTCACAAAGAAAAGTTTGCATGCCTCCCCCACCCCAACATAAATATGTCAAACCCTGGAAACATGTTTCATTCACATTTGAAAACTCCGGAACATCCCTAGGGCTGAGAGGTCAGGCACGGAGAGCCAGGATGGCGGCTTCACTCCCAGCGGCTGCCAATTGTTCCGCTGGCGGCGTCAGTTCAGCCATTGCTGTGGGAAAACAAATAATGAGGCCACAATGGCTTCGCTTCAAAGCACTTGTTGTCTTTAGAAGGGATTGTTTTAAGTTTTGAAATATTCCTAAAAATTCCAAGGTCAAGGTCTTCCTGTTGGTGCCCTTTTGCAGAAAAAAAAAAACATGCTTACAAGTCACATTTTAAAAAAAGAAAGCATATCAAATCTTGATTTAAACTTTTAATATTCTTGTGTTTTTAAATTTCAGCTTACTTTAACTTACAAAATTTTAATGTGTGAATTTATTTAATAAATTGCTTACTTATTATAAATAAAATTTATTTAATAAACTGTTGCCTATCATGAAGGCAATTTATTTGAAACATGAATTTATACAGTAAAACAAATTTATACAATAATTCTAACTGAAGCTTATAGCTAGCGTTTTCCAGAAGTAGAACAATTACCTTCTTGGTTTTAGCTTTTAAAAATGAAAAAATTTCCCAAAGGAAAAAAAAAAGTAAAGTTAGCCTGTAAACCCTGCCTCCAAAGCAATAATGTTGCACATGAAATGAAGACAGAGGTCTAACTCTCTCTGAAGCTTTAAGCAGAGTGACAATTCTCTTTAGTTTGGTGTTGGACAATCACAAATCTCTGAGAATTAGAGACCAAATTGTGCCAGGACATTTCCAGGGTGCTACCTGTTTTTTCACTCACTGCAAGTTTTTGTTTGTTTGTTTCCATTTACATTATTTTATTTGGAAATGTTTAACAGTACAGTGAAACTGAACTTCAGAGACGGTAAATGTCCTCAGTTTGTTATGAAAGGGAGAAAGCGAGATTATTTACATGATGAAATGGGTGAGCGCATCAGCAGAATGGGCAGAGTCATGTGACACATTTCAACAGCGACTTCAGGCCACGTACTTTCCAAGGATGTCACCATCTCTAAAGAAGAAATAATCTTTGTCATCTAGAACTATATTGATGCCTCCATATTCTGGAAGAAGAACTTTGTCTCCAACTTTCACACTGACTGGCTGAATCTCTCCACCTTTTCTTTTCTTTCCCGATCCCACAGCCACTACTTTTCCTTGAGACTTTTCTGGAAGCATAATGGCACCTTTGGTTACAGTTTTGGCCACACTCCTTTCAACCAACACTCGGTCGAAGAGTGTAAGAAACTTTCTAAACGCTTGTCCAGGCATGACTTGCCACCGCAGCACCGGATTCTGCGTTCAGGCAGCCTCTAGGAACGTCGCTCAAGTGGTAGAGTGCCGGTCTAGTGTGCGCAAGGCCTCAGGAAGAACGGACGTTTTTAACTGTTTTGTAAAGTATTGAATTTTTAAAGAAAACTTTGTGTTGCATTAAAATGGTTCGAAATCTAACTTTTAATGTCCGTAAATAAAGTTTTATTAGAACACAGCCTTACTCGTTTGTTGCACATACTTCCCTCCACTACTCCCCCCTCCCGCCCCCACCGCAGTAGTTGAGTAGTTGAGTAGTTCAAGATAAAATTCAGAGTGGATATTTGGTCTTGTTTGTGGGGTACACATGCCTGTGGGTGCGTGTACGCTCGGTGTTTGTGGGGTACACATGCCTGTGGGTGCGTGTATGCTCGGTGCCTGTGGGGTACACATGCCTGTGGGTACGTGTACGCTCGGTGCCTGTGGGGTACACATGCCTGTGGGTGCGTGTACGCTCGGTGCCTGTGGGGTACACATGCCTGTGGGTACGTGTATGCTCGGTGCCTGTGGGGTACACATGCCTGTGGGTACGTGTACGCTCTGTGCTTGTGGAAGGCTGAGGACATCCTTGGGTATCCTCAGTACCATTTAGCTTGTTCTGGGCACAGGGTTTCCCATTGGCCTGGGGCTTGACAATTAGGCAAGACCAGTTGGCCATTGAGCCTCTGGTATTCGCCAGAGAGAGTTCCAGGACAGCCTAGGTTGTTACACAGTGAAACCCTCGCTCAAAACACAACACAACAAAACAAAACACAAACAACCAAAACAAAACCGTGAGAAGGAAACCAACCCAGGGCCTCAATTCTCTCTGTTTCTTCCCTCCTTCCTTTCTTCCCTCCCTCCCTCCTTGCTCTTCCCTTGTCCCTCCCTCTCCGCCTCCCTCCCTTTCTTCCTGTATTTGTTTTATTTTGAGACAGGGTATGGTGATTTGAGTGAGACGCCTCCACAGGCTCGGAATACTTGGAATCTGAGTACTCCATGCCCAGTTGGTAGCGCTGTTTGGGAAGATTCAGGAGGTGTTGCCTTGCTAAGGAAAGCAGTCTCTGGGGCGCTGGAGGCCCAAAGCCACGTGCCAGTCCTAGCTTACTCTCTTCTTCCTGCTTGTGACTCCAGAAGTGAGTTCTTAACTGTCCCTGCGGCCATGCCTAGTGCTTGCTGCCGTGCACCGTGAGGGCGATGGACTCGCATCCTCCCGGACCTGGCCACCTAGAGAGCCCCTCCCTTCTGGATGTTCTATCACAGCAATGGAAACTAATATAGGGGCCTCATGGAACTCAGGCTTGCCCGAAACTCACTACACGGCTGAGGATGACCTTGAACTCCTAACCCTCCTGGCTCCAGCCCCAGGTGTTGGGATCACAACAGCACTGTGCCTGGATTCAGGGCTCTCTGAAGGCGAAGGCGAAGGCACGCGGAGCTGCTCTTGCTGCTGCTTGTGTAGCTGGTGATAAACTGCAGTAAAGCAAACAGAATGATTAGCCAATGGCTCATTCAGTGGCAGTGGTTCTAAGCCTTAACAGTGCAAATGCTACATTGATACTAATACCTTCTTTTCTCTCTTGGATTTTTTACCTTATGCATATGAGTATGCGTGTATGCATGTATGTATGTCTGCGTACCACATGCAGCAGTGCAGTGCCCGTGGGGGTCAGAAGAGGGAGTCAGATCCCCTGGAACTGAGTTACAGATGGTTGTAAGTGGCCATGTGGGTGCTGGGAATCACACCTGGGTCGTTGGTGAGAACAAGGTAACCACCGAGCTTTCTCTCTAGCTCTGTGGCTGATATTATCCAATACAGTCTTATCCCCTCTGGTCAAGTAGAAATTAAAATGTCACATGATTTGAGAATAGAGCTAAGTTGGGATAAACCTTTACAGCACCAGACGTTGCTCTGAGTACTACAACGCTATGATTAGACCTTCCATACTAAAAAGACTGTTGCTCCGAAACAAGGACTTTGATCTCAGACATATACAGGGAGCCAGTGGGGGACCAAGGTCTCCTCAAAGATCTTGAGTTGTATTCTTTGTATGTGAGTGTGTGCACATATGTGTGGGGGAGCAGACACGTGTTTGTATGTGCGTGTGAGTGGAGTCCAGAGGACATCCTCCGGTCTCATCATCGCTTGCATTTTGTTTTGATGAGACACAGTCTTTCACTGACCTCTAACTCTCCAACTAGGCTAAGCTGGCTGGCCACCAATCCGTGCGGTTCTGCCCATTTCTGCCTTCTTACTAGTGGGACCACAGGTTCACCACGCAAGCCCCACTTTTCTCTTAATATGGTTCTTGGGATCCAATTCAGACTCTCAGTCTTGTGGGACAAGAGCTTTACCAGTTGAGCCCTCTCTCCAGCTTTAAGAGCGTGGAGCTCCATCTTGTGTCGCCATGACACACCCAAGGAAGTAGCAGAGTACCTTCTTAGATACAGCGTAAAGCAGAACATCTCAAATATCAGCCTGAAATTTAAAACTGGAAGCCAAAATACATTCTGGTTTCTGATCCTAGAAAGAGACGACCATTGTCTAAACACTGCTCTGCCTGACAGAAGCCACGTCTCTGGAACGGTGTTAGGCTTCAGTAGCCAGACCTCTGGTCATGTGAGTCACATCTGGAACTTGTCAAAGCCAGTTAACTTTACAAGATAGCTCCTTGTAGCAACACCCCTGGCCAGGGCACGCCTTCTGTCACATTTCCGCTGTTGTTTCCTCTTGAATAGTCACTATGAATACAAAAGTGAGGGGAAAGTTCCCTTAAACCTCAGGTTGTGCTTGGGAGGAAAAAAGGGGGGAAAGATGATAAAGTCGCCATAAAAGCAGCCCTTAACACTCAGCATTCTAGACTTTTTAAAGCAAACCTTGAGTAGGCAGTTACGGGGATGAATGTGTTCATGTGGTCTGCCCTCTTCTGTGGTAAACATTTTGTATCTGCTCTGCTACAGTATGAGATTAGGAAATCCTTTGAACAAAAGTAATAGAAGGAGTATTCAGTTGTAAGTCCTGCCAAGCCTGTGGCATTCTGTAAGAAGCCAGAGTCTGAGACTCTTTTGACTAGACTCCTTAGTCCCAGCATGGCTGCCGTCAGTAACTCATCAGAATGTTGAATCGAGCAGAGTTCTTGGGTTCACAGCTCTTTGTGCTGCAGTGCTCCAGCAAGCCTCCTTGGCAGACAGTGAACATAGGGCAGCACTTTGTGACTCAGGTCAGGCCCAGGAGGGTCCACCCCATGCATTCGGAGAAGCTGTGACCAGGGACTCTACCTGTGTGGTTCATGACACCATGGAGAGCAGGCACGCCCAGTAAGGTTGTTGGTTTAAACACTGCACAGCTCACTCTGCTCCTCCTATGCCCCAGAGGTGCCTTTTGGGAAACGAAGCTGTAAGCATGCCTTGCTGCCGGTCCACGAACCAGTCCGCTCTGAGTTTTTCTCGTTGCCTCCCCTTCTTTCTTGGCTTTAGGGAAAGGATTGTTGGACATTCCCCGCCCCATTTCCAGACTTCCTTTGCACTTATAACTGTTTGGTATTATTTCCTCTTCCTGATCCCAGGGTAATCTTTCTACCTACGAAGCCCACTTCCTTTCGTGACCAGCAGCGTGCAGCACAGTGGACATTCACCCAGAGTCTGGAACTGCATGTATCTGTCCCCTGTTTATATAACTAGCTACCTGACCTCAGGAAAGGTACATGTCACTTCTGCTCCAGCTTTACTTTATTAAAAAAATAACATTATGAACACCCCCACTAGCTTTCTGTTGCTGTGATATTAATTTTATCACAAACATAGTGATTTAAACAAACTAGGCTCTAAAAGTTGGAAGTCCTGAGAGGATGCTCAAGTATGGGCTGGTTTTTTTTTTTTTCATATTTTACACTTACTCTTAGCCAAGGGGCCAAGAAACGATGCCTTTTTCTTTTCTAGAGACCACCTGCATTCCGTAGGAGCTCTTTGTCTGCATCCACAAGCACACTGCATTCTAACGCGCATCCACGCACTCCACTTCCGCCTTCATCACACAGCTCTCTCTTACTTGACTTTCCCACTTTTGTTTGATTCTAGACTAGATAATCTATGCTAATGTCCTCATCTTAAACTTCTTGGTTTATTCATGTCTGCTAGAACCTGACACGGAGCTGGGGAAATCTCGCTTGGCTCGCATGAAGAGAACCACCTGGTCTTCCACGGTCCCCAAGGGCTGTGCCAGCTTACAAGACTGCATCCCATCAACTCCCAAGTGACAGGCAGTGGGGCAGCTCCGAGGCCCGAAGGCCAGAAGGAAATTCCTCTTACACGCTGGGAAAATGTAGACTGTGTATTCCCCGAAAAAGGGTCAGGAGCCCCCAGAGGGAAGTTGTGTGATATGACCTCTGCAAGCTAGAAGCCTGGCCGCGTGGGAACCAAGGGGTCGCTCTAAGGATTAGCAAGCTCTTCCAAAGGTCCTGAGTTCAATTCCCAGCAACCACATGGTGGCTCACAACCATCTATAATGAGATGTGGTCCCCTCTTATGGTGCACATGCAGGCAAAATACTGTGTATATATGATAAATAAATAAATCTTAAAAAAAAAAAAAAAGAAAGAAAGACAAAGGCCGTGCTTGTAGGGGAAAAGAACGTTCATTCATTTAAAATTCAGAGCAGCTGCAGTTTATCTAGGCTAGCAAAGATGTCTGTCTTGGGGACACCAGGGACCTCAGCAGGTGCCACCGAGCAGTAAGGAGCTCCAGTTACTGAGTTTCTCCTGGGTTCAGGACCAGATGCTTGGGACTTAGCAGTTGTTGTTTTTTGTTTTTATTTATTTACGTTTTAGGTTAGGTTCTCACCATGAACTCGTGGTGATTCTCCGGCCTCAGCCTGTGCCACCATGCCGGCATTATTTTACCTTTAATTTTCACATTGCTCCATTCTACATGTGCTACTTTGGCCGAAGTTTTCCTCGTGTTTAAACTGGAGCGATCATGTTGCTGGCAGAAGTGAATTTGAAAGTATATCCTGGCAGGCGCGGCGTTTAGAAGTTCTTCCCCAAAAGCACAATGCTAGGGTGCTCACAGCACAGAGAAATGGCTTACCAAAACAAAAACCAAACAATTTAGATGTAATATGAATAAATTAATAAAATGTATTAAACAAAAAACCAAAAAATTAATCAGATTATTTTAAACTAGAATTTAATGTTACATATTTTAGGACATGATACTTCCTATAAAGGGTACTTCTACAACCAGAATGGGCCTTCTATAATTTGTTTGCTTTCTTTATTTTGCTTTTGTTTTTTTTTTTTTAAAGGCAGGGTTTCTCTGCATAGCTCTGGCTGTCCTGGACTCACTCTATAGATCAGGCTGGCCTCGAATTCAGAGATTCTCTTGCCTCTGCCTACCAAGTGCTGGGATTAAAGGTGTCACTCTTGTGGCACTGCTGCCACCACTGCCACTACCACCGCCGCCGCCGCCGCCGCCGCCGCCTGGGTTGTTTTTTGTTTTAACAGTCTCACCTATACAAAAGTAAGCTACCATACCCACCTGAAATGCACTGTCCCTTTCTAGCACTGTCGCGCTCTTCTGCTAACAGTTTCTAGCCAATTGACGGGGTTTACATACGTCGCGTTTAGACTTGTATATGTAAGTGCACCTGCAGGCTCTGTGTCCAGCCAGGGGGGACTCCGGGATTCCAAAACAGAACTTTCTTGCTGTATCTTTTGGGAGAATCTGAATGCTGCATCCTCACCCGGGAAGGACCGGGAAGGTGGAGGGGTGACACGGACATGCGCCTCGGCCTGCTTGGCCCAGTCTAAGGGCGTTGCCTCTGCATGTTACTACGTGAGTTTTGGAAGATTCTGTTGGTTGACCTCCTTTAAAATCTTTAATTTTGTGTAGATAATGTTCATTTCAGCTGTATTGTTAGGAAATATGATTCCTTTTCTCTTTTTAATGTGTGCCAGGAGTACCATGAATGTCGCAGCCATAGCTGGCTGGACCAGATGCATTCGGCTAAAGCCTCCTCACTACCGTGGCCAACATTAGGAAAATGCTTATCATGACAAATACAACATTCCTGATTGTCTGGGCAGCCACTACGTCCACCAGTACAGGAGGCGCTCCAAATTCTAGGTGCTCTGAACGCCTGAGAAACAATTCCCTTCGCTACTCCAAATTCCTGCAAATTTTGTTACTAATCTCTGTAAGTCTGTGTGTGTCTCCTATTTAAGTCAAGAACTTTCTTCCCCTCAGAAATAATACCTCAGACGGGAGGCACAGGCACTCCAGGCAAGATCATCCGGTGGCTGCCTTTCAAGAGAGTCCACAAGATGGATTATCTTGGCGGGTTCATCAGAGCCTGCGCTCTGGTTCTCAGCCTACAGATTTAGAAACTGGATTTTATCCGTCCAGGAGACGGAGGCAAGCAGACCCGAGTTCAAGGCCAGCCTGGGATAACACAAGTTTCAGGTTAAAAAAAAAAAAGCTTAGGCCCAGGCATGGTAGCACACGCCTTTAGTCCCAAACAGTCATGGTAAAGTTAGTTTGTAGAAGGAAGCACCCATATTTGAAAGTGATGCCTAATTGAGTGGCAGAAGAGGTGACAGATCAGAGGTGGGCTGGCAGAACAGCAAGCAACCTGAGGGGCAGTGTTACCAGGACAGTAACAGACAGGCTGCGGAGAGAGAGAGCCTGGGTGAATGCGCAGGAGGGAGAGGGGGGGGGGGGGAATTAGAGCAGACCACTGGGTTAGTGTGAGAAACACACAGAGCAGTTCTGGGCTGAGAGAGAAGCCATATTGAATCAGTCAGCTGAGAGAAGAGCTTGAGCCAGAACAGCTGAGTTGAACCAGGCAGCCCAGAGCTCAGAAAGAACAAGTAAGGGTGAGCTTATTCAGCAGTGAGTCTCAGAGGCTGATCGTGTTCCAGGCCTGGGTTAGAGTGTACGGAGGCCAGGAGCTTCCAGGACCAGGCTGAGGTTAGCAGGAGGAGACAGTCAGCCTCCAGGACAACAACTGAAACAGGTGAATAAAGTTACTTTTACAACCGAAGAACGAAGGTCCAAAGTACTTTGTGTCTGACAGAAGAATGCTGTGAGCTCCTACAGCACACAAAACATTGTTTTACCTCACCGTACTCGGCAACAGCACTGTCCAGAGGACATCAGATCCTAGAGGCAAGACATTACAGCCGCCTTCGCAATTCAGCCCAGGTTACTGGCACCTCAGAAAGGCTGGATTCATGGATATAGTAAATAAACTTTTGAGTATTTTGTAATTCCATCAGCCCATGCAAAAATAACTGGAATGTTTTTCCTTCCTAAAAATACACAGTTGCTGGTATTTTAGTTTAAAAATAAAAATCAGGCCATGAAGGAGGTCAGACTGGTTTGATGTGATTTTTTTTTTACATAATCCATAAACCACACAATGAAAATTGTTCAGGCGTACATAAATCAAGCTAACCAAACATCATCATGAATTTAGTATCACCAACAACACGTGCGTGCTGAGATACCATATTCCATCATAAATTGGCCCCCAATGCAGTCCGCCTGCGCCCCTCCCCCCACCCGTCCCCTGCCGTGGACCATACAGCTGAACCGCCTAAGGAAGAGATGCTCAGGGGAACTTGCAAGGCCAGGAACAGGGCCACCGACCCAGCCCGCAGGCGAGAGGGCGCTGTGGTGGGACGGAGAAGTGCAGACCGAGCAGGCCATCACGTCGGAGGCGCTCCTCTTGAAAATGTCCCTGTATTTGTAATTCTTAAGTCTGTGCCTTGTCCGCAGCCAGCTGGCCAGGTAGAATCTCTGATGTAAACTGAGCCGGCCCACATGTCTTGAAAATCTGGAATTTGGGTGAGACACCTAGTTACGCCTGAAATATTCCCGTGAACGAAGGTGCTGCTAGTTTCGAAGCTGTGTTGTCCACATGGATATAGAAACAGGGAAGCTTTGAAGAAAAGTAGTCCTGGCTTTGAGGGCTTATTTTTTTTTTCTCCTGCAATTCTAGAAGGTGAGTTTTGAAGGATGCTAAGGTTGGTGCTATGGAAAGAGGCAACATCAGGGATATCATTCACGGGCATGGAGGGCATGGACAACGGGGGTGTGGACAAGGGGGGGTGTGGACAAGGGGGGCGTGGACAAGGGGGCGTGGACAAGAGGGTGTGGACAAGGGGCGTGGACAAGAGGGCGTGGACAAGGGGGGCGTGGACAAGGGGGCGTGGACAAGAGGGTGTGGACAAGGGGGCGTGGACAAGGGGCATGGACAAGGGGGCGTGGACAAGGGGGCGTGGACAAGGGGGCGTGGACAAGGGGGCGTGGACAAGAGGGCGTGGACAAGGGGCGTGGACAAGAGGGTGTGGACAAGAGGGTGTGGATAAGGGGGCGTGGACAAGGGGCGTGGACAAGGGGCGTGGACAAGAGGGTGTGGAGTTACGGTTTAGAATCTAAATAAAAATGCATAGTGCTGGAGAGGTAGCAAACCTGTCCCTGTAGGAGGCCCTGGCTCAGTTTATAGCTTCCAAATCCTGCGGCCCACACCCTCCTGCAGCCAGCCGCAGGGATCCAGTGCCTCTTTCTGGCCTCCATGGGTGTCTTCACTGATATGCACACCCCACACAGAGACACATACCTACACTTCTAATTAAAAAGAATATATTTTTAAAATACATAGGTAACAGAAAGTGGACGGAGATTAAGTTCTGGGCTGGCCTAAGTCTAGCTCAGTAAGACCCTGCTGCCACCAACCAACTGACTGACCGACCAACCAACCAACCAACCAAACAAACAAAACCAACAGGGTGAGTGTCTGGACTGTTGCTCAACAATAGAGCTCTTGGTTGGTATGGGCAAGACCCTGGGTTATGTCTCTCACAACACACACACACACACTCATGCACGCACGAGTGCTTTATACATACTAGACTGTATTAGAGTTTCTTTGATCAAACTAATGTTAACTCATGTAAGTTTGCCTTATAATGGTTAAGTTTTAGTGTAACTGATTTAAAATTTTTTTTCTTAACATTTTTATTTACATACTTTTTTTTTCCAATGTAGAGGTGTTTTGTCTGCATGCATACATACATACCAGAAGAGGGCATCAGATCCCTTTATAGATACCATGTGGTTGCTGGGAATTGAACTCAGGACCTCTGGAAGAGCAGCCAGTGTTATTAACTGCCGGGACATCTCACCAGCCCCTAGCGTAACCAACTTTTAAATTTTGATTTACACATGCCAACTGGAAAATATAATTCCAAATAACCAAGATTTATCAACTGACTGTTGATCAAGCAGCTGTTAAACACCAGTTACTCTGTGCTGAGGACAGAAATACAAGCACTTATGGGGAGTCTCAACCCACTGGGGAATAGACACAGGGTGGTTTTCCTTTCCCTCCTGCCTTGCTTTCTCAGCAGCATCTCCAGCAGAGGCATGAGTTTCTGGCGTCAGACATTCAACCTAGCTATCTTAAATGCCAGCCTCATCCTTTTTGCTTATAAAGCCTGCGCTTTCCTGTGACGGAAGAACCAGGGCAGAGGAGCAGCAGCCTCCTTTCTGCCCTGTGCCTGCGCATCCTCCCCTGGCTTTCCCGGCTTGAGGACGGAGAGGAGAAACGAAGCAGAAAAGGTGTTATTCCTTTTACTTGGTTGAACCCATTGCTGAAAATCCTGTGCATGCCTGCTTCTCTCAGAAGTGTTTCCTGGGCATCTGTGCCCTCCCTGTAGTAGGTTTCTAGTGCCTGGTGTCTGTGGGGACCCTGTGGGGTACTGTGAAAGAATTACGTCGTCCTCTTACTGCTGGCATCCATTCATCTAGCTAGGGCACCCATGGCCTCACTGCAGGCCTTCTGGACTCTGCAATTCGTCTATGCGAAACATGACTTCTTGCAATGCCTATGTGAGCAGACATCTCTCTGCCCGCAGCTGCTGGCTCGGAGGTCGCAGAGTGGGCTAATGGGGCCACCGCCTCGGAAAGCGTCCACCCGAAGGGTGAGATTCCGCTTTACGTGTGTTATGAGCACCTTGAACTCTCTCGTCCTGGCTCGGTGGTGCGTGCAGCATTGGGTGTTTCTGGATCCCAGCGCGGAGGCTTAGGTTGGGGTCAGAAAGAATCTCTGCATTGAGAAGAGAGAGTATAAGTTAAGCTTCAGGGAGAAACGGCGTGGCGGGGCAACAAAGAGATGGCGAGAGAAGAAGTGGGGAGAGGGGAGAGAGGCGGGGTGCGTGAAAGGCCCCTTTAAGTGTCCAGGTGGATACTGATAAGCAGTCCGGGAAAGAAAGATGGCTATTTGTCAGGGTTTGATTGAGAGGCCCTGGGCCAATGAAAAGGGTGCACGGGTGATTGTGGATGGCCACCAGCATCGACCTCAGGCCTCCTCATCCATGTGTGCACACACGTGCTCCTGCACATACTTACACACACAACACCTCCATGGAAATGGAGAGAACAAGAGCATTTTCGTGTTCATATCATACGGAGGGGCCAACTCCTTTAGAATACACGAGTGAAGAGACACACTTTCTATGGTGAAGTCTCTTAAGCCGACTAATAATGCAGCGGCGCTCGCCGTGTGGTCACTGTGCTGGGCTCTGCTGTGTAAGCGCAGTTCCCCCACCACAGTGTTTCAGGTGGCTATCGCTGCTTCTGTTTTGTAGGTGAGAAAACCGCAGTACAGTGGCGTCTGGGAGCAATGAGCCGCAACACAGGAACGGACACAGGGGCTGCAACGCCCACACGCCCAGTCACAGCCTGTGTCTCCCCACAGCCCTTCTCCGAATGACAAACTCAGTGAGAAGTTAAAAACAAATCATTTGTTCACTGAGCGAAATCTCCCCACGTCTAGCAGAGGTACCTGGGTAACTTTCGCATGGTGATGCTTCTGTGAACAGACAGAAGAACTTTATAGGCTCTTTATACATTTATCAACATGAACTTGTTAAGCATCTACCATGTGCAAATTTTGGAAAACATTATTTCAGATTGTAAGTTCTCCATAATAGAATTTAGACAACTTGACTTTCTTTTTTGTGAGAAATCAAAATCTATGAACTTTTCAGCCATAAAGATTAGAGAATTGAAAAGATCTATTGTGCTGCTTAGGTCAAAAGCTAAATATAATACAATATCTACTCGTTTTTCATCCACCTCCAATAACAAAAAAAATTGGTTTTGAGGACTTATAAGAAAATTATTTTAAACCCTGAGATGAAACAAAGCAGCACACGGAGAGAAAACTAAATCCAAGAGCTTGGCAGAAGCCTACACACATCCCAGCGGCAGGCAGGAAATGCTCCTGTGAGCCCAGCAGTTGATGAGCTGAGACCCGGGGACCTAAGGCAGCCATCAAAGCAGGGATCATCCAGAGAGAGCCCAGTGACCCACCCATCTCCTAAGGTGCGGAGCTTAAAACATTAAAGCCGAGGCCGCGACTCAGAAGGTCTGCAGCTGTGGTGAGGAGACTGTGCTGCAGCTGTGGTTTAGCACACCAAAGCCGCTGGCTCCCTGAAGCGGCCTTCTCCTACCCCACCCCTCTGTTCCGAGAGCGCTATGATTAAAGGACTCCCGAACAACAGAAAACCAGCTTTGCCGATGCCCTCAAATGTCTCTCAGAGTTGTAGGAGATACATTTTAGAAGAAAAGAAAGACTTGTTGAGGTTTTAAAAAGTAATGAATGACTACCACCTCATGACCCTTTGGCTACGTTTAAGGGTCGAAGTTACAAGTACACTGTTTGATATTAGCTACATTTCAGATGCACAGTTGTTCATTTTATGAATTCCCTCACCAATTCTTGGTTTTTTCGAGACAGGGTTTCTCTGTGTAGCCTTTGCTGTCCTGGACTTGCTTTGTAGACCAGGCTCACAGAGATCTGCCTGCCTCTGTGTCCCCAAGTCCTGGGATCACAGGCGTGCACCAGTGTGCCTGGCTATATTATGACTGTCTGATACAAAAGTGTGTGTGTGTGTGTGTGTGTGTGTATGTGTGTATGTGTGTGTGTGTGTGTGTGTGTATGTGTGTATGTGTGTGTGTGTGTGTGTGTGTGTATGTGTGTATGTGTGTGTGTGTGTGTGTGTGTGTGTGTATGGAGAAATGCCTGGCTGAACATGCATTGACTCTTCTCTGTGCTGGAGACTACACGCTGCATATTGAGGTAAACTGGAAAGGGCTCCATCTCCCTCTCAGATGGACGAGGCTGCCCTCCTCTGTGACCCTGTAGAGCCTGCACGTGGTCCTTTCTCGCTTGGCCCACCCATGCGTTGCACTGCTAGTGTTTGCTTGTATGTCTTTTCTGAAAGGCACTGCTGCCTCTGCATAGGCACGCAGGGCCATGGCAGGATCTAGCTGGTGGAGACCAGTTGCATTTTAGGGTGTGCCTCAGACACAGCGCCTCCACTTTCATCAGGTTTTATTGGCAGGCACTCAGGCACTTTGGAGCTCCTTGGCTGCTACACTCAGCTGTGTGTGAAGTTATTTGTCCCACCCCTAGTGTGGTGCGCCCAGTCACAACCATATTTGTATGGAAGATGACAAGGTGGATTTTAATGAATAACTTGCAATATTCACCTACGGAGAGTAGAGGGGTAAAGAGAATTGTTAAGATTACTTTATATATATTGTTAAAGCAATAATATTTAGCCACTAGGAATGTAGTATAGTTCCCCAGTAGAACATCCTGGGTTCAAGTCGGCCCATGCGCACGCATGCGCACATACACATCACACACACACACACACACACACACACACACACACACACGCATGCACGCACACACAACATGAGGTGAACTTTATTTAGACTGAAGGTGTATACATCGCTTGCTGTAAAACAATTTCAAAATTTGAAAATTACTATCTGAAATGTACTCTACAAACTTAGGAAGTTTTTATTCCGAATTTCCATTTATCTTTAAATAGTCAAGATTTATTAACCTATGTATTTGATTTCCTCATATCCTTTTCTAAATAAAGTCATTAAGATAATGTAGATAAGAAAATAAAAGTTGGGTGTGGTGACACATGCCTGTAATTCCAGTGTCTGGGGGGCTAAGGCCAGAGAATTGTCATGAATTTCAGCCAGGCTTGGCTACACAGTGAGCTTCAAATCCAGCCTTGGCTACATGGTGAGTTTGATGTCAGCCTGGGATATCCAGAAAGATTCTGTATCAAAAATTTTGAAAGAAAAAGAGAATATTGAGGTGTCCCACTGACTGCTAAAAAACTGTTAAGACACAAAACAGGCCCCCAGATAACAGTACCCATGACAGTGTCCTAAGATAATGCCCCTGCCCCCCCCACCAAAAAAAAAAAAAAAAAGAAAAAAAGAAAAACACCAAAAACACAAAACTTGATGTATTTTCTGAATGGCGTGCCTGCATGTAACATCTGTGTGCCATGTGCGTGAGATGCCTGCAGGGGGCAGCAGGGAGCACTGGAGTCCCTGGGATTACAGCCAGGTGTGACCTGCCATAGGGAGCTGGGAATCAAACCTGCATCTTCTGCAGACCTCATGGCAGCCAGTGCACTTCGCCACGGAGCCATCTCTCCAGCCCCCAGATAGAAACCTAAACCACGTACCTCAGAAATCTCACGATGTGGGTCTCTGTTTGTCAGAGAATCACTACTTTCTCAGCCCCAAAAGGTCAACTACCTCAGGCAAAATGCATCTAGCTCCCCGCTAAGCCCCACAGCCAGGATCAGCTCAAAGCCTCTCCCTGCTGACTACCATACGTAAGATGGCCGCTCTCCCACCAAGCCACTGCCCCTGCTTTTGTGAGGCAGCCAGCAGTTTTCTACCTACAGAGTGGTTTTGCTCAGCGGTTTCACTGCACCTTGCTTACAGAAAGTTTCATATAACTCTAGTATATGCAAGACACATCTGCTGCCTCTGATGGTTTACTAGTAGGTAATACTTAATATAAGTCTGGTTTGCTTGCTGTGTATACTTTGTATACTTTGCAAATCCTCAAGGCAGAAAAGTGGCCAGCCTCCATAACTGCCACAGCCTCTGTGACTGCCCCTCAGTAGGACCCTTCCTAGATTATGTTAATTTTAGGTGAAAAGTCTGAACAAAAAAAACCCCACCAATCCCTGAGCAGGGAAACCCACCAATCCCTAAGCCCAAGGCAGGAAAGTGGCCAGGCCCCTGCCTGAGGAGCTCCGGCAGCCAGGCCCCTCCCCGAGGCCTCTCTAATGGTCAGAATGGCATTTCCAGCCTTGCGGGCTCACAAGGGGAGTCCTGTGCCGCTTGAGCAGCATGAGTAGCCAACAGCATCTTGCCAGACACAAACATTTCCTCCCAAATGAACGTCATTTATATGAGATGATAAATCAACGCCCTGTCAGAGTGGAGAGGACGGAGCACCTGTCATAAAGTAGGTGATGCCCAGTATACACAACCACAACTAAAGAAGGATGAAGGAGAGCTGGAAAAAATTAACAGAGGAATCAGAGCAGCAAAGGAATATGAAGAAGCAAGGACAGGAGCATCTTAAACACCTGAGGAGTTTTAGGCTCCGGGAGTTTAGTGGACACCAACAGGGAACCTTTGAGAAACCTAAGCTAAAATGCTAAAACCCAAAGGGAGCTACGCTTACCTCAGAGGAAACTGACACACTCAGGATGAGGCAGCCATGGCTTAGACACCAAAGGCTTCTTGTCCGAAACCACAGTGGTACAGTATAATATAATATAATATATAATATAATAACACTGCCTTAGTCAAAAGCAACTTGGGTATCACTAAAGGAGTCAGCGTAGGAACTCAGCCAGGGTAGAACCTACAGGCAGGAGCTGATTTGCAGGCCATGGAGGGTGCTGCTTCCTTGCTCCCTGTGGCTTGCTCAGCCCGCTTTCTAATAGAAAGAACCCAGGACCATCAGCCCGGGGCGGCTCAACCCACGACGGACTGGGCCCTGCCCTCATCAATCACTAATTACGAAAATGCTCTACAGGTTTTGCCTATAGTCCAATCTTACAGAGGCCTTTTATCAGTTGAGGATCCCGCCTGTCAGATGACTCTAGATTGTGTCAAGTTGACATAAAACTAATCAACAAAAACATTTTCAAAGTGCTAAAAGAACAAAACCTAACTGAGAGCTATATCCAAAAAAGAAAAATAATAAAAAATAATAATACTTTGGAGGCTGAGACAGGATTACAATGAATTCAAGGCTACCTACAGACCAACTTTTTCTCAGATAACAAAAAAACAACAATATAATAATACTTTGAAAAGAAGGCAAAATAAATGTATTTTCAGATGAGGAACCCTAAGGAAAAGTTTCCCCATCATCCTGAAACTTGGCCAGGGGAAGAACTGACCGGGAGACATGTTAACTGTGTGGGGAAGTGTAGAAAACTAAGGTAGGAGAGTTTCTCTAAAACATACATGATTTCTGACAAGCAAAAATGAAAGCATTGTATAAATAGTTTTAAACATACATTTTTAAAAGGGGGGATGGTAGCACACACCTTTAATCAAAGCACTTGAGAGGCAGAGGCAGGTGGATCTGTATTAGAGGCTAGCCTGGTCTACACAGCTAGCTACAGGCCGGCTAAGGCTACACAGAGAGACCCTGTCTAGAGCTACAGAGATGTCGTAGTAATCAGAGTGCTTGCTTGCTCTGCAAATGTGAGCATATAGTCTTCAAATCCCACGTAAGTGCTGGGTGTCTCACCTGTTATAAAAACTTTGGAAGTCAAAGACAAGAAATTCCCAAGTTACAGGTAGACAGAGACAGAGAGAGAGAGAGAGAGAGAGAGAGAGAGAGAGAGAGAGAGAGAGAGAGAGAGAGACTGTGGAGGAATGTCTTGAGTGGGTGTAACAACTGTCAATAAAGCACTGTTAGCCAATCAGCTGGGCAGAAGGACAGGAAGTGGAAGGAGGGATTTCTGAGAGAGGGGGAGGAGCCAGGAGTTGACAGTTGACAGTTGAGGGAGGGAATTGGAAGAGAGAAGCCCCAAAAGGATCAGATCGGCCAGTGCTCGGGAATCTATGTAGGATATGAGGATTAGAGCAGTTTATTTTAGTTTATTGTTAGATTAGTAGCAGTTTAGATTCTGCCCGGTGTAGCGCTTGCAGCTTTGAATTACCTTTCAGTCTCTTTGTGTCAGTTATTGGCTTCCTAGGCGGAACAGATACAGACTAGTCATATCTGTGCAAGGGCAATCAGGGATGAATCCAGCACCGACCTTGGACGTTCACATGCAGTACACTCAAGTGAACGCGTACCCATATGTAATGCACACCACACACATACATGAAAATAGAAATGAAGACATATTAGGAGTAATGCAATAACTACAGCATGACGAGGGGAGGACACGGAAGGAAAGGGGCGTAGTGGCTCCAAGTTACTATATTAACACTAAACAAACTGTATACAATTTAATAATGCACAAAAATATCCAAAGAAAGTGCTAAAATAATCTATAAAAAGCTGATATAAACTAAAAACCAAAATCCAAGACTAATTAATCTGAAAGAAGGGAAAACAGAGAAACAAGCAATTGAGACGACATACAGAAATGAGCAAAGTAGTAGACATGGACGTAACATACCGAAAATCACATTAAATGTAAATGGACTAAATATTTCAACAGAGAAATGACGATGATCACAAGAGGTTAAAAACCGTCTGCTGGATCCCTGTGAGTTCGAGGCCAGCCTGGTCTACAAAGGTAGTTCAGGACAGCCAGGGCTACACAGAGAGACCCTGTTTTGAAAAACCAAACCAAACCAAACAAAACGAAACAACAACAACAACAAAAACCATGTGCTGACTGTAAGAAGCATACACTAACTACAAAGATGTACTTTGGATATAGGTATGAGATAAATATACATTAGTAGAATTAGGTCGCCAAACTGAATCATAAATAGCTTATTTATTTTCAATTGAGTTTTCCCAAAAATTCATTAGGGAAAGGAAAATAAGCACTTCTAGAAACATGAGGTGTTTGTATGAAAACAACAACAAAGACAATCTACTTTTACCTCACACGGTGCAGAAAGTTCTTTTCAAAAAGAAAAAAATCTTTCAACTGTGTGAAAGACCTAAAGATAAAGCTGAACATATAAACCCACCAGAAAACAATGTAGGAAAACCTTTGCCAACTTGTGGCTGGCAAAACCCACAAAGCTAAACAATCGTCAACTCAACTTTCCCCCAAATAAAATGTTTCCTGTTTTTAAAGAGGAAAAGGAAGATGCCACAGCGTAGGTCGAAGGACTGGCTGGTATTCAGAACAAAGACTCAACAAGGTCACGGCTCATAAGGGTGTGTGGAGCGAATGGAAAGAACTTTAATTTCCTTAATTATGTGAGACATGAAAAGATGCCATTGTAACCATTGGAAGGAGCAAAGAGGAAGTTTGACTTAGTTACCGCCGCTGTGAAGAGACACCATGGCCAAGGCAGCTCTCATGAAAAGGAAGCACTTAACTGAGGATGTGTTTATTGCTTCAGAGGGCTAGTGCGTCCTCACCATGCCAGGAAGGCAGGGTGGGGCAGCAGCAGCCAAGAGCTTTGCATCCTGATCCACAGGCAGCAGGCGGGGGGGGGGGGAGGGAGGGAGAGACCCTGATCCTTCTGGGAGCTTTTGAAACCTTTAAAGCCCCCCCCACTCCCCCCACCACACCCCTGGACAACGCCTCATTCAACAAGGCCAACCTCCTCCTAATCCTTCCCACATCACTTCTCGGGAGGAACTAAGCACGCCAGCACAGGAGCCCACACGGCCCACTCGCGTTCAAACTGCCGCCCAGCTGAAAACTAACCCGACCATTTCACACTCGAGGCAGGAATATAAAACTAGGAGGCCACTTGGGAAAACAATGTAGAACTTTCTTAAAAAGCGAAGCATTTCCTACTGCACAGTCAGTCAGTCTAGTCCAAAATACACACGAGAAGAGCGGAAGCCTACGGCCGAACAAACACGTGTCCACAGGGGCTGGAGGGATGGCGCCCAGCCTGACGGCCTGGGTTCAGTCCCGCACACCCACACGGGTTTACCCCTCCCCACCTGCGCATGCACAAAATAAATAAAAATGTAACAACCAAAAACCTCCCCTAGCCTTACTCCTAATAAGCCCAACTTGGAAACCTAACACCTCTAACACTGACAGGACAGACACACTGCAGCGAACCCATACCAGGGCTGTGCTAGTCCGCAGTACTAATGAACACACAGCCCTTATCCAAAGGGCTAAGAGGCCTGTCTCGAAAACCAAAAATAAAACAACAACAACAACAACAACAACCCCCCAAAAACCAAACCAAAAACCAATAGGGACAAGGCTGAGTGAAAGAAACCAGACCCAAGGCGCTTGCGTTGACCCAGAATGCAAAGCGTTCCTTACAGATGAAGAGCCGACCAGTGAGGCCGGGTGTGGTGGTGCACGCCTTTAATCCCAGCACTCGGGAGGCAGAGGCAGGTGGATCGCTGTGAGTTCGAGGCCAGCCTGGTCTACAAAGCGAGTCCAGGACAGCCAAGGCTACACAGAGAAACCCTGTCTAGGAGAACCAAAAAAGGAAAATAAAAAATAAAAGAAAAAAAGAAAGAAAATTTAAAAAGGGGGGGGGGGGAGTGCCGACCACCGGTTGCCCGGAGCCAAGGGCAGACAGGGCAGGTCAATCTCGGGGGTCCTGGAAATGCTCTGTGGTGTTTTCAATTAAGGCAGTGACTTCTTAAATATATACAACTGTTATAACTCATGAGTTGTGCATTGTAAATGGATACAGTTTGAGCTACATGAATTATTTACTTCATAAATTTTGTGATTAAAAAAAAAAAAGGTCTTGTTCATGACTTTTCCTGGCTGCAGTCCTTCCTCGCCCGTCAGTTGGTCTGCTTTCTGAAGTCAGGTCAAAGAATATTTATGCCGCTTCCAGAGTCCCTTAAAGACTTGAAGGAAGCCAGCTATTTCCGGAGTCTTTTCTCCTGTGTGTTATATACAGCGTGGTTTTCTTCCCCTGGCCTGTGTCTTTAGATAGTCTTTAAGCCTTAAGCTCCCTAGCTTTTTTCCTATTTTCCCAGGGCAGTTTGTCAGCAGCTTGTCCTTATAGAATGACTCACCCCAAAATTGAAGGATTTACTCACCACGTTTTGCTCAAGGTAAGGAGCAAAAAAAGAAGGAGACGCAGGGGCCAGATGAACGACGTGAGCGCTCTGGCTCTGCCCAGGACCATTCTTTTTAATCTTTAAAATAACTTCATTTTATTATTATGGGAGGGGGGGAGCGGGGAAGGCGTTTTGCCTACATGTATGTCTGTGCAAGATAGAGACCAGAGAAAGGCATAGGATTCTCAGAACCGGAGCCATCCCACGGAAAAGCGCAGTTTTTCTGGGTCAGCCCTTGTTCTGAATAATGACACAGAGACTTTAATATTTAATAAAAGTTTCAGGCACCACAGCTGGGCAGACACTTAGCTATTCTAACCTGAGGATACTGGCATGGCTGCTTCCCTCTGAGCCTTCCTCATCGCAGTCAGGACAATACCAGAGTCTGGACTGCAGCGAGGTCTCTGGGGGCAGGAGTCAGCAGTTTGCACCCCTCAGTGCACAAAAAACATCCTCCAACAATCTCACGGCGCCTGGGCACCAAACCTGAGCCCCCTGGAAGAGCAGCCACCGGTCCTGTTTTGTTTTGTTTGTTTTGTTTTTTGTTGTTTTTTTAAATCTTAAGGAAGCTAATTATTACAGAATTTGCAGTATAATGAAGGAGTTTAAAGTATTTATTTGGCTCAAGATTTTTACTCTATTTTAGAATCAAGATATGAAAAACAGATTAGGAACGTTCTGAGAAATTTGCCAGAGATACGATGTTTGTGAGGCCTTAAAAAAAAAAAAAAGGTTTTGCGGTTTGTTTGGAAAGGGTCATTCAGCTGTGTCTGGAAATTCAGAGTGTGCAGGGGCCTTGGATGCACAAATCTCAGCTGCTCCAGAGGCCGCTGTGCCACACACGCTGTATTCTGTGACCCGCGCGTGTGACTTGTGTGGCGAGGCGAAGCTGCCACTTAAGAGTAGACTCAACAGCACCCGGGAGGCAGAGGCAGGAGGATCACTGTGAGTTCGAGGCCAGCCTGGTCTACAAAGCCACTCCAGGACAGCCAAGGCTACACAGAGAAACCCTGTCTGGAGAAAAAAACAAACAAACAAACAACAAAAAACCAAAAGCAAAAAAGAGTAAACTCAAAAGAGAAAACGCCCTTTGTATACCTTATATCTACCCTAAATAACAGTAGATATTCAAATATAATGAAAATCTGTTCGAAGTGTTTAAACGCACTTTTTTTTTCCTAATTGTATCATTAAAAATAACAACAGCAACTAAAAAGCAGTGTCGACGTCAGTTAAGGGAAACAGAAGAAGGTGGAGAGGAGCCCGGCAGGCGCAGGGGAAGCCCGGGGAGCGCGTGCCCGTGCCGGTTTGCTGACCGCCTCTGCGTGGAAGGTTCAAGCTCAGCGGGCCGCTCCTCGGAGAGCTGCGCCGGGCCAGTGTGGGCGGCTGGGGAGCCGCCGGGTGCGGGAGGAGGAGCCGCAGGGGAAGGAAGCCCTACAGGAAGGTGTTCACTTCATCATCCCAGCGGCTGTCATCCAGGGGCTTGGGCACCACGTGAGGACCACGTGATCACTGGGTGCTGTGGGCATGAGGACCACGTGATCACTGGGGGCTGCGGGCGTGAGGACCATGTGACCAGCTGGGGCTGAGGCCATGAGGACCACGTGATCACTGGGGGCTCTGTGTGTGTGTGTGTGTGTGTGTGTGTGTGTGTGTGTGTGTGTGTGTGTGGACCACGTGATCACTGGGGGCTGCGGGCATGAGGACCACGTGATCCCTGGGGGCCGCGGGCGTGAAGACCACGTGAGCAGCTGGGTTGAGGACCACGTGAGCAGCAGGGGCCCGAAGCCGTGTGGCGCATGCGCGCTGGGACGCGCACTAGGCCTGAGGCGCGGACCCGGGTGAGGTGGGCGTGAGGGGCGCGCGGGCCTCGGGGGAGGTGCACGCCCGAGTCAGGTGAGGACGAAGGCCGCCTGTGGGTCGCCCTGGCCTCCACGCGGCAGTGGGTGTGTGGGGTGTGTGGCTCCGCGTGAGCCGCTCCCGTGTGAGGTGTGTGAGGTACCGGGGGCCGCGGCCTAGGAGTTCACGCACGCGCGTGCACACACACAGGCGTTCACACACACACGTGTGCACACACACGGAGAGGAACAAGCGGCCCCGGAGTTCACACACGCACGCACACACTGCACATGCACACACAGGAGTTCACGCACACACACATGCACACGCGCACACACACACACACACACAGCCGCGCGCACGCGCACACACGCAGGGGAACGACGCCGGGAGCACCTGGCACTGATCCTCCTTCCTCCACCTTCCCACAGGTGGGCATAGGCCTCGACCACTGAAATAAGAACACATTTACCACATTTGAATCGAAACCTAAAATATTTATTTAAAAAAAAGTATCCTCTTACACTACAATGTAATAAGGGCTTATTTTAAGGATTTACTTACATCGTGAAATTTCTAAGTTCATCATCTTTTAGAGCCTTCATGGTAGGACTGACAACATGAATCTTGAGCTAGGAAAAAATTTTCAAAAATTTAAACTTAACAACTGGCAGAAGTCAATTGACTGAAATTGGTTTAGTTACAACTTTTTGTATAAATTGGTTGCTAGTGCATTCATTCCACAACGTGTTTTTTTAATTGATCATCTCCTCTATGTCAGGAACTGTTCTAGGTTATTGAAACACATCAAAAAGAAAAAAAATCTGTGCTTTCCAGGGAGAAAGATAAACAACTAAACACAGGGTTACAATTACAGATGAACTTTAGAAAGAAAGGTAGTCATACAAGATTGAGAGATGGAAATTTTTAAATGATTTTTTTTTTAAAACTCAGAGTACATAAGAACTAAAATATATGTGATGTTTTTATTCTGAACTAAAATAAGTTACACTGATTTTTGTACTCGATCCAGAAAAAAAACATTCTTGTGACAATATTTGCCATGTATATGGGATGTCTTTTTGTATAATGTAACGTTTTAAATTAGTTTTAATTAATTGTTTTGTGGTCTTATTCCTACTGTCTTTTAGAATAAAGAATTTGGGCATACATGTTTGTAACAAGGTTTTCTACTTACATCTGAGGTGGGAGAGCTGTATAAACATGGCTTGATGACTTTTGCCTTTTGTTCATTAAAATACCGTTCTGAAACTGGACAACAGACATTTTGCACCTTCATGGACAATGAAGACAATGCTGACTAGCATAGTTGTTCCAGATAACGTTTAAAGTTCTGTAATAGCTATAAAGATCTACTACGGTATTTCTGAACGGTTCCCTTGTACTTTCTGCCCATTTTTCTTGCCTTCTGCATATCCTGCAGTCAAGTTGTTGTTTGTGACATTTATAGAATCATATTTACTTGTTTTAGTTTTTGCTAGTTCTTTTTTTTTTGTGTGACTGAGAAGAGTAAAAAGTAAATAAATAAATGAACATGGGGTAGTGAACCAGATAACTAAAACAGTGAAAAGCCCACGGTGTTCTGGTTCAGCGATAACTGCTGTCCTAAAGTCCGTGCAGGACTTAGCCTGTCTCCTGTGGCGTTTCACTAAGCCGTGCACTGGAAGTACCTTCACCCTAGGTGCTCCTCCGTGTGTTTTGTGTCTTTGTATTGGTGACGTATGCTCTTGGTGTGCAGTGGGGATGGGGTAATTGATATAAAAGGGACACTGTACACTTTAACCACGGTGAGCTACACCCTGAAGGATGAATTAGGATGCTCCAGGTGAAGAGTGGAGGTGCATTCTAAGCTTTGGTACAATTTTAAGAATGGGACACATGTAGGAAACCCATGGATGAACAGGAGGTAATTTGTTTCATTCTTGAGGCATTTCAAGGAATTTGCAAAAGTCATAGCTCAAAGAATTGTCTGTGACTGTATTTTAGAAAGTAGTGTGGGAAATTACTTGTTCTTATTACTTGTCCAGAAATCATTTTTTACATTCTTGAAAATAAATATAAATTACCTTTTTTTTATCTTATAGATTTCAGACAAAGTCTGTTTTTCAACAATGTTGAAATCAAATGATTGCCTTTTTTCCATGGATAACTCGTTTTTCAGTAGCCCAGATGAAACTGAAATGTAAGTGTGCCTTAAAGGAGGCTTATCTAATGTATTAATTTAAATTTTATAATTTTAGGAACTTTTAGTATTTCCTCTGGTACCTAAAAATAAATAAATAAATGATCAGATTGATTTTTCAGAATTCAGATATAATGGAGAACTTGCGTATGTGGGGATGAGAGTGAGGCAGGACGGGCCGAGCAAACAGAAACTGCTTCGGACCTGAATGAGGAGGCGCAGATGATGGTCTCTATTTACTGCGCTTCAGTCAGCTAGCACGGCTGTTGGAAAACACCCGGGATAGCAGCTGGTAAAACTCACAGAGATGTTTTTGCTCAGAGCTGGAAGCTGTTGCTTTAGAAGTCCTGGTGGGATCATACAGCGGCGTAGACCTCGCTTAAACCTCGACTTCAGAAAGCTCAGCCCCTAAATCTGAAGGAGAGGGCGAGCCCTGGGGCGGAGGCCGTGATGGCGCGCGTTGCTCTTCTCAGTTACATTTCCTGTCGCCCTGCGTCTTTTTCGTAGTAATAAAAGAAAGGACACTTTGGTTGGAAAAGAAAAATTTAAGCATTATCAGTTAACAGGGTCACAGCTAAAGGACCAGGAGAATAAAGGCCCCACATGTGGCAACAGCTGCATCAGTTACCGAGCCTTTAAGAGACTGTCGCGGTTTCTGTTGCTGCCTTACTTTTTCTGTGATTTATGGATAGTTCTAGACCAAAAAGTATTTGTTAGAGCATGAATTTTTAACAGTTATGGGGATAATGTAGAACGTAGTAATGGTGACATTTACACGTTGGTGACCCATGATTACAGGTGAGGTACGTCACAAGGAATTAGTGTACGCAGGAGCTCAGAGTCTGAAGTCTGAGTGCAGAGAGCATGAGGAGGAGGAGGAGGAGGAGGAAGAGGAAGAGGAGGAGGAGGAGGAGGAGGAGTTGGAGTTCCAGCCGTCGTTTAGGTAGCATCCCGCACACAGCAGTGCCATCAGCCCCGTGGCACATGGGAAAGGACACTGAGAGCAAAGCCAGCAAAGTTTGTTTATGGGATGTTTGTCTAAGAGCAATGCTTAATAAATAAATGTTTTTGGTAGCTCGTTCTTGCTAATACATGCTCACGTTTGTATCTTATATAGCTTTCCAGTTAAGGAAAAATCACTGGATTGGTTTCTCCCTCCAGCACCACTGATTTCAGAAATTCCAGATATTCAAGAGTTAGAGGAAGAAATTGAAAGTTATAAACTATTAGGTAAAGTATCATGTGTCTTGTGAAGCCAAGCACACACAGTTTATGTGAGCATAAAAATATCTGCTAAGCAGACTACGAAGAAGAAACTTGATACCCTAGCACCATATTCCAGAGGAACAGGTCCCCCTCAGTCACAGTCATAGGGACGGGGAATGGGGTGAAAGCGGGAGGGAGGGAGGAATGGGAGGATGCACGGGATGGGATAGCAGTTGAGATGTAATATGAATGATTTTATTTTTCAATAAAAAATGGAAAAAAATATCTGCTAACATAGTAAAATGCTACCTCCTTTTTAGTAGATTAAAGTCAAAGATTTGTACATGCCCATCAAATCTCAAGATCCAAACCATTCACCTTTTCTACAAACACGCACATTTGCGTAGGGCACAATCACTATTACACACTTGTCTTCACACATTTAGATAGTGCACAGTCATCACACACTTGTCTGTACTGCTGCTTTCTGAATAGTTCTTCCTGTTTCTACTTAAACTTTCGCTGCTGCAGTTCTCTTTCACCTTGTTCTTTACGGAACGTCAGGTTTTCTGAGAGTCAGACCTCCCAAGGATAGTCAGTGAAAGCATCCAAGGTGCAGAAGGCCAGGTGCAGAAGGCCAGGATTATGTTAAACAGTGTCAGGTTTGTGATGCTGCAGAACCCATGCTTAGCTTGCAAGAGGGCCTCACTCATTCCCAATCCTAAAAGATTCTCCCCCAAACACACATGCACAATGTATGTCTCTTATATGATAATATTCAAAACTAATGTTTTATTATGACTCATACTTTACACGTTTGTATATGAATTATACAAGCTCCCTCTTTTTTAATGCAAGGCCTCACTGTTTAGCCTTGGCTGGCCTGAAACTCACCATGTAGAGGAGGCTGGTCTCAAACTCACAGAAGTCAGCCTGGCTCTGTCTCTAGAAATAGCCGTCTGTATTTCACACTACAGAAGTACAGATTATCTTATTAACGGACTGATTTTATATTAATCTAGTAAGTGTGTGTGTGTGTGTGTGTGTGTGTGTGTGTGTGTGTGTGTGTGCGCACGCACACACGTGCATAGGGTAGGGGGCAGATCTGCCATGGTGTTTGTGTGGCCAGAGAACAACTTGTAGGATTTGCCTCTCTTTCTCCACTGTGTGGTTCTGGGACTAGAACTCAGGTTGTGAGGCTTGACAGCAGACACTTTTACTCACTGAACCATGTCACAGGCCTCTTTAGAATCTTTTAATTGAATTTTATTATTATTGTTTAGAAAAAATTTTTCCTATATAATAGAATTCGCATATAATAATTAGTAATTAGTATACTTCTTTTCTCCTAGGTCAAGGAAAGAGTCCAAAAATGTTAACATCAAATTTGAAGATCATTAATGAAGACAAGAATTTACCAACACAGAAATTCCATTTTCCTTATAGTGTACAGAAACAGGATTACCTAACTTTAGGAGGATCAAGTAACAAAGGCATGTCACACGCAGCTGGAAAGCTGCGCTATGGTTCTTCTCAGAACCATAAAAACCTCATGGGCGCTGAGAGTCCACCTGCGAAGAATGGCCCTGGTGATACAAAATTACCTAACGCTGCAGAAGACAGAGGAAAGGGTGCATCAGCATTCAAAGCAAGGTAACTAACTAGTTACAGCATATTCCTTGACCACATCTGAATGTAAGTGTGCACTGAAAAGCATCAAGTACACTAGCAGAGGGTGAGAAAACAGAAACAACACATGCTCATATGCTCGACATTACAGACCTGGAATTCTGCCCAGAGGAATCTTAGCTTCTTGCCTTTCCAGAGCTTAAGAGTTACTGTGAAGGCATGGATAGTGAGTAACTAAAACTAACTCATCACATGCTTTGTAGTGTGACAATTATTGTTAGAGCAAAGACTCAAACTTTTCTCATCAGTACCCTTTAGTATTTAAAATGTACTGAGGAATCTCAGTTTTTCTTTAGGTGGGTTTTGTCCATTAATACTTAGCCATACTGAAAGTTAAAACTGAAAGCAAAAATATTGCTTCATTTTAAAACAGTGCTAAACCTACTTCTAGTTAACCTTAATTTGTGTGTGTGTGTATGCGTGCGTGTCTGCATGTGTATGTGTGTGTGTGTGCACGTGCGTGTGTATGTGTGTGCTTATACATAGGCATACATATGCCGGTGGTTTTATTTTTAAGCAGGATCTCACTGTGCAGCCCTGGTACACTGGGACTCACTATGTAGACTAGGCTGAGCTCAAAAGTGCAGAAATCTTGCCTTCACCTCCTGAGTTCTGGCATTGAGGACGTGTGCTGCCATGCGTGGTTCCAAATGATATATTTTAGGTTATACTCCAGAATGACCCTTTCCATCAGTCAGTGGATGATTAGATTAATAATAATGAGACAAGCCAGGGACAGAGACTTAACTATATATATTATATGATCTCACATGTGTTAGCTTTCTACTGCTGTTATATCTCAAGAAAAATAACTTGAAAAGAGAAAAAATGTACTTTAGCAGGCCAGTTTTGTCCACTTTGCTCTTGTTCTCTCTTGGTTTGGGGAGTTTCTATGCCTTAGCCTCCTGAGAGCTGGGATTATTTTAGCTTACATTTCTGACTGTATTTCTTGTTTAAAATATTATTTCTTCTATTTTTTGAGATTATAATAAGTTATATTATTTCTCCCTTCTTTTCCTCCCTCTAAACCTTCCTGTATAACCCTCCTTGCTCTTTTCCAAAAGCTTAGTCTCTGTTTTCATTATATGTTGTTATATGCACACACACACACACACACACGTATTCCTAAATACATAAATATAACCTGTTAAGTCTGGTTATGTTACTTGTATTTCTGTTTTCAGGGCTGACCACTTGGTAGTGGGTAACTAATTGATGTGCTCTTGCCTGGGGAAGACTGTCTCTCCCATTTGTGGCATTCCTTACTGCTGTGTAGGACTGAGGCCTCCTGGCCTGGACTTTTTCACCCCCCATACATGTGTCAGTCAGTCTTTCCACTCTCTCTTCCACAGTGTTCCCTGAGACTTAGGTTTGGGACTGTGTGGTAGATGTAGCCTTTGGAACTGGGCTTCACAACTCTGCATTTTATTACTTGTACTTTTCATTAATGGTCTCAGTCTGTTGAAGAGAAGTTACCTTGACGAGGAATAGGGACTACCCTTGCCTGTGGGCATAAGGACTGACGAATGTTTCGAATGATGTTAGGAATTATGCTGGTTTAGTAAAGTGGTTTTAGGTTCTCCATCAAGATCCGTGGCGTCCCTAGCCCAGGGCAGTTGGCGAGGTTTCCTGTAGCAGCATGACTTCTTTGCTGGTGAGTAGGTCTCACAACCAATGAGAGAAGTGAGGCCGCCAACAGGTGTGAGGCGCTGCTGCTTGCACCCTTGGGGTTAGCGTGTTTGCTGGTCACTGTGGTCAGAGGTGTCATGGCTGGTAAGACTGTTGGCTGCCTCTCTCCTTGGGAGTTTGCACAGCACTTTCTGGTAACACAGAGGCTGGTGCTCAGGGAGGAAGATGTCAGGTCAGATCCAGTTTGTGTATATCCTTATGCCTTTTCCCCAGCCTCCCTTTACTCAGGGCTATGCCCTTGTCTCTTTCCTTACCTGTTTCTGTTTTACCTTTGCCTCCTCTGTCTTTGTGTAGTCCCTTTTTTCCCTCTTTCATTGTCACAGCCAGCAGCTTCTGTCTTAACACGCACAGCACTGCCAGTGCTTCTCTACTTCCTAAAATTGCTAGAGTTGAGATTATTATTCATTGATCCCTCATTTCATATTGAGCTTGTGCTTTGACCCTCTGAGCATTTGATATTTATAACACTAAATATAATAACAAAGACATAAAATAAGTACACCAGAACAATAGCACATTTATCAATAGAATTTTAAAAGCAAGAGGCCATGGAATGAATTGTTTCAATCTCTCAAAGTCACTGACTACCAATACAGATTACTATATCCAGAAAGAGATGTTCCACAATGAAAACAAAGTAAAGGAATGCATGCTACTGAGTCAGCATTATATAAGATTCTTGAAGGAATTCTAGATACAGAGAAACATAAATATATCCATAAGGTTATAGGAACAAAACCCACACCGGAACAATAGTTAAGTAAATGAAGGATAAGAAAACACCAAACACCACAAAATCAGCAAAATGAAAGTAATTAATAATGCACATATTTCAGTAATTAAATATTAAGAATATTAATTTCCTAATAAAAAGACAAATAGACTAGCTCTTGTTTAAAAAGTTCCGGAGATAGAGATGGGTGTAGTGGCACATGCCTACACATCAACACTTGGGAGGTTGAGGCAGGCAGATCTCTATAGGTTCAAGGCTAGCGTGGTCTGCATTGTAAGTTTCAGGGCAGCCAGAGCTACATGGTATGACCCTGTCACAAAAAAATAAACACCATCGTCATCATAGTAGTAGTAGTAGTACTAATACTAATACTAATAAAGGAAAGACAAGAAAAGCAGGATCTATTTGATACCTTCAAGAAATGCACTTCACCATCAGAGACAAGTGTAGCCTTACTGTGAAAGGATAGGGAAAGGCTTTCCAAGCAAATGGAACTAGAAAGCTAACAGACATTGCCGTTCTAAAATCAGACAAAACAGATGTCAAGCCAAAATCAGAAGAGATAAAAGGACACTTCATACCAATTAAGAAAGCAGTATATCAAGAAGATATGATTTTAAACACTGAACATCAGTGTCTCAAGTTTCATAAAACACTACTGCATACAAAGAAACAGCTTAACTCCAACAAAATAGTAGGTGGGTGACTTCAGCATTCTCTCACGAGTAAATATGTCCTTCTGACAGAATATGAACAAAGAATAATCTGATTTAAATGGCATCAAAGAACTCACAAACACCTACAGAAACTCCATGCAAACACTACAGAATGTCCATTATCAGCAGCCAATGGAACATTTTCCATAGCAGGACACAAAGCATATCTTAACAAATGTGTAAAAATTAAAACAATATATATTATATGTGACCACAATAGAAGAAAACTACAAATCAACAGCAAGAGAAACTAAAGAGCATACATAAACAAAGATTGAAGAAGATACAAAACATTTCTGAATCAAGTAAAAATAGAACATTCCTAAAATCAGGTGAAATGAAAACCCAAGACAAACAAAACCAGAGACATCTGTAATCTCAGCCCTCAGAGGCAAGGCAAGAGGATCACATGCTCAAGGCCAGGCTAATCTACATGGAAAGTGCTAGACTAACCAGGGCTACCCAATGAGAGCATCTCAAAAATAAAATTAAAACCAGATTTCAAGTAAATGGTCCTTGGGGCCTTGAAAAAGCAATCCAAAGTCAAAATCAGGAAGTGGAAAGAGATAATGTGTGTGCAGAAATCAAGGCAGTGGGAGCAGACAGCAACATTGACTCTTTAGAATCAATTAAAGAGTTCTTTGGGGGGGGGGGATTAAAAAAAATCTCTAATCAAACTAGCCAAAAGAAAAAGAGAAGCCCAAGCAAAGCTGAAAAAGGAACGTTACCACAGATACAAACAGAATTCAGAAAATAATTAGAATATACCTTAAAAACTTATATTCTAATGTGTTGGAAAAGATAAAGGAAATGGGTGAATTTCTAGATGCAGATGAGACCAGCAGATTTATTATAGTAAACACTGGTAAAGAAACAGTAATAGACAAAATCAGTTAAAGAGATTCCAGGCCCAGATGGAGTCACTGCTGACTCCTACCAGACCCTTAAAGAGCTAGCTGCAGTGCTTCTCAAGCTGTTCATGAAATAGAAAAGGAAGGGTGCTACCAAGTCTTTAAAAAGGCAGTATTTCTCTGATACCAAAAGCAAAGACACAGCAAGAACAGAAGTTATGCCATTTGAAGAACAATGGATTCTACTGGAGATAACCATGTTAAGCAAATTAAAGTGACAATGTGAAAGAGGATGGGCTGGAAATGAATTGCTAATAAGATGAGAAATAGGATTTTGACTGTGTTGTCTGCGTGAATTTTGAAGTAACAGAATGGTGGCAAAATCTAGCGTGAAGAAAAAAGATAACGGAGCCTGACAGACACATGGCAGATGCTGAAGACACTGGTGGTCATGGATAACGGAGCCTGACACATGGCAGATGCTGAAGACACTGGTGGTCATGGATAAGGAGCGTAGACACTGTTGTTAACATGGACTCATGCTCTAGCAAGTTCCAACTCTCAAGTACTGGAGACGGCAAAGAACTGCTTCCACAAAGGGTTTCTCTCCAGCCCTGCTTGGCGGGGACCTCACTCACTCTGTACACCAGGCTGGCCTTGACCTCAGAGACCCACTGCCTCTACCTCCTGAGTGCTGGACTAACGGCTTACGCCACTACCACCCGCCTCAGAGCCATATATTTTTTTAAGACAAAGGAGGAAATAAAATATCAGTGAAGAAGTTGAAGACTTCATGGAATGGGATTTGCACAGGGCCTAGAAAGCTCCATATAATGTTGGTAACTGGAATCTAAGTAATAACTACCTTTATAGGTTATTATTTAAAGCTCTTACTAACTTTAAAATCATACAACTAGAAAATGGATGAACTTTGGAGTTAAATCCACATTTGTCTCGTTCCAGAGTCAATGATTGTAACTAGTGTCACAGCCTACTGTGTGGAGTCACTGTATGGCACAAGTTATTTCCCATTCCCAGAGTCATCTGTTGGGACTCTGCTTACCACCTGTTTACATTTGAATTTTCTGTCTTCAGTGACAGAACTGTCAGCAGTTAAGTATGACATTTCACAAAGTTTATTCTAAACTTTTGTCTAGATTTTTGAAAAATATTGTTTTTTCTTACATAAAAATATATCAAAAATATTTTAAAATATATTTTATTAATTTATTCATATTATATCTCAATTGTTATCCCATCCCTTGTATCCTTCAAAAATATTTTTTAATTTAAAAAAATTTCATCTTTGCCAAGTGTTCCTTTAGATTTATTCCTTATAGGGCTTTTTCTTTTTTATATGAAAAATTCTTAGTGAAAAGACTTTAAAAACAACAAGAAGGAATTTTGACATTTACAAATACATATTTCAAAATAATGTTGGCTAAATTTACTTTGGGCGACATAGGAGCAATATTGTTTCATTCTTTTCTCAATCCTCACCCTCGGCAGTTTCTGTAAGATGTGCTGGGAGCCTCCATCTTATTCATCTTACGGTTATCCCGAACACATCATTTTCACCACTTAGATAACAATAGTCTGAGGAGGACAAATTTTCATGAGCCAGCCTGACGCCATGACAGGCTCATTTCAGGGTCGCCATTTTGTGAAGGTGGTGACCTTTGCATGCTGGAAATTTCTGCAGAATAAAAGCTCTTTGCTTTTGCATACTGCCTGAGTCTGGGGTCTTTCTTTTGTATCTCACTCAGACCCTAACAGTCACAAAGATGGTGTCTCCTTATTTTGCAGATTTTTACAAATCCTTTGTGATGGGTATATTAGTTATTTTTCAGTTGCTGTGATAAAATACTATGACCAAAGCAACTTACATAAGAAAGTCTGTTTTGGCCTCTGGTCCCAGAAGAATAAGAGTGCATCATGAGCTGGGCGGTGGTGGCGCACGCCTGTAATCCCAGCACTTGGGAGGCAGAGGCAAGCGGATCTCTGTGAGTTCGAGGCCTACCTGGTCTACAAAGCGAGTCCAGGACAGCCAGGGCTACACAGAGAAACCCTGTCTCAAAAACAAAAACAAAACAGACAAAAAGAGTGCATCATGGCAGGCAGGACAGTATAACAGCAAGCAGCAGGAGTGAGATCAAGCTAACATCTTCAAATGCAAGCACAAATCAAAAAGAAAAGCCTGGAAGGGGCATGAGGCTTGATGCCTCCTCCAACAAGGCTGCGTCACACAAACCTCCTGAAAGGGCACCACCTACTGGGAACGCAGTGTTCAATCCAGAGCCTATGGGGGCGCCTCATCAGAACACCACAATAATATTTGGGTTCTTTGATTTGTTAATATACTTAGTTTATGGAGCTGGAGAGGTGGCTCAGAGGATAAGAGCATTGATTGATCTTCCCAAGGACCCAGGTTCAATTCCCAGCACCTACATGCTAGCTAACAACCGTCTCTAACTCCAGTTCAGGGCATTTCTTTTTGCCTCTACGGACACTGGACTCAGGCCTGTGTGCGCGCGCACACACACGCACCCCACACACACAACTATACATGGAGGCAAGACACCTGTACATATAATTACAATTTTAAATCTCAAAAATGCTTTAAATAAAACATTAGGATGAATAATTTACTTCTTTTCCATTTTTAGGGAAGGGGAGTCAGGGCATATAATGCAGGTTTAGATGAGCAGGGCTGTGTGTATGATGAATATTACATGTCAGCATCTTCTGGCATGAACGACATGCTCAGTAGTAATAGCGTGCTTTGGAAATGATGAGTTTTGCTCGTCAGTAATACCCTTTACAGAAAGCTCCTTCCACGTCTGGTCATGGCTGGGGATCTCCCTAGAGAAAATGCACAGACAGACAGACATGATTGTGTTAAAGAGAAAATCCTGTTTCACAACCTAAAAATGAAAAATGAAAAAAAAATATGGCTAGCTGAAGGCAAGATATGAAAATGGAAGGAAAAATTGTCCTCTTAGAGCAACAGTTCTCAACCTGTGGGTCATGACCCCTTTGGGGGTTGAACAACCCTTTCACAAGGGTCACTTAAGGCCACTGGGAAACACAGATGTTTGCATAAAGATTCATTACAGTAGCAACATTACATTCATGAAGTAGCAATGAAAATAATTGTATGGTTGATGTCACCACAGCTTGAGGAAATGTGGTCAAGGGTTGCAGCGTTGGGAAGGTTGGGAACCACTGCTCTGGAGGGAAATGCACTAGCACAGGCCGAAGCCATTCCTTCCCGCAGTTGTTCTCACACTGACAGAGAGCTTGTCTGCTTTCTCACTTCAAACTCGGAAAGTGCTACTTCCTTTCCCTCCTCACACCTGTGGAGATCACATGCTTGGCTGCCTATTGTCTCTCCCTAACGCCCAGGAATCATCCTCAGATTCCCTTCTGTGCCCCCTTTTGAAGTCTTTTGTCTCCAAGGCCAGACACTACACAAGGAACTCTGCATCCTACAGTGACCTGATCAGAGAAACAACTGTTAGTATAATTTATTTAGTGGGTTCCTCACCTCAGCACTTAGCTGACTTTCATAGGTTTAATTAGATATCTATTGCAATGAATAAATTATTCCAAAGCTTGGTGGCTTAAAACAACAGTAAACTTTGTTAGTTTTCATAGTTTTATTTGTTAGGAACAAGTTAATTAGTAGTTTAAGCCTGGGGTCTTCCATGAAAAAAAGCATAACTGGGCTTTTGCAAAGGGCCACAGTCAAAATGTCACATTGTATTTGGTTACCTGACACTTCCCAAGGACTCTTGGCCACTTTTGTCAGTTACTCATTTTATCTTGTCAGGTCTGTTTTGACCGCTGACAGGAGTCTTCAGTGCCTCTCCACATGGACCTCTCCAGGCTTTTAAAATGTGTTCCCATGGTATCCTTGTGGTAGGGAGTGTGTCCTTATGACTTAGCCTTGGAAGTTACTAGAATGCTTTACGAGTTACACAGGTCAGTTCTGATTTAGTGGTTCAGACTGTAGACCATAAAAGCCTGTGACAACCAGGAGACAAGGATCACGGGAGCCATCTTGGAGACAATCTGCCACAAAAATTTAGAGTTTTAGGAAAATAAAAAGAGATAAACTCTAGTTAAGGATTTGTTGTTGTTAGTTTGTTTTTTGCTTTGTTTTTTCAAAACAGAGTTTCTCTGTGTAGCCTTGGTTGGCCTGGTCTTGCTTTTTAGACCAAGCTGCCCTTGAATTCACAGAGATCTACCAGTCTTTGCCTCCCAAGTGCTGGGATTACAGGTGTGCGCCACCATGCCCAGTTGTTAAGGATATTTTTAAGAGGATAATTTTGTGTTAACTGCAGAAAACATGGTGGTTAGTTTGTTTGAGATTATCTAGAACATGTGGCAATGTTCATGAATGTGCTAATGAAAGTTTAAATTTGGATTCTCATATTAGCCCAGTGGAACTTGCCCAAACAAATGTAAGCAAAGAGAATTCATTGAACTATAGCAGTACTAAACAGAAACTTCAACATTCTGCAAACAAATTCAAAGCAAATGATGCTTTTTCTGCTTCTGGAATTGGAGAAAACATATTCAAAGTACCATCCTTTTCTGTTGCATCTCAGCCTCATGACATTCAAGGTAATTTCTTATTCAGTTGCTTCTTATTAAAATACAAACTAATTTGCATTTCTTAACATGAAGAAAAATATAGAGTAAATAAGTTCTCTCTCCGTGTGTAATTTATGCATTTCTTTATTATGTTGCATTATTTTTTAGCTATATCTTAATATATTTAACTTGCCTCTCAGTAAAATGTTATACAAATTTTATTGGTGCTGTTTTATGGAAATGGTTAAAAATATCCATATAATTTTTTAGGCACAACCCCAAATGGCTTAGGTTCCTTGAAGGCTGTCACAGAAATCCGTATCCTTTATTTTACAATAGCTACTTTATATTTATGAAATCATATATTTAATTTTTTTGTTTCATTGTACTCTTGTGGATTTATTTTGGTTAGCATAGAAAAGGATGGGAACGTAATCTTGTATCATGTAAGAGATACACTGTATTAACAGTCAGAGCTACTCCAAGTGTGGTCTGCAGGCTGGTCCAGCTTGGAAACTGTTTCAGTCTGTGACAATACAACACAGAAATCAGATTTGTAGCCTTGGAAGAACTTTGTTGTACTTACTTACATATAGGTACAGATCACTTCTTTTGGTGGGGTTAAAATAAATATAAACACGATTGGTGAACTACAAGAAGACGGGACATTTTGTGAAATTGAGGGCATTTTTATTGACTGTTGTCTTAGAAGGAACCTTATTTGAAGTTTATGAATTTAAGGTTGCATGCCTGGCCATTTCTAATGTGGATACTCGAGTGTATTCAGAATATTCTGGTAGAAATACCCCCTTTACATCTGCAAAGCAGGCAGTGAATTTCAGGTATTGAGCAGTGTCTTTGTTATTTTTCTATTGCTGTGATAAAATACCATGACCCAAGTAACTTATAGAAGAAGGTGTTTAATTGGGCTTACAGTTTTAGAGGTTAAGAATCTATCATGGGAAGCTGGAGAGGTGGCTCAGAGGTTAAGAGCACTGGCTGCTCTTCCAGAGGTCCTGAGTTCAATTCCCAGCAACCACATGGTGGCTCACAACCATCTATAATGTGATCTGGTGCCCTCTTCTGGTGTGCAGGTGTACATGCAGGCAGAACATTGTATACATAATAAATAAATAAAATAAAACTTAAAAAAGAATCTATGATGGAAGAGCAGAGAGGCAGCAAGCATGTTGGCTGAGAGCAGCTGTGGTCTGCAAGTGGAAGCCCGAGAAGCCTGAGAGGAGCAGCAGTGGCTTGAAACCTCAAAGCCCACCCCAGTGACACCCTTGTCCAACAAGGCCACACCTCCTAATCCTTCCCAAATCGTTCTACAAACAGGGAACCAATGGTAGACTCCAATAAAAGCTGGGTTGGCAGAGCCAGTGCTAGCCATAGCCTGAAACAGCCAGCTCCAGTTTTAGAGCCTGACTTAATATATGAACAGAAAGCTAAGGGGAGACACTTGAGGCCAACATCTGGGGTGCCACATACACATGCATAATATGCATTTGTACCAGTAGAAGGGGAACTTAAGAAGTAGTTTGGTAATAGGCAGTTGACTGCTGTCTGCTTAGACCTAGACGGCCTGTCCGTAAGGACTAGCTTCTGTAGTATCAGAAATACCATGCGAGCCTCCGAAGGAGGGAGCCATGATGCTACGAACATGCTAATGACCAGCATGGCATGATATTCATAAGGGTGCAGTGGTGGCCCATGTACCCTAGAGCCACAAGAGCTCTCGAACTGGACGTAAGGCCCCCTCGGGGGAAGGGAGTCACGCTGGTACTGGACACCCAGCCCAGCAGTCAGTAGTGGATCTGAGGAGGACCTACAACTGCCACTTTGCTACTCCAGCTTGACTGCTAACAATATTCTAAACATGTGTCCTTTTACCTACAGAAAAGGGTGATCTTTACCTCTAACAAGGAAACTTCCCTTTGCAATAGCCAGAGTCCATTACAGAAAATCACAACCAATTAAAATGCAGACTTGTAGAGCCCAGTCCCAGTGGATACAGCTACAAAACACTCCCGCATCCCACTCAGGGAACATTGCAGACATGGGGGCGTTTGTTGTGAGAGTGTCTCCTATTAGAAACTATACTCATAAAGTTTGGGTACCATGGCTACCCAAATGTGAGCTGGACAAGGATGACACCAATGCACATGTCAGGGTGGAAGGGAAAAGTCCATGAGGCCTCAGCCCTACACAGAGAACTACAGCAACCGAGGACAGCTGGGAGTGGAGAGTTGTCCTCTACAGTTCCAAAGTCAGCCCCAAAAACATACATACAAACACCAGTATGCATATTATATTCATAAATATATGCAGGCAGAAACAGTGAAAAAGAGTCATGTATTTGAAGGAGGGCAGGGAAGGGTATATGAGAGAGGCTGGATGGGGTAGAAAGGGAGAAATGTAATTATATTATATATCAACATGTAATTTAAAATATTGTCCGGTTACCTGCATGACGGGATGTTTAACACTATCTTTTGCAGAGTGCCAAAGGCTTTTCATGTTACAACAACATATTCTGCTGGTTCTGTTGTTTAGATGTCATTATTGAGGCCACTGTCTACACTTATTTGCAGTGGTTTATTTTATTTTACTTTTGGTTTTTTGAGACAGGGTTTCTCTGTGTAGCCTTGGTGTCCTGGACTCACTTTGTAGACCAGGGTGGCCTTGAACTCACAGTGATCTGCCTGCCTCTGCCTATTGAGTGCTGGGATTAAAGGCGTGCGCCACCATGCTCAACACACTGGCTTATTATTTTAAAATTTTATATATTGCCAAATTCACTAATCTTGTGTAATTTGTTATTTAGAAGTATGTGTTTGGAGTAAAAGAGAGGAGTTTTTGGATTGCTTGGACACATATATTTGCAGACTCCTGCTCAGTACTTTACTATAATTGAGTCCTCAGGAGAGCTTGTCAGGCTGCTCCGGCTGCAGCCCTGCCATCTTCAGCTGTGCACACCTCATGTAACAAATGATTGTAGCATACTGCTGAAAGTTTATGGAACAAAAGAAAATTTGATTTTGAGTGTTGACAGTGATGATAGATGACGCATTTAACGGCTGAGGTTTATTGTGCACTGGGAGACTGAATCTACATCTACTCTATATGAAAGATTCATTTTTGTGAATATAAATTGATGTAGAACTATCTAATGAGAGAAAAGCCAGCATGATAGGCCACTCCTAGGCTTGTTATAAATAAAGATTTCATATGGAAAAACATTCCTTGAGGGAAAATGTGATTCTTTCAAATGCTGATAGACTGACAAACTCTAAAATTTATTTTTATTTTGTCATATATATATATATATATATATATATATAAGTTTTTATTTTCATTTGTGTGCATGTGTGTGTGCCTGCTTGTTTGTATATATTATGACAGTATTGTGACTTGCTGAAAGTAAAATGAAGATTTGAAATTAACTATATGGTTTAATACTTGCGAACTTAAATGAACTTAGGCTCTGTTCTGTGCCTGTAGAATATGCCAATGGAGAAAAGATCGAATCTCTGTCCTTGAGTTACTGTTCTCGTGATGGAAAGTGAGGGTGAGGTAGATCTGAGTGATTGTAACTGTGTGTAAATATATTATATGATATTTCACAAAGTGATGAGATTATAGAGAAAGAAAGTGTAGAATAAGGTAAAGGAGAATTAAATCAGGACTGCTGGAATTGAAGGATCAAGATACAGAATTAGATAAGATACACAGGGCAAGTCTTTTTAAGATGGCGAGGTGTAAGCAGTAAGGTGAAGGAGCCAAGGAAACGCGAGAGAAGACTGCAGCACAAAGCCACATGAGAGATGTCATGGCAGGTGCATGCCGGTTGTTGAACAGTAGGGGCCGTTATAACTAGAGGAGGCGCGTGTAAGGCTAACGGGTCAGAGTGTCTAGAATAGGAGCAAGAGGCATGCAGCAGGGAGGCAGGACTCAGGGCTCATAGGCGTCTGCTTGGAGGGAAGGGGGATTTAGACAGGAGTCCTGTAATCCGACGGAAACGTTTTAGAGACATCACGGTAACAATCCACGAGTACTCAAATACCTTATAAAATAGTTGTCAGACAGCTGTGCTTTCAAATGTATTTATTTTCATTCGTGTGTATGTAGCTGTTCCTGCCTGTCTGTATATGCACCACCTGTATGCAGGTGTCCATAGAGGCCAAAAGAGCGCAGTGGCTCGCTGGAGCTCCATCACAGGTGTCGGTGAGCTGAGGGCAGTGGCTCGCTGGAGCTCCATCACAGGTGTCGGTGAGCTGAGGGCAGTGGCTCGCTGGAGCTCCATCACAGGTGTCGGTGAGCTGAGGGCAGTGGCTCGCTGGAGCTCCATCACAGGTGTCGGTGAGCTGAGGGCAGTGGCTCGCTGGAGCTCCATCACAGGTGTCGGTGAGCTGAGGGCAGTGGCTCGCTGGAGCTCCATCACAGGTGTCGGTGAGCTGAGGGCAGTGGATCACTGGAGCTCCATCACAGGTGTCGGTGAGCTGAGGGCAGTGGCTCGCTGGAGCTCCATCACAGGTGTCGGTGAGCTGAGGGCAGTGGATCACTGGAGCTCCATCACAGGTGTCGGTGAGCTGAGGGCAGTGGATCGCTGGAGCTCCATCACAGGTGTCGGTGAGCTACCTGACGTTGGTGCTAGGACAGAATTTGGATTCTCTACAAGAGCTGCAAGCACTCTAAACTACTGAACCATCTTTCCAGCACCCTAATAAATTCTAAAGGCCTCACCTGTAGGAGCTCATTCTCTTTTGTAGCCCTAGATCTAGTAATGCATTTTGCTTATAGTGGTAATAAATATAGTTGACCAATTGCAACTTCACAACAAGAGGCCATTAAAAATCCCTGAGGCGGGCAGCAGAGTCTCTCCTTAGAGTAGTGGCTCACAAACCTCCCTAAAGCTGTGACCCTTCAATACAGTTCCTCTTTTTGTGGTGACACCCAACCATAAAACTTTTGTTTCCACTTAATAACTGTAATTTTGCTACTATTATGAATTGTAATGTAAATATCTATGTTTTCTGATGGTCTTAGTGGCCTCTATGAAAGGGTCATTTGATTCCCCCCAAAGGGGTCATGACCTGCAGGTTGAGAACCACTGCCTTAGAGACTGGGATGATTATTTACTCTTTATATTCTATTAATATTTTAAAACTTTCTAATAGGGGAAGTGTGATCCAAGTTCATCTTATTGATCAAATATGCTGATAATTATTAAACAACACAAATAATATAAAAAAAGAAAAGATTCAAGATTAAATGACCAGAAACACATCTCAACAAATGAAACCCAGTCAAAATCAGCACTTAACAAGTGAAAAGTTAAACATGAAAGAAAATATAAAAATCAGTGTCTTAGTCAAGACAAGTAAGAAAAAACAAACTAAAATAATAGTTGTGATAGGCATGTCTCCACATATTCAAATCTCCATCATATTTACCTCTCAAGTTATATCCCTTATATAAGCTTTTGTTTTCCCATTGGGGTTTTACAAGTTCTTTTTAGAATAAGGAATGTGGAAGCAGAGTAGAATAATTATCATTTCTTTTATTTTTAAACAATCTTGTTTGCATGTGTGTTTTGTCTGCATATATGTATATTGTACCTCATTGTTACTTTGTGCCTAAAGGGGTCATGAGAAGGCATCAGATCCCATGTAACTTGAATTATGGCTATGAACCACCAAGTGGGGGCTAGGAATCTAACCCAGGATCTCTGCAAGATAAGTGCTCTTAACTGCCTAACCATTTCTCTAGCTCCCTTCCATTAATTCTTAAGATGCTAAAATAGCAATTGTTAAAGCCTTATCATTAGATACTATGGGATTCAATAGCATTGTAACTGAATTTCTATGTTAAAAGTAAATATTTTAAAATCCTGAAATATTTAATTTCTTAATGTTATTCAAAGCATCAAAATTTAGAAGTATATTCAAAGAATTCCCTTACTTCAACTACATACAGTCCAAAGCCTTTGATGATGTAAGTATCTCACAGTTAGTTACTTGTCCTCCTCTGCGGGGTGGAGTGGGCGCATAGTCTGCATGCTAGTATATTTTAGATTAGTAAATACTTGTAAATGCAAGCATGAGAGTCACATAGGTGGGTTGGCTTGTGTTTATTAAATTTATAATAATTTTACTGAAGTGTAAAGGAATGATTTCCTCTTCGGTCCAGCATATCATTTTGACAAAATAGTGTGATGTGACAAGATGTGCTGTGCTTGAGTTTGAAATGCCTAGAGCAGGGCTGCAGTGAGGAGCTGTAGAGCAGGACTGCAGTGAGGAGCTGTAGAGCAGGGCTGCAGTGAGGAGCTGTAGAGCAGGACTGCAGTGAGGAGCTGTAGAGCAGGGCTGCAGTGAGGAGCTGTAGAGCAGGGCTGCAGTGAGGAGCTGTAGAGCAGGGCTGCAGTGAGGAGCTGTAGAGCAGGGCTGCAGTGAGGAGCTGTAGAGGTGGACGCATTGGGAGCAACAGTCCTCATCTTCTTAAAGTTTTCTGGACAGTTGAGGAAAAAAAAAAGTTCTATATAATAATAATTAATTCAGTTTTATCTCAGCTTCTGTACACAGATAGGAATTTTGTGATTTGTGCCCCCACTGGTTCTGGAAAAACTGTGGTGTTTGAGCTAGCAATAACAAGGCTGTTAATGGAAGTACCATTGCCATGGTCCAACATGAAAATTGTTTATAGTAAGTATATACTGTGAAAATTATGATTAATTATAATCAAAGATTGAAGCAGAAATGAAGTCAATTCAGGACGTAGAAATTATTTGGTAGCTCATACATTATTAATGTGTTTAGCTGTGGTGCTGTGGCTGAGCTGTGACAAGCCCTTCACACAGCACTGCCAGCCCACACCCCCCCTCTTTGTTGCTCACATGTGAGTGTGGCTCTGCACACTGAGCTCAGGCCTTCCCTGTGTTAGGTGAGCCTGCCACTTAGTGTGACTCCAGCCCTCTGTACATTTTAGTAAATACGTGCCACAGTTGGTTCATTTCTTACATTACATTTGTAACATATTTTTCAGAGTTGTACATAAAAATAATACTTGAGGCCGGGCATGGTGGCGCACCCCTTTAATCCCAGCACTCAGGAGGCAGAGGCAGGTGGATCATGTGAGTTTGAGGCCAGCCTGGTCTACAAAGCAAGTTCAGGACAGTCAAGGCTACACAGAGAAACCCTGTCTCAAGAAAAAAAAATAATACTTGAGTAAAGATTTGAACTTTATATTTTTAAAAGAGAACAGTCAAAATAACAAGTAATCATGTCTTACAGTCTTAGTTATTCACATGGATGCATCTGCTCTCCTCTGTAGGTTTACACTTCATTAGGCCCCTACAGTAGTACATGCACACAATTGAAGAGTGGCTCGTAACAAAGGCTCTTCATGAAGAAGCCTTACTCACTTGCTTGATTTCTCCCATTTTGGGGTTGCCTGAGCAGTCACTTGTGTGTCATTTTTCCCTGATGATTACTTTTATAATTTACTATGTTTGTATTGTCACCTTTTACTTTATCAGTAGGACACAGCAATAAATGTATTTTTAGCCTAATTTTATTAGCTAGACTTTGAGAAAACAATTTTAAAATTACACTGGTGTTTAAAATAAATGTTATTTTAGTGGCGCCAATAAAAGCCCTTTGTAGTCAGCGGTTTGATGACTGGAAAGAAAAATTTGGACCAATAGGCTTGAGTTGTAAAGAACTCACTGGAGATACCGTAATGGATGACCTATTTGAGATTCATCATGCCAATATAATTATGACAACTCCAGTAAGTATTATTTTTGTTTCATTATTTACTTGAAAATATTTATCTTTGTTAAGAAAATTTGTTAAAATAAAATACAAAGTAGAAGCACATATTTTCAACATAAGCAAATTACCATAAAAGGTACTAGTATTCAGGATATGGAGAAACCACGCATAAATAAATGTGGAAGAGAAATGACCACATACATGAACAATGAGTAAAGCAAATCCAGTGTGTAATTGTGGCTGGTCTATAGTCATGTTTATTCCTTTATTCATTGTCCAAGTGTGATTATAGAAGTGGTGCCTTGATAGGACCTAATCATGTGTAGTTAGCAGCTAGAGAGCTGGCTCCATGGTCAAGAGCACTAGAGCTCTGCTAGGGAGCTGAGTGTCATCCCCAGCGCCCACATGATGGTGGACAGCCATCTGTAGTTCAGTCTCGGGAGATCGGATAGCCTTTTTTGGTCTTCACAGGCACTGCATACATGTGTGGCATAGACATACATGCAAGCAAAACATCCACACATGTAAATATGAAGAGTGTAATTAAATAAATTTTTTTAAGACTGAAGGCGTGGTTTTTTGAAGCTTTTAAAATCACTTAAGTGACTTTTGATCCTTATCTCGTTGCAGAGATTTTAAAGAATCAACTAAAATACTGCCCTTTCTTTGTGCTTTTCCTATAGGAGAAGTGGGACAGCCTGACTAGGAGGTTGAGAGACAACTCTTTCATCCACCTGGTTCGCCTGTTTCTCATTGATGAGGTAGTGAAAATGTTCATTTTTAGAGATAAACATAAAATAATATTTAAAAATGCATAGAAAGAAATGACATTTTTGGTAAACTAATGGACTTAACCCTTTTAAATGGAAAATGCTTATTTTTTTCAAGGGAAAGTATCATTACTGTATATTTTAATTGAGTAAACAGATTTTTAGTTTTGTAACTAATGATTCTCTTGACTTCTTCCTTAGGTGCACGTTATAAAAGATGAGCACCGTGGCCCAACGCTTGAGGTTGTGGTTAGCAGAATGAAGACTGTGCACTCGTCATCTAGGGCCGTGAGAAGGGCCGTGCCTGCGCCCGTAAGATTTGTAGCCGTATCTGCTACCATTCCCAACGCTGAGGATGTAAGGCAAAATCCTCACTTGCTTGACTTTTATTATTTACAGGATATGTAGTCATTTTGATCTCAGGGAACATCATATTTCCTGTCAATCACTTAATAAGTTTAGTAGGAAAGTGTACATAGGAAGTTAGTGCCAGGCATCATTGGTGTAACAAAGCCACAGCTATAAAAGTTGATAAAAATGTCATAGAATATTTTCAGTGCAAATCTGTTATTAGCTTTTATCTAAAATTCATGGTTTCACTTATTTCAGACACCATATAGCTTGGCTAGTCATATGTCATGGAAGAGCTGACTGTCTAATTGTGTGACAGAGAATAAAAACAGTGGCTGAGGTGACCATGCACTTTCCCTCAGCTCCATATGCCTGTGTGTGGTCAGCACTAGTGATCGTTGCACAAGTGCAGTTGTGTGGACCTGCCCTTGGTGTCCATGAGGGTGATTTCATGTATGCTGGGTCATGAGGTCATAGTCAGACAGTTATTTGTAGTGTTATACTTTGTATCATCACATAAGACTTTTTCTTTTAAGTCCTAAGCAAACTTTTTATTGCATGATATGTTTATGGGTGTTTTGCCTGCATGTATGTTTGTGCATGCTTTGTGCTCTTGGAGGCCAGAAAAAGGTGTTGGATCCCCTGGAACTGGAGTGACAGATGCTTGTGAGCTGCCACGTAGGTGCTGGGAGTTGAACCCAGGTCCTCTGCAAGAGCAGCCGGTGCTGATAACCTGTGAGCCATCTCTCCAGCCCCTAAGAAAACGTCTAAAAAGCTAGTATACAGTTTTACTTTTTCTCATTCCTTTTTACTTCCCATCCTATGATGGTTTTGGTACTCTTAGAAATTATTTCTGTAAGTAGTTGATATGTTGTCTCTTCCAATGGCAAATTTGTTTATCTTTATCTTTCTTACTCCTAAAATTACAGCTGGTTTTATTCATGTTCAAGAACAATACAGAACTTTTGTTCTTTTAAATGAGAAGACAGGTTATAGAGGGCAAGAAGTCCTTGTGCACATAGTAAGCAAGGAAAAGTGAAACACGGAGTCATCTCTTCAAAGGGCCGCGTGCTTAGCTGCTGTCCTGGGATGCATGGGAAGGATGTGGTTTACAGCCTGTGACCCTTTGCCAGCTGCTGAGTCAGGATCCTCCTGTGTCCCCAAGAGTCTATGTTCTGCTTGTCCCAGACCCTAATGGGTCTGTACTTTACAGACACATGTACGCACAGCAGCCTAAGTGACGTCTGTGTCATCTTAGAGCCAGGCACGCCTGACACCCACAGGCATTATGCTTACCTCAGTCGTTCTCCTTGGGCATCGTCTCTGAGTCAACAGTGCTCATTCTTGTGAAAGAAGTCAGAGGTAGTAGTTTATAAGGAATCGCAGTGTGAACACATCTTATTTGTGGTTTGAGGGGACCCTGTAGGTGTCGATGTAGGCAGGAATCTAGAAAGAGGTGAGAATGAAAACTCAGTTCAGATTGACTTCATCAACCTGGATCAGACGTGGGGAGTCTGGCTCCATGAGGCTCGTTGTCAGCATATTTAAATATGATACTATCTGGAAAAGAGTTTCCAGGCAAGAGTCATTCAGGTTCCAGATGCACAGTAAAGCTGAAGGTGGGACTACTTAGAAACCCCTCTACAAAGTGCATGTGACCGTGAGGGCGGACTGTACGCCAAAGGGTCCAGATCTGGTGTGGCCTCTGAGACAGCACAGAGGTCAGCAGGCTGTAAAGTCCATGTGACATCCCCCCTAAGCGTGGGTTCTGTTAACTGGGAGCTAGGGAAGGAGAGGCTGGGATAAACATTCTGGGGGATTTGGTGAGGTCTGCTGCCACAGATAGCAAAACAGACACCAGGTCTTTAACAATATCCACTCCCAAGTTTTTGGGTGGAAAAACAGATATCTCCTCCCCATGTTTAACATTCCTGGTTTTCCTAGGGATCTGTGGGTAGAAAGACCTTTGTGCCCCCCCAACAGGTGTTCATTTGAGACTGGGTTAATTGTTACTAGAAAACTTTTTTTTTCCAAAAATATTCTGTGCTTAGATACTGCTAAAAATAAAGCAGCTGGTGTCAGACTCTTGAAGTTTGATCCAGCACTTAATTCCTAAGTCACACTAAAACAAGTTTCATTCTTAACTCACCTGGACCATGTCCCTGCTGGCTGTAAAGCACACAGAGACCTCCCACAACAAAGTCTCATTATGTAGCCCTAGCTTGCCTGGAACTCACAGAGATCCACCTGCCTGCCTCTGTCTCCTGAGTGCTGGCATTAGAGGCGTGCGCCACCACACCTAGCTCATAAAGTACATCTTAACCAGAGCACCATAGACTCATTATACATATTTTTGTTGTTTTTACCTATAAAACATTTCCATCACATCAAATATTCTTTACTTTTTGTGGCTTTTTTATAAAGACTTATTTATTTATTTATTATGTATACAGTGCTCTGCCTGCATGTACACCTGCAGGCCAGAAGAGGGCATCAGATCTCATTACAGATGGTTGTGAGGCACCATGTGGTTGCTGGGAATTGAACTCAGGACCTTTGGAGGAGCAGTCAGTGCTCTTAACCTCTGAGCCATATCTCCAGCCCCGTGTGGCTTGATTTTTAATATACTTATCTAACCTTATAATATAGTGTTATTTCCACTTTCTGTTCTAAACTACTGAAGTTAACATATCTTTGAAGGTATACTTATTTTCTTAGTACGATATAGAATAAACAATGTCAAAGACTAGTTACACTTTCAGGAGGCACTGCCTTTAGTAAATGTTACATTTGATTATTTAAGAAGTCATTTCTCTATTTTCTGTTAGCAGCTATTTTTAGTATACTAACATTAGATAACATAATAATGAAATTATTTTATGATAGTAAACATTTCTGAAATGTACATATTTATTTTTAAGATCTTTACTTCATTGATTTTTTTGTTGAGTGAATTATTTTTAATAATTAATCAACATTAAGTTTTTTTTAACCAAGTAGTGATGTCCTTTACCTTTTTTCACACTGATATACTATATTTTTATTGATTTGTAGCAATTATAAAAATACCATCACATTCTTGAAAGTTTCTTCATTACAGTAGTCACTGGTTCTGTGAACACTGGCTTCTTTTCTTGTCCTTTTCCTCAATATACTTACAAAATAAAAATGTTCATCCTTGGCCATCCATTGCTATAGAACTGCACATTCTTGTATGTTCTTATTCTTTTCCATAATAACCTTGCAACTATGTCTGTGTTCCTGCCTGTGCAAGAAGAAACTGTTCCCTGGCCACTTTTATGGCAAGGCATAGAGCCCAGTTACTAACTGGAGCGTGGGGATGAGGACGCTTACCACAGAATCAGGAGCTTATCAGTAATTCAAATGCTGGGCCTGAAGTGTGCTTTTGGCACTGCCATCTCTTGAGAGTTTATATGGGTCTGGAGAAGTGGGTCAAAGGTTAAGAGCACTTCCTGATATTCCAGAGGGTCACAGTTCAGTCAGAACCTCACAACTGTCTGTAGCTCCAGGTCCAAGGGATCTGATGCCCTTTTCTGCCCCTGTGTATGCGTGCACGCGCGCACACACACACACACACACACACACACACACACACACACACACACGAATAAGTATTCTTAAAAAGCTTGTTTGCTCTTTGATGAGAAAATCATCATAAGACAGTCATGGCTTTGCTACTGTGTTGCTCGTGTTTAGGGAAGTGCAGAGGTTTCGGTCATTTCAGGAACAGTTCTAACAATAACCAGGACGTACAGTGCCACGGGTACTTTGATTTTTATGACCAAATCTATTTTAATTCTAGTTTGGGCTCATACTAATGACAAGTCAGAACTCTACCATACAAATGTCCTTACAGTCTTGAAGCACTGCTGTTGGTAGCACTGACTGTATCTATATTTATAGAGGAATATTGGTGGAATAGGTAATGCTGAAAAAGATGAGTTCATGAAATACTTTCAGACCTTGACTTTAAAGTGTCTATAATTGTGTTGTTTTTAGCTATAGAGCTTTACCAGAAAAAAATGTAATGCACCCGCTTCTGTGTTTCCCAGATTGCAGAGTGGCTGTCAGATGGTGAGAGGCCTGCTGTGTGTCTGAAAATGGATGAGAGCCACAGACCTGTGAAACTTCAGAAAGTGGTCCTGGGTTTCCCCTGTGGTAGTAACCAAACTGAGTTCAAGTTTGATTTAGCCCTCAACTATAAAGTTTACAGTGTTATACGGACATACTCCGACCAGAAGCCGACACTTGTGGTATGGATTCTTAGTTGCTGGTTTGGGGTGTGATGTTCAGTTTTTAACCTGATTGATACAGAATATACTGATTTATTTTTAGTTTTGTGCAACAAGGAAAGGTGTGCAGCAGGCTGCTTCTGTTCTTGTAAATGACGCCAAATTTATGGTCACTGTGGAACAGAAACTAAGGTGTGTGGTTTTAATTTTTTGTGGGAGTTAGGAGGACTTTTGGGGTCACTTAGGAGAAATGAGGAAGTGGGATGGGTTTCTTACCGACACAATGAAATAACAGTTTCTTTGTGGACTGAATGGGAAAATGTGAAAGTGGAATTAAAAACAGAAGTGTAGGTGCAGGGAAAAGAGGCCAAAGGAATTGTAAGTAGCTTGGAGCCATCTACTAGTTGGCAGTGAATGCAATGATCAAGTCAGGGATAAGACGTCATTGCTCAGAACCTTGTCACCGCAGACCAGCCCTGGAAGCAGTCGTGGAAGATGTGTGGAATTCTCTGAGTGGCCCTTTGCATAGACCCTGTTTCTTCTAAAGCAAATCCCACTATGCTTTTGGCCCAGTCTTCCTGTGGAGACAGAAGCACCAGGCTGCAGGCTGCCTTCGCGCCAGGTCACCCCTCTCTCTGTGTGGTGCACACAGTGTGGTTGTTCGTTTCAGGCAATCATTCTCTGAACAGAAGCATGTGCAGTATTTTACTTTCTCTTATGTCCTCTTCTTCATAACTCAAGGGAAGTTTAACTCTGTGCTCTTCCCACCACTTTTTAAAAATCTCTATCTTTTTATAGCTTTGAAGTTTTTCAGCAGTGAAATGCCAGCACTGGAAGGAATGAGGCATTAAACACACAGATTTAAATCACAGCACTTCACTTTCACCACCTCTGTGCCTTCAGGCATAGTATTTCTCTCAACTTCAACTTATATAACTTTCTCTTTTCTTTTTTGTATTAATTTTTTTCCAGCACTGGAGATGAAACCTGGGGCCTTATTCGCAGGCTGTCAGGAGTTACATGACCAGCCTTCCAGCCTCAAGTATTTGTTTTATTTTATTTTTGAAGCAGAGTCTGACTGTGGCTGCATCTGACCTCAAGTTTGCAATTTTACCTCAGTCTCCCGAGTGCTGGAGTTATGAGCGTGTATTACCATACCCAGCATCAGTTGGCTTCCCTGTCTTAACCAGGCCTCAGGACATGAGAGTAAACTGACTTAGATACTCACACAAGGCAGCATTTCTAAAGTTCCTGTGTATTCCACAGTGTGTTATTAGTAACAGGACATGTCTTTTCACCTACTCTTCGTTTCATTCAAGTTTTTTTTTTCTTCCTTTTTTCTTTTTGATGGGTTTTTTGAGACGGAGTCTCTCTGTGTAGCCTTGGCTGTCCTGGACTCACTTTGTAGACCAGGCTGGCCTGAACTCACAGTGATCTGCCTGCCTCTGCCTCCTGAGTGCTGGGATTAAAGGCGTGCACCACCACACCTTACTCTTCATTTTGTTGTAAATCCTTTAAAAAAAATTGTGACTGAGAAAATTATTCCTCACAGTTTCATATCTGCAGTAAGGAAATAGAAAGCACCATCATGGGGTACTCAGAATTCCTTTTAAATTATCAAAACTCTTTAATTAACTCCTCCTCTCCTTTAGCTTAATTTTCTTTACATAAATAATATGTTTATGAACATATGCCATTGACAGGGAGAAGCATAGAATGCAACAACAAGTTATGTTTTGGTTTTGTTTTGTTGTTATTGTTTGTTTTGTGTTGTTTTGTTGCTTACTAATGATGTAGGGGTTTTAAAAGTTGTCTTTCTTTCCGTTCCTGTAACACTAGGAATTGGAGTGGGGCCCTGTGCATGGAAGCTCCCTGCTTTATTGCTGACCTTCTCCCCAGTCCTGTCTTTGCTTTCCCCCAGCGCAGCCCTTGCGTGCCCTCACAGTCCTTCCACACCCACCTTCTTATTTCTTACAAACATTCCTGGGCAAATTATGGAGCAACTTTCTTGTTCTGACCCCTTGCACATAATAACCATTTGCATTGTTTTTTCTCTAAATTTTTGGTTTAGAAGTGAGTTTAATGTTATAGACAATGCATTCTGAACAGGAAGGCTAAATATTCTCTGCTGCCCCTATTGGCATATATTCATGAGGCATTTCATACAGTGTCCTGTGTTTCTGTTCCTCCTCCCACACTTTCCCTGAGATGCCCCTGCCATTTACAGATGGCTTTCAGTACTCGACACTGCTAAGGCGCACCCTGGCTACCACTGCCTGGGGCGTTCCCATACCACTGCCCCAGAGCGCACCCCGGCTACCACTGCCCCAGAGCGCACCCCGGCTACCACTGCCCCAGAGCGCACCCCGGCTACCACTGCCCCAGAGCGCACCCCGGCTACCACTGCCCCAGAGCGCACCCCGGCTACTACTGCCCCAGAGCGCACCCCGGCTACCACTGCCAGGGGCGTTCCTATACTACTGGAAGCATGCCAAGACAGACTTGCAAAAAGTATATGGGGAAAGTTTTCCTTTAATAAAACTTGTACGAGCTTGTGAAGTTTTGTTTGTTTTGTTTTTTAAAAGTTAGGTTTCAGATGATGGTGTGAAAATCTCTTATCTTTAAAATAACAAATTATTTCAGAATTTCCTGATGTTACAGGGAATAACAATAGTTTTATGTTTTAATAGGTTACAGAAGTCTGCATATTCTATAAGGGATTCAAAGCTAAAAGGTAGGTTTAAAGACAATTTTCTTTTCTTTCTTTTTTTCTGGAAACTAACCTGGAGCCTCAGGCAGGGCAATCCAAGCCTTCTACCACGCCAGTAGCCTAGAGATGACTTCTGACAAGCATCTCTCACACAGCGGGGAGGGTCAGTGCTGATGCCATGGCAGCAGTGGCCAGCAGGTGGTGTGTTCCTACTGCAGATATCTTGGTGCGTGGTGTTGCCTACCATCATGCTGGAATGGAGCTATCAGATCGAAAACTGGTGGAAGGATTGTTCACTACTGGAGATCTACCAGTGCTTTGTAAGTAACGCATACTTCTTGTGGATAGAGGAAAAAGTGTACATACTCTGATTCATTTCTCCCTAGAACTTAAAAAGAATTGTGTGTGTGTGTGTGTTTGTGTGTGTGTGTGCATGTGTGTGTGTGTGAGAGAGAGAGAGAGAGACAGATGGACAGACAGACAGACAGACAGAGACAGAAAGACAGACAGACAGAGAGAATTCTTTGGCAGGGTTTAATTCTTTACTATTTTATTAAACAGTTCAATTTGAAAAGAACTTATTAGCTGTTTTGTTTTTAGGGTACATTATTATTTTAGATTATAAAATCCTCTATTCCTTTTCCTAAATTTCTTACAGTTTTTATTCCATTTATATCACTATATGTTTTATAAGAAAGTGTCTCCCCAGAGCAATAAAGTTATAAGGTTTGATTATCTTTCAATCTGATAGTTACCACCAGCACTCTAGCTATGGGGGTGAACTTGCCAGCTCACCTGGTGGTTATAAAGTCTACAATGCACTACACTGGAGGCATGTTTGAGGAGTACAGTGAGACAGACATCCTGCAGATGATCGGGAGAGCAGGCAGGCCTCAGGTAAGGGGCAGCAGCCTGCCCGTCTGTCTGCCTTTCTTTCTTCTTTCCTTCCTTCCTTTCTCTCAATATTCTAAATATAGCAAAGAAGGGAGTGGTGTGGTTTTAATTTGCATTTCATAATTAGGTAAGATTGGAAATGGTGTAATTTCTCCAACTTTAATGGAGAAATAAACAGACATGACGCACTAACTGGGGTATAGTGCACTCTTCACACCCAGCTCTGTCTAAACTGCTCTGTGAAAGAGGGGTGTGAGTGCGTGCCCATAAAGAAAGAAAAGGGCTTTCCACCTTTTATTCTTAAAGATGGTTTGTTATTTATGTTTGTTTATTTTAGAAACTGGATCTCTGTATGTAGCTGAGGCTGAACTCAAACGTGTCACCTTTCTGTTTCTGCCTCCTAATTACTCCTAAGCTTACAGCACATGCCACGAGCCTGGTAGTCTTGGCAGCTTTTCATTGTAAAGGACTGTTGTGCATTACAGATCATGTAACATTCCAGGCTTGTAGTGTTAAAGGTTATAATTAAAAGTCATCCCATATTCCCACATTTAACTCAAAAAAATGTCTGATAAGTGCTTGAATGAGTAAGTCATTCTTGTAGATTCTAAGAGAACATTCTGGAAGAAAATCATATTCAAAGTATCAAAGTGTTATATGACACAAGTTTTTAATTTTAGAGGATAAATTAAATATACCAGGTTATGTGGTGTTACTGTTACTGGAATGAAACACCATGATCAAAAGCAATTTGGGTAGGAAAAGAGTTATATTGCTTTACACGTCCACATCACCGTCCATCACTGAGGGACTCAGGACAGGAACTCACACAGTGTAGGAACCTGGAGGCAAAAGCTGATGCAGAGGCCATGGAGGGCGCTCCTTACTGGCTTACTAGACATGGCTTGCTCAGCCTGCTTTCTTACAGAACCCATGACCACCTGCCCAGTGATGGCCCCACCCACATCAATCACTAATTAAGAAATTCCTTACTGGCTTGCCTACAGTCCAGTCCTTTTGTTTGTTTGTTTGTTTTTGTTCTTTGAGACAGGGTTTCTCTGTATAGCCTTGTCTGTCCTAGACTCACTTTGTAGACCTCCAAATCACAAAGATCCACCTGCCTCTGCATCCTGAGTCCTGGGATCACAAGCGAGCGCCATTGTGCCCAGCTGCATACAATGCAGTCTTTTCTTAATTGAGGTTCCCTCTTCCCAGATGACTTTAGCTCTCAAGTTGACATAAAACTAATCAGCATAAGCCTGGCATGTGATGCACACCTTTAACCCAGCACTCTCTATGAGTTCCAGGCCAGCCTGGTCTACAAAGCAAGTTTCAGGACTGCCCGGCTGGTCATACAGAAAAACCCTGTCTCAGAAAACAAAACTAAACTAAACTAAACTAAACAAAACAAAAAAACCAACTGAACAGCAGCAACAAAAAAAACTAGTTAGCATATATGGAAGCTACACTAAATCTTAAATTTTAACTCAGTTTACACGGTTTTTTTTTTTTACTCTAACATAGTCAAAATTAAGTTATATTGAAACAAAAGTGGTACTTACAGTTATACTTAGGAGATATTTAAAGTTATACTTTTTGTTAATATCAAATTTCAGAAGCAGGTTTTAGTCCTTTTGGCCTACTGTTATGAGGAACCACTCAGTGTGAAAGGAAAGTTGTGTAAGGAAAAGATTCTGCCCGGTGATGTGCTCTGATCTTGGCTAATCTCTGTGCTTCTGTTACTGTTGCAGTTTGACACCACAGCTACTGCAGTTATTATGACTCGGTTAAGTACAAGAGAAAAGTACGTTCAGATGTTAGCTTGTAACGACACTGTAGAAAGCAGGTAACAAACAGTTCCCAAAGAAAACCAAACTATTATGGGTGGTTTCCTCCAGTACATGGGAAGGAAATTTTGTCTGGGATAGTCTAACAATTTAACTATAAAACTTGTTATTTAGAAGTTAAGTAAGTAAATTTAAAGAAAACAAAATTATCTAGTGATGCTTATTAGCATAAATAGTACATATCATCTTTGCTATAAAATCCTGAGGTAAAAGTTCTTATTCATATTACTATATTATATATTATATTATATATTATCTTATTCATATTATTATATAGTATTAAATTTATATCTTTTAGTAAGAGAAATATTTTCATGCCTTAAACTTTAATTTATAGTAGGAGTGGACATCTGGGTTGTTTTCAGTGTGCCATTCATCCTCTTTGAGGAATTGGGATGTAACCTACACTGCTGACTCCATACTGACTTTCTTATGCTGGAACTATAAAGGGAGGAGAAATCTCAATTCTTAAAATGTTGAACTGGCTTTTAAAGATTTTTCTCTTACATTTTTGAAAATTACTCTTCATAAATTATTAAAGTAGCAAATAATATATTTCTAAAGCTTAAAAAGTAGGACTTATGTTCTTGAAATTCACATTAATAATGCAGAGGTTCTTTCCCCATTAGTTTGCACAGACATCTTATTGAACATTTGAATGCAGAGATAGTGATGCTCACCATCACGGATGTGAGCGTTGCTCTGGACTGGATCCGCTCAACCCTGCTGTACATCAGAGCTCTGAAAAACCCGTCTCATTATGGTTTGTTTCTCTGAGCTGGAAATACAATGATTGTTTTTCAAACCAGTGGGATTTCTATTCATACTTTTACAGAGTAGATTAAAGAAACTAATAAGCAACAGAAAAAATAGTATCAGTCACCAACGTATTCAGAGATAAGAGTTGACAAACATGAGAACACACTGTCTGCTCTCCTCCTGGTCCTTTAATAAGCTTTAAAGTCAACACTGTTAAAAATAGATGCAATGTAAGAAAAAATTAAGTGCCTAAACTAATTTAAAATAAGTTAAAGCTTTCAAGTCTTGAGTCTTTCTCATGTTTATCACTCAGCTGCTCTCTTGTTCTAAATTTGTGGCTGCTCATTTTTCAATTTATAAGAACATAAAACAAATAGTAAAATGAAAACAAATAAGGTGTAATTTTATTTTTCACTTTTGGTGCAAACAATGTCCCATTGTATTAGTTTTCTAACAAACTACTTAAAATACGTGTTGTAACAACCAGCATTTATTATCTCATGCAGTTTGCAGAGGCAGGGGCCTCAGCTAGTAGCCTGGAGCCCAGTCTCTTCTAAGGTGTCATCCGCATGTCCGTCAAGGCTGCAGTTATCTGAAGGCTACAGCAGGGCTTGAGACCCATCCAAGAACGCTATCTCATAGAGCCCTTGACTAGAGGATTAATTTTTTAAATTTGGACTTTTCCTACATCCCTCTCCCTGTAGGAAGAATAATACAAGACAGATTAGCTAAATTTAAAAACCTGCATTTCCTTATTTGTAACCAGTAACATGTTATCACTTATTTTAAAAACAAGTTACTAGTCCTGGTCCTATGAAGGGGAGAGGAGTTAAGCTCAGTTTTTGAAGGGAATAGTCTTTGTTATGGACATATTTCTAAAAGATGAGGTCTTGCTCTGTAGCCTTGGCATGTCATGAGTGGCAGGAGTCTTCTGCCTCAGCGTCTCACCATTTAGAGCAAGATGCCGCGGTCATTGTCTGAGAGTGCTGTAAACTGCTACCACTCCACTGGTCTGCGCCTTTCTGTGTTGTTTCCCCTAGTGTATCTCAGAAGCTTTCTGTTTAATTCTATTTGAGGCTAGTGTATAAGGTGATAGGTGTCACAGTGACATTTTCACGCATGTCTGTCATTGTGCTGTCCTGGACTTGCGTTGTAGACCAGGCTGATCTCGAACTCACAGCGGCCTGCCTGCCTCTGCCTCCCGAGTGTTGGGATTAAAGGCGTGTGCCACTGCGCCCGGCGTGCTGTCTTCTTTTTCTTCCCTCCCACTGCTTTTCGCTACCAACATCCCTTATGCCCAGACCTTTAGGTGCCACAATAGTCCTCCCTTCTGCACCTTGGTACCTGACCCACCACCTTCCTCCAGCGCTCTCAATCTCTCTCTCTCTCCCTTGCTCTGCTTTCATCACACACACTTAAATCTGCATTACGTGAATGACACAAAATGTGGTCCTTGTCCTTCTAAATCTACCTTATTTCTCTCTCTTTTTAAAAATTTGTATTTATTTATTATTTATACAGCACTCTGCCTCCATGTGTACATGAATGCCAGAAGAGGGCGCCAGATCTCACTATAGATGGTTGTGAGCCACCATGTGGTTGCTGGGAATTGAACTCAGGACCTTTGGAAGAACACACAGTACTCTTAACCTCTCAGCCATCTCTCCAGCCCCATTTCTCTTAATATAATGATCGTCAGTACCATTTGTTTTCCTGCAAATGTCATGATTTTTCTTTATGGCTGGAAACAACCTTTTGTACCCAGATATTTAGGCTGTACCCATGTTTAGGCTGGCTCCATTTCTGTTGTAATGCGTGCAGCACTGCACCTGGGTGGGCACAGATCTCTTGTGTAGTATGTTGACTAAGCGTCCTTTGAGTACTTACCCAGGAGTGCTTATATTAGGTCATAACATAATCCTGCTTTACTTGTTTTTAAAATAAATACTTAAAAGATTTGTTCATTCTGCTTAATATGCTTTTGTGTGTATGTGTCTGTGTGAGTGCACACGTGCGTGTGGGTAGTAGGGAGAGTGAACCGGTACTCTTGAGTGCAGAGCACACCAGGTGTCCTGTCACCCTGTGCTTACCTCTGACTTAGGGTCCCTAAATGGATCCGCAGCACGTGTGTTCTCAGCTAGGCTGGAAGATAGGAAGCCCCAGTCACCCTCCTGGAGCAAGAGCTACAGGCAGCTGAGAGCTGCTAACCCTCTGCAGGGGCAGCTGAGCCCTTACCAGCCCCATGTGTCTTCTGAGCAGTTCCGGTTGATGAATATGTTCATTAAAAAGTGATGATCTGCTGTCATCAACAGTGTATTTTCACATGTGTAAATTCATCCGCACGCTAAATTCTTAGAAACGGAGTTTCTGGATCAGAGGGTACATTTCCTTTAAATGTAGTAGCTGTTGCCAAGTCACTGTCCTTAGTGCCTTACACAGCTGCCATCAGTGCTTGAGGGTTCACACTCACTCTGCGGTGTGTACTCGGGCCTTTTATCAGTGTGGTGCGAAATTCCTTTATGTCTCAATTTGCACTTCTTTTTCCGTGTAAGACTTTATTTTTATAGTGAATTTTTATATTTCATTATCACAGTAAATGGCACAAACCTTAGGTATAAAAGCTAAATATATCACATAGACACAGATACCCACATATAATCAGAGTCCAGCTCAGCATACAGAATAGTTTCCTAAGTACCACATGTTCTATTAAATATCTTGAACTTGAGCTAAACGAGAGTCTTTGCTTTTTTGTCTTTAGTTTCTTGTAATTCATATTATTCATGATATTTCTTCATATAATTGAGTGTTTCAGTAATAATTCCTTTTGTTATTACAGTATAAATCCAGTTGTACCAATATACAATGTTTCAATCATTTATTTTGTGGATGGACATGTAGTTTATTTCCAAATTTTGACCATGTACACTTGCCTCACATGCACTTACTTCCGCACAGACACATAACTAAGTATAATAGAGATAGATCTTTAAACTGATTCTACATAGTTCTTGCTGAAATATTGTTTCCGATTACTTAATGCAGTTTAAGAAAACAAAATACAGCCAGTTCATATTGGAAAGATTTCAGAAGTGCATGTACTCTATAAATAGTTCAGCCTTTTTGAGCTCATCAAACTGTTATTACTCTACATGAAATATAGATGCTATTCTGCATGTGACGTTTAAATTGAACATACAAAGACTAATTAAGTACACTCTAATTTTTAAAATAAAGTTTCATGGCTTACACAGGTTTTGTATCTGGATTGAACAAGGATGGAATTGAAGCAAAATTACAAGGTTAGATGTATTTATTTGTAAATATATATAGTATAAATTTTTATGAAAATGTCAGTTACTAGATGAATAAGAGTATGCTTTTGTAAATTATTTTTAAAAAGTAAACTTGTCTGGAAAATTGAATTATATATTTTTCATACATAAAGCTTGGCACATGTAGTTTCTCTGTACTTATTAATCTGTTAGAGTATCTGCTCCTACACAAAATGCTAACTTGGCTTATTCGGGTTCTGCTTTTTAAATGACCCTGATCTTTGAAAACATTGCCAATGGAGTAAACATTTGCCTTTTTAAAGCCTAATTTTAGTTGAAAATATAATCCTAGATTTATTGTGGGTTCTCATCCCAGTCATGCAGTATTTTCTTTTCAAACTTCAACTTTAGATATTTAACTTTATTATTCCACTACCTGTCTTTTAAAGTTTAACAGTTAAATAAGCACTTATTAGAATTAAACATTGCTGTGTCTTCATTGTGTTGAGACGTTCAGTAAAAATAAAGAATTTTGGATCCACTAAAAATATTAATTTTAATTTTTTCTGTGAATATTTTATGTGGCAAATAAAAATACAGAGATAAGGATAAAGTAATAAGTGATCTTACCCAAAGAGTAAATTCATTATTTAAGCATAGTGCTAAGTAGTCACATATATTATCATACTGCTGTTAAAGTATAAACTCATAAATTATTGTATTATTAAAAAAATATTATATTATTCTCTAGAACATTTTTATAATTAAAAATTTAGTTAAATAACACATTACTATAATGATAAGTTGCACATAAGGAGTCAGATAGATTAAAGTATAGCCTTGTGTATTATGATAACTTTAATGGTTAGTTCTTTTAGCATCATCACTATTCATGTTTGCTTTAGTTTTCATTATTAATTGATACAGCGAGTTTTCTATATATAGAAGAATATCTGTTTATTATATACATGGATAAAAAGTTACGGTTGAGGGAGAGTACATTTTTGTTTGTCTGTTTGTTTCTCATTCATTACAAGGCCCAGGGCCAATACTCCTACAACAAGAGATTGATTAGCATAGTAAATTTTTAATTCAAAGTTTTACATGTCATAGGAGCCTTTGAAAATGAAGACCTCAAGAACTAGCTGGAAACTGTTCTTTTTTGCAGTTTGTGAAAGAAGTGAATAGTTGTAGTGTTATGTGACTAAGAAGCAGGGAGAAGTATCCTAGACTCCTCCAGGCCTCTCTCTGTGCCTAGACTCCCCCAGGCCTCTCTCCCTCTCTGTGCCTAGACTCCCCCAGACCTCTCTCTTTCTCTCTGTGCCTAGACTACCCTCTGCAATGAAAGTTAGTTAGGACAGGGGCTGCTCTGTGACTGACTGGCTTTCACAGAAAGGCAGCACAAGGTCATCGTAAGTGTTCTGAGGCCTCTTTGTCTCCTTCAGGTTATAATACCCTGGGCTTAGTGTTTTGTGAGCCCTGACATTTCCCTAACTCTCAGGAAGGACAGTAGCACAGGACCTGCTTTCCTAAACTTGATTGTGCTTCTTCCTCAAGAGCCTCTAAGAGCTTTGCAGTGACCCTGAGTTAGAAGGGACTGCACAGCTCACAGCGCTGTGTTAATTACAGCAGCTCTTGCTCGTTCTCACTGGGGTCCCTTCACCATTTGTTACTTGCTCTTGGAACATTGTCAAGTACTTCTCCGGCTTGCACCTTTATTTGATTTAAGTCTCTGTTCAAATATCAAGCTGTCAGAGATAACGATGAATTGACATTCATGCTGTGGTTATCACTATTGTTTTGTTCTTGGAAAAGATGCCTTTATTGTGACAATTAGGGGTTTCCTTATTTTATACAGAATTATGTGGCTGAATTAGAAATGCACACAAACTTTAGTTAAGAGCTTAAAAGCTTTTTTAAAAAACATTTCTCAGCTTTAGTTTTTTTAATAGTTTTCAGTACCAAAGCTGTATTATTTATTTGTTTATTGGTTTTTTCATTAAAATGCAAATTCTACATATATGAGGGAAAATGTACTTTCCATGTCTATACTTAAACCTTAGAGTGATGCTCAGCATGCAGGAGAGTAAGACTTTTCCTTGACCGAGTGACTGATTAGTGGGTAATGAGCTAATTTTAACTGGATAGTGGCTAACTAAGGCAATTAGAAAATATTTCAAAAACCCTAACTGTCAAATGCATTAAGCTGTGTCAAGATGCCTACGTGACACTAATCCTTGTTGGGATGTGAGGGCCTTTTACGAGTTGCTCTCCACAGTGTCCCTTGTGGGCTGCAGCAGGGGACAGTGAGAACAGAAGCAGCAGCCGTTGTTGGAGGTTGACTGGCTCCTGTCTGTTGGCTGCACGGTTGGTACTATTTAGAGGTTTCCATGGTACACATGGCAGCCTTGTCAGAGAAATGGAAGTAAAAAACCAAAAGCTGCAGCTAGAAAAAATTAAGCGATTATTTGAATAAAGTGGCAAACAGAAAGAGGGAGCAGATTGTGAGTCTGAGAACAAACTTCGTAAGACACTTTGGTTCTGTACATTGGAAACAAGAGAACGGGCACTGAGTGGGGCAGAGAGGAGAGCAATGATGGCGCCTTCTGCAGTCACCTCAAACCCATAGAGAAAACCAAACACACACCTCTGGTGGACAGTTACCGTGTTAATGACACTTGTGAGGTTGTATGTAGAACTACACGCAACAGATCGAGCGTGCCCTGGCTCCACTATGCAAACGAGGCAGAGGTCCCACCCCTCTGTGAAGCCAGGCAACGGCTTCCCTTGACAGCTCCCTGCTCCAGCCTGCTTCCTCCTTGCAAGTGTCTCTGTCACTTGTCTTGGTCCTGTCTACATGCTTCTGTGCATCTGGAACACAGGGACCTGGAGCCCCTCAGGAGGTGCCTTCTGAATCCTGGCCTCAGCTGGCATCTTTTGGTGCCATTATATGTAAGGGAGGAAATGCCGTAATGGAGAATAGATAGCAAAACAATTTCTTAGACCTGGAACAAGTAATTCAGTCTCAATTCTTTAGTTTCCTAATGTGGATATGTATGCAATACTTCTGCATACTTTATTTTATTATTTTTGAGAATTAAGTAAATTAATACATATGTATCAGATGTTCCCAGTGCTGAATGGTACTTAACATTAATTGGATGTTATATTTCTAGGTTTTTTCCCTTGCTTTTTAAAAGACTCCAGTTCTTCCAGAACAATTACATTATAGCAGACATCTTGAACATATTTAATAGTAAATTTCTATTTTCATTTCACTAAACTTAAAACTGTGTTTTCTATAATTGAACAGAATTATGTTTGAAGAATCTGAAAGATTTATCATCACTAGACTTGATTAAGATGGATGAAGATGTTTATTTCAAACCAACAGGTATTTTTCCTTATGATGTCACTGAGTTTAATGCTTGCTTTAGGTAGATTTAAGTTTTGTTTTACTAAAATTTAAACAATGGTAAAACTAAATTGTGGTTTCATTTTCAATGGAGTGTCATCCTTTTTAGCTGTAAGTCATAAATCACACGGTTCATGAAACAGAGCACTTATTTTCACTGGTTCTGGTGACTCTCGGCAGAGGACTTGAAGTCTGTGTGTGCACGCATTGTCGGCCAGTTATAACCAGTGTAATGGCCTTTGCCACTTGAATACACACGCATGGGCTGTCTGAGTGGCTGCTTAGGTTGCTACATGCAAGACAGTAGCATTGCCTCCTGCCCCTCTTAGGTTCATTGACAGAAGGGCTCTGAGCTGTGTGTTATGAGCTGGGAGAAACAGTAAGGTCCGTCCTTTGTTTCCGTTGTCCCCGCCTACAGTGCTCTGTTTCTGGCAGTGCTTGCCTATGCCACGCTGCCTGACTCACGGCAGCCCTGGTTCTCACAGTGCACATGCACTTCCACAGCCCGTGATGTCACCCCGTGCAGCGCTGCACAGCCTCAGAAATCCTCGATGTTTTCCCTAATTTAAGAAAGATTTAGATTAAAAAAAAAGATTTAGAAACAACTGGTATCTGTAAGAAGCTTGGCAGTCATTAAATTAGGATGTAGATCGTCTATGAAGAAAAGAAGTAAAAGAAAGACTGCCTGAGGACCAGTCTTAGCGTCCATTGGAATCCTAGGCATGTTTGACAAAATGGTGGGAAATAAGTTGAAGGTAAAGCTGTCTGTTGGGCAGGTCTTGTCTGATGTGCCTGCGCTACCTGCTGCCCTTTCAGAGGGCTTATGAAAAGGTGTGTTAATGTTGACTTCATGGTGATGGATTGATTTGGAGTAAGTGCAGATGAAGCCATCGGTCAGTGATGTTTCTTGCAGTAGGAAATCTGAGAGGTTCTTCTCACAGCTTCCCTGCCTCCGCTCTGCAGACTTTACTTTAATGGCCTTCCACTGGAAATATTGAGGATTTATTACTCTGAGAACGTCCATCAGTTGACAACTATAATAGCAGCAAATTGTCTTGTATTCCTGATTACTTGTCTTTTTTCTTTTTTCTTCTTTTCCATTTTGGTTGCATCCTTTGTCTTTGGCTCATCTTCTTTATAGTTTCTTCTCTAGATTATTTTTTTTCTTACCTAAGAGGCTTCATTTCAATTAATAAATCAACAAATATTAAATGTTTTTCTTAAATTTTTTTATGTTTTGTGGTAGGGAGGTACTTTATATTAATATTTGAACGGGCAATGCGAGGCCATTTTAAAATACATTCCCCAGACAACCGTATTCTTGTAGTTCACACTGCTCTTTTAGACGCTCCTTCCTGACCCATTGGCTACCTGTCGTCCTCACTGAACACACTCAGCAGGCTCCAGCCTGAGGCAGCCACTCCGCTGTGACCTCTCTCCTTCCCCGGTGCTGTCTATAGCTCAGTCGGTTTTACAGTGTTCTTGATGCACTCTGCAAGAACACCTGTGGTTCATACATAAGTCCTAACTGCTCCTGAGACCCAGCACGCCATTTTGTGTTCCTGGCCATTTTCTATGTATGTTTGTAAGGACTAGAATTCTTTGGGATGCTTTTGGACAACTCCTAGTTAGAACCAGCATTGTCTTTAAAACTGAAAATCCCAACTGTTTGCTTTTAACAAAGAAGACCCAGGAGCCAGATGCTGGGGTGAAAACCTGCTAGGTCAAGAGGGACAGAGAAAGCACTCAGCTCATGTCTCAGAGGACAAAGCCCAAAAAGCTCACTAGCTCAGCTGATAGCCCAGGAGGAAAAGGCAAAAAACTAAAAGCTGAAGAGCATGCTAGCTCAAACCTCAAAGCCCCTTCTTCTTATCCATGCTGTTTTTTTTAAAATATTTTTACATATTCATTTATATTATTACACATATATACAATCACCTACAGCACGAAGAACCATGAAACAATCAAGAATTATATAAATATTACATTCTTAGTGTTTTGGCTATTTGTATTTGACAGCCTTGAAGAAAACATCTTTCCTATTTTGTTGCATCTAAAATTCTGAATGAAAGTCAACCTCCATTACGTCTTGTCATTATCAACTTAAAACATCTATCTAGACCGAAAAACATCTTAACCCCTAAGCAACTAAGCTCAATTGTAAAACTAAACTATCTAGTCTTCAACCCCATTAGAGACTTGAGAAGGAATAAAATTAATTACCCAAGTATACAAGGGGTGCAGGTTAGCAGCTTCCCAAATGAGAAGATGACAGAGACAGTTTGCTACCTGAGCAGTCACCCAAAGCTCTTTGTACCTCGTTGGAGCATCATTTCAGCCTTCTGGCCCAGTACATCTGACAGACATACTTGTGAGGCAGGAGCTACTGAGGACTTGCTTACCCTGTCCACACTGTCTTAAATACCCCTCAACTCAAAGTCCCTCCTCCTCTTGAATCCCTGTCAACTGGTTTCTTGCTCTACCTCTTGACCTAGGGCTAACTTTAATAAATCCTGTGTACAGAAGGCTCTTGGATTAAAGGTGTGTGCTAGGGCTCAACCATGCCAAACAAAAGGCAAGTTTTCATAGCCCACAATCCAGGGGTTCACATGTGATCAGATATCCTGCAACAATCCCGCAGCCTCTACTGTGGACTTTATCCCATCACTTCCTCACCCCTCTTCACTCACCTCCCCCTCCAAACTACTGTGCTATTCTATTTTCAAAACAATTTATTTTGAAACTCCAATTTAACTAAAAATATTGCTCAAGAATAATAAATGGACCTGTTATTTTACAACTCAGATCCAGATTCTGAACTCCTTTGAGTGAACTTAAAGGCTCCTTGAGGCCTCTTTAGTTTATTATTTGTCATCTGTTAATATTTAAGATTAGGCAACATTTACTAAGTATTATGCACCCTAATCATATTTTGAGGTTAGTACTCTTACTGCCCCAGTACACTAAGACTGTCACATGATCCTCTGTGAAGTAAGTGGAGCTTTAGACTGGGGTTCATAATGACCATCAGGCCACATCCTTCCCAAAGTGTTCTAAAGATGGTCTTCTTAACTCTTCTGTTCTGGTAAATAAATCTCGATTCTCTCCACAGTCATAATGGTTTCGTTTACTTTTTGCCAAGTCACATCTGTCACTTTTAAAATCTTGCCTTAGCCAGGCGTGGTGGCACACACCTTTAATCCCAGCACTCAGGGCAGGGGTGGGGGTTGGGGGTGCGGCGCAGAGCCAGGCACATCGCTGTGAGTTCGAGGCCAGCCTGGTCTACAAAGGAGTCCAGGACAGCCAAGGCTACACAGAGAAACCGTGTCTAAGAAAATAAAATCTTGCCTTAAACTCATTTTTTTCCTATTCGGTCATCCCACCCTGACCATTCTCTTAGGATTAATTTCTTCTCTACTTGAGCTTGTAGTAAGTACTACCAGTCAGTGGGTTTTGTTTATGTCTTGCCCAGCGTTACACCTTCAGCCAACTATAAGCTCCATAGGTTGTTTGTTCTATACTTGGAGAGTGTCTTCTGTTTGGGGGTCATTACAAGCACGTAGTGCACATTAAGTAGATGTTAAGAAGATGCTATTAAACTTACTTTTTTTTTTTTTGCAATTGTTATTGTTTATAGGTTCTGTCAGAAGTTACTGTCTTGTGAAATTTTTGTTTTTACATTCCCATTTAGCACCGTAATTACATAGTTGTCTAGATGCATACGGTGTGTGGAATAGACACATGGGCTTGTATGCATGTGAACTTACTTCTTAAAAAGCAAATTGCACCACTAATGTGGAAAGTGCTTATTTTTCTGTCTTTTCTAACAGAGGCCGGGAGACTAATGGCTTGGTATTATATTACATTTGAGACAGTGAAGAAATTTTATGCAACCAGTGGAAAAGAAACTTTATCAGATTTAGTAAGTTTTCATTGGAAGTTAAAGATTACAGAGTAAAAATGACATTGGAGAGATAACTACCTTATATTTTCCCTATAACTTAAAATTGAATGAACAGAAAGCAAAAATTATTTTAGTGGTCATGTCTCCCTTTGATCATGAGATAGAGAATATAACTTCTAAAAATACATTATTTTTTCATTTGTGTTTCTTATCAGAGCTACTATCTTACAACTTACGTGATAATAACAATTCCTTCAGGAGGAATATGTAAATGTAATATGTGAGTAAGATTCCAAGAGAGTATAGCATGATATATTAGCAAAAAACCTGGCAGAAATGAATGACAGTAAGCTATATGGCAGTGAGCTATATGACAATGAGTTATACGACGACAGTGAGCTGTAGGACAGTGAGCTGTAGGACAGTGAGCTGTAGGACAGTGAGCTGTGGGACAGTGAGCTGTAGGACAGTGAGCTGTAGGACAGTGAGCTGTAGGACCGTGAGCTGTAGGACAGTGGGCTGTAGCACAGTGAGCTGTAGGACAGTGAGCTGTAGGACAGTGAGCTGTAGGACAGTGAGCTGTAACACAGTGAGCTGTAGGACAGTGAGCTGTAGGACAGTGAGCTGTAGCACAGTGAGCTGTAGGACAGTGAGCTGTAGGACAGTGAGCTGTAGGACAGTGAGCTATGGGACAGTGAGCTGTAGGACCGTGAGCTGTAGGACAGTGAGCTATGGGACAGTGAGCTGTAGGACAGTGAGCTGTAGCACAGTGAGCTGTAGGACAGTGAGCTGTAGCACAGTGAGCTGTAGGACAGTGAGCTGTAGGACAGTGAGCTGTGGGACAGTGAGCTGTATTACAGTGAGCTGTAGGACAGTGAGCTGTAGGACAGTGGGCTGTAGGACAGTGGGCTGTGGGACAGTGGGCTGTGGGACAGTGAGCTGTGGGACAGTGAGCTGTAGGACAGTGAGCTGTAGCACAGTGAGCTGTAGGACAGTGAGCTGTAGCACAGTGAGCTATGGGACAGTGAGCTGTAGGACAGTGAGCTGTAGGACAGTGAGCTGTAGGACCGTGAGCTATGGGACCGTGAGCTGTAGGACAGTGAGCTGTAGCACAGTGAGCTGTAGGACAGTGAGCTGTAGGACAGTGAGCTGTAGGACAGTGAGCTGTAGGACAGTGAGCTGTAGGACAGTGAGCTGTAGGACAGTGAGCTGTAGCACAGTGAGCTGTAGGACAGTGAGCTGTGGGACAGTGAGCTGTAGGACAGTGAGCTGTAGCACAGTGAGCTGTAGGACAGTGAGCTGTAGGACAGTGAGCTGTAGGACAGTGAGCTGTAGGACAGTGAGCTGTAGGACAGTGAGCTGTAGGACAGTGAGCTGTAGGACAGTGAACTGTAGCACAGTGAGCTGTAGGACAGTGAGCTGTAGGACAGTGAGCTGTAGCACAGTGAGCTGTAGGACAGTGAGCTGTAGGACAGTGAGCTGTAGCACAGTGAGCTGTAGGACAGTGAGCTGTAGGACAGTGAGCTGTAGGACAGTGAGCTGTAGGACAGTGAGCTGTAGGACAGTGAGCTGTAGGACCGTGAGCTATGGGACAGTGAGCTGTAGGACAGTGAGCTGTAGCACAGTGAGCTGTAGGACAGTGAGCTGTAGGACAGTGAGCTGTAGGACAGTGAGCTGTAGCACAGTGAGCTGTAGGACAGTGAGCTGTAGGACAGTGAGCTGTAGCACAGTGAGCTGTGGGACAGTGAGCTGTGGGACAGTGAGCTGTAGGACAGTGAGCTGTAGCACAGTGAGCTGTAGGACAGTGAGCTGTAGGACAGTGAGCTGTAGGACAGTGAGCTGTAGGACAGTGAGCTGTAGGACAGTGAACTGTGGCACAGTGAGCTGTAGGACAGTGAGCTGTAGGACAGTGAGCTGTAGCACAGTGAGCTGTAGGACAGTGAGCTGTAGGACAGTGAGCTGTAGGACAGTGAGCTGTAGGACAGTGAGCTGTAGGACCGTGAGCTATGGGACAGTGAGCTGTAGGACAGTGAGCTGTAGCACAGTGAGCTGTAGGACAGTGAGCTGTAGGACAGTGAGCTGTAGGACAGTGAGCTGTAGCACAGTGAGCTGTAGGACAGTGAGCTGTAGGACAGTGAGCTGTAGGACAGTGAGCTGTAGGACAGTGAGCTGTAGGACAGTGAGCTGTAGGACCGTGAGCTATGGGACAGTGAGCTGTAGGACAGTGAGCTGTAGGACAGTGAGCTGTAGCACAGTGAGCTGTAGGACAGTGAGCTGTAGGACAGTGAGCTGTAGGACAGTGAGCTGTAGGACAGTGAGCTGTAGGACAGTGAGCTGTAGGACAGTGAGCTGTAGGACAGTGAGCTGTAGGACAGTGAGCTGTAGGACAGTGAGCTGTAGGACAGTGAGCTGTAGCACAGTGAGCTGTAGCACAGTGAGCTGTAGGACAGTGAGCTGTGGGACAGTGAGCTGTAGGACAGTGAGCTGTAGGACAGTGAGCTGTAGGACAGTGAGCTGTAGCACAGTGAGCTGTAGGACAGTGAGCTGTAGGACAGTGAGCTGTAGGACAGTGAGCTGTAGCACAGTGAGCTGTAGGACAGTGAGCTGTAGGACAGTGAGCTGTAGGACAGTGAGCTGTAGGACAGTGAGCTGTAGGACCGTGAGCTATGGGACAGTGAGCTGTAGGACAGTGAGCTGTAGCACAGTGAGCTGTAGGACAGTGAGCTGTAGGACAGTGAGCTGTAGGACAGTGAGCTGTAGCACAGTGAGCTGTAGGACAGTGAGCTGTAGGACAGTGAGCTGTAGGACAGTGAGCTGTAGCACAGTGAGCTGTAGGACAGTGAGCTGTAGGACAGTGAGCTGTAGCACAGTGAGCTGTAGGACAGTGAGCTGTGGGACAGTGAGCTGTGGGACAGTGAGCTGTAGGACAGTGAGCTGTAGGACAGTGAGCTGTAGGACAGTGAGCTGTAGGACAGTGAGCTGTAGGACAGTGAGCTGTAGGACAGTGAACTGTGGCACAGTGAGCTGTAGGACAGTGAGCTGTAGGACAGTGAGCTGTAGCACAGTGAGCTGTAGGACAGTGAGCTGTAGGACAGTGAGCTGTAGGACAGTGAGCTGTAGGACAGTGAGCTGTAGGACCGTGAGCTATGGGACAGTGAGCTGTAGGACAGTGAGCTGTAGCACAGTGAGCTGTAGGACAGTGAGCTGTAGGACAGTGAGCTGTAGGACAGTGAGCTGTAGCACAGTGAGCTGTAGGACAGTGAGCTGTAGGACAGTGAGCTGTAGGACAGTGAGCTGTAGGACAGTGAGCTGTAGGACAGTGAGCTGTAGGACAGTGAGCTATGGGACAGTGAGCTGTAGGACAGTGAGCTGTAGCACAGTGAGCTGTAGCACAGTGAGCTGTAGGACAGTGAGCTGTAGGACAGTGAGCTGTAGGACAGTGAGCTGTAGGACAGTGAGCTGTAGGACAGTGAGCTGTAGGACAGTGAGCTGTAGGACAGTGAGCTGTAGGACCGTGAGCTGTAGGACAGTGAGCTGTAGGACCGTGAGCTGTAGGACAGTGAGCTGTAGGACAGTGAGCTGTAGGACAGTGAGCTGTAGGACAGTGAGCTGTAGGACCGTGAGCTGTAGCACAGTGAGCTGTAGGACAGTGAGCTGTAGGACAGTGAGCTGTAGGACAGTGAGCTGTAGCACAGTGAGCTGTAGGACAGTGAGCTGTAGGACAGTGAGCTGTAGGACAGTGAGCTGTAGGACAGTGAACTGTGGCACAGTGAGCTGTAGGACAGTGAGCTGTAGGACAGTGAGCTGTAGCACAGTGAGCTGTAGGACAGTGAGCTGTAGGACAGTGAGCTGTAGGACAGTGAGCTGTAGGACAGTGAGCTGTAGGACAGTGAGCTGTAGGACAGTGAGCTGTAGGACCGTGAGCTATGGGACAGTGAGCTGTAGGACAGTGAGCTGTAGCACAGTGAGCTGTAGCACAGTGAGCTGTAGGACAGTGAGCTGTAGGACAGTGAGCTGTAGGACAGTGAGCTGTAGGACAGTGAGCTGTAGGACAGTGAGCTGTAGGACAGTGAGCTGTAGGACAGTGAGCTGTAGGACAGTGAGCTGTAGGACAGTGAGCTGTAGGACAGTGAGCTGTAGGACAGTGAGCTGTAGGACAGTGAGCTGTAGGACAGTGAGCTGTAGGACAGTGAGCTGTAGGACCGTGAGCTGTGGGACAGTGAGCTGTGGGACAGTGAGCTGTAGGACAGTGAGCTGTAGGACAGTGAGCTGTAGGACAGTGAGCTGTAGCACAGTGAGCTGTAGGACAGTGAGCTGTAGGACAGTGAGCTGTAGGACAGTGAGCTGTAGGACAGTGAGCTGTAGCACAGTGAGCTGTAGGACAGTGAGCTGTAGCACAGTGAGCTGTAGGACAGTGAGCTGTGGGACAGTGAGCTGTAGGACAGTGAGCTGTAGCACAGTGAGCTGTAGGACAGTGAGCTGTAGGACAGTGAGCTGTAGGACAGTGAGCTGTAGGACAGTGAGCTGTAGGACAGTGAACTGTGGCACAGTGAGCTGTAGGACAGTGAGCTGTAGGACAGTGAGCTGTAGCACAGTGAGCTGTAGGACAGTGAGCTGTAGGACAGTGAGCTGTAGGACAGTGAGCTGTAGGACACTGAGCTGTAGGACAGTGAGCTGTTGGACCGTGAGCTATGGGACAGTGAGCTGTAGGACAGTGAGCTGTAGCACAGTGAGCTGTAGGACAGTGAGCTGTAGGACAGTGAGCTGTAGGACAGTGAGCTGTAGCACAGTGAGCTGTAGGACAGTGAGCTGTAGGACAGTGAGCTGTAGGACAGTGAGCTGTAGGACAGTGAGCTGTAGGACCGTGAGCTATGGGACAGTGAGCTGTAGGACAGTGAGCTGTAGCACAGTGAGCTGTAGCACAGTGAGCTGTAGGACAGTGAGCTGTAGGACAGTGAGCTGTAGGACAGTGAGCTGTAGGACAGTGAGCTGTAGGACAGTGAGCTGTAGGACAGTGAGCTGTAGGACAGTGAGCTGTAGCACAGTGAGCTGTAGGACAGTGAGCTGTAGGACAGTGAGCTGTAGGACAGTGAGCTGTAGGACAGTGAGCTGTAGGACAGTGAGCTGTAGCACAGTGAGCTGTAGCACAGTGAGCTGTAGGACAGTGAGCTGTAGGACAGTGAGCTGTAGGACAGTGAGCTGTAGGACAGTGAGCTGTAGGACAGTGAGCTGTAGGACAGTGAGCTGTAGCACAGTGAGCTGTAGCACAGTGAGCTGTAGGACAGTGAGCTGTAGCACAGTGAGCTGTAGCACAGTGAGCTGTAGGACAGTGAGCTGTAGGACAGTGAGCTGTAGGACAGTGGGCTGTAGGACAGTGAGCTGTAGGACAGTGAGCTGTAGGACAGTGAGCTGTAGGACAGTGAGCTGTAGGACAGTGAGCTGTAGGACAGTGAGCTGTAGGACAGTGAGCTGTAGCACAGTGAGCTGTAGGACAGTGGGCTGTAGGACAGTGAGCTGTAGGACAGTGGGCTGTAGGACAGTGAGCTGTAGGACAGTGAGCTGTAGGACAGTGGGCTGTAGGACAGTGGGCTGTAGGACAGTGAGCTGTAGGACAGTGAGCTGTAGGACAGTGAGCTGTAGGACAGTGAGCTGTAGGACAGTGGGCTGTAGGACAGTGAGCTGTGTGGTGCCCTGTGCCTACATCCCTTCCTTCTCTAAAGAATCTGCGTAAGCATAACAAGAACAGTGAATAAAAAATAATAGTATTATGGTAGCTCAGAAAAAAAAACTGATTCTGGAGAAAAAGGGACCAATACATATGTTGTACTAAAGAGTAAACTGTGGGGCAGTTTTGCAGCTGCTGCAGTGAACAGTCCCAGCAGCTGCAGGGACCTGAGCTGCAGTGAGCTGAGATTCGTAGAAGATACTTAGTCTCAATTTGAAACCATACACTTTGATTTTAAATATCGGTTAGTTAGCACAGTAATATTATGTTAAAGCCTTTACAGTGAAATTCTGGTTATTGTTAAAGAGTGTGTGTGCAAACTTTGGTAAAGTAAAAGATATGTATTTCCATGTAAATACTATTATTCTCTAAGAAGAACCCAAGACTAACAAGCATCATTGTCAGCACCAAATAACTGTGTCTATTGTGTGAGGGATTTAGAATTCTTAGGTCCATCTCCCAGAGTCAGTCTACAGATTCACAGTTCCTAGTATTTAAGCATCTTTCCATTGCTGAGTCACTGGGATGGTGACCTGCAAGCGGCAGAAGGATGAGCAGCAGCCGCAGCAGCAGCCTGAGTGCCTCTCAGCACTGGGCAGAATGCACTTGGTCTCTTCCATGTCAGTGACTCATTCTGATGGCGGCTCACACTGTGCGTCACGGTGTCTGCATGTTGAAGCTATTTCTGAGCGTTTGTTTGTGAATGAGTCCCTAAAGAAGTAACAGGGATGAAGCCGCTTTACATTCTGCTCTGCTAATGAATAAAGCCAGGGCTCAAAGAAAGAGGCTTTAAAAGATTTAAAATGTAATTTGTTAAACTGACAAATGCTTACATTTCATAGATTTCAATGATATCCAGCTGCAATGAGTTTCTAGATGTGCAGCTGAGGGTTAATGAAAAGAGAACATTGAATACTCTAAATAAAGACCCGAACCGGATAACTATCAGGTACAGAAATTACATATACTTTATCGAACTTAACATTTTATTTAGTTAAATAATAAAAGCTTTCCATGTGTTTTTATTTACAGATTTCCAATGGAAGGGAAAATTAAAACAAGAGAAATGAAAGTAAACTGGTAAAGAACATTTATTTTCTGGCATAGTTTCCTGTGTGCTGGGATTGCTGATGTGAGCTACCATGCCCAGCTTCTTCAGTTTTAAAATAGATTTTCTTTAATTTTTAAGAATAATGTGTTTTCAGAAAAATAAGGAATCATAATTTATATCTGAAGTCAATTTGCAAGAACTTTCAGGCTTTGGTTAAAATAAACTGTGAGTCTGGGGTGTAACTCAGGTTTGCCCAGTGTGTGCAGGGCCCTCATTCAGCCCACTGCTGTGGAAGGGAAGGAGATGGGAGAAAAGTCACAGAGGTAAAGAAAGAAAAACTTAATTTAAAAAATCACTTGTCGACAGGATATTCTGTTGAGGCAAAATAGGCTACAGAAAGAAAATGTGTTTATGCTAATTGGGATCTCTCAAGTTAGCATGAATGAAAATAACAGGTGCCATTAAAACACAAGTCGTACGTGTTGTTCACTAGTAATGGAATTCTAGGAGAGGCAAGCAGGAAAGAAAAGCCCTCGGGCCGGGAGCTAGTGGTTGAGCCTCAATTCTTTAGTTCCCTAATGTGGATATGTGTGTAATATGTTTACACACTTTATGATTTTTGAGAATTAACTACGGTTTTATACATACATATTAACATATATATACATGTGTGTCATTTAGTTACTAAGTCTTCCCTCTTCGGTGCTAGTTACTCTCTTTAACTTGGGCATTTTCTTCACTGGACTTGTAGGGTATGGCATGGCATGGAACCATACACTGACTAATTCTACAACCATTTGTATTGTCTACAGAATTAACCATGTGGTTTGCCATACTGAAACTAGCCCTCACCGAATCAATACTTCATCCCAATGAGTCCATACAGTCACCTTGAATTAGCCATTACTTAGCTGCCATGCACCTCCATTACTTGATGGCAGAAGTGCCACCTAGCCTGAGGGTATGAGATTTCCTTTTTTTTTTCTTTTTTTTTTTTTCTTTTTTCTTTTTTTTCCACTGAAGAACAACACAGGAAAGTAAACTCATAGTGCATTATGGTTTAAATTTTATTTTTAGACAGTCTCTTTGGATATCCTAGAACTTGCTGTGTAGACCAGACTGGCCTCAAACTCAGAGAGATCCCCCTGCCTCTGCCCCTCTCCCACACTGCTTTGTTGCTGCTGGTTACGATATGGCTTCCAACAGAAAAACACGATTTCAAACATTTTCTATTTACTAATAGAGCACTGTTATTAAATGTATACGTTACTTTAAAAAAGTGGTTTGCTTCAGTGATTTTACACATATCCCACACCTGTGTGTCCCCAGGTAGCTTCACAGGGACCTTTATACATTAAAAGCACCACATCCAGTGCTTCATTGATTCTTTGCTAAAGATGTTGAGATTTCTAAGACAAAGAGAAACTGACTTGATTAAAGGTGAAGGAGATAACAAGAGCTGAGTATTTTGTGGTTGGGAAACAGGAGTCAGAAGTGACCTGCAACAGTAGTGAAACGACAGACTCTCGCAGCTCCGTGCACATGAAAGCAGAGAGATCCTAAGGGCTGCTGAGGCCATCGTGCCAGGTCCTGTGTGGCTGCGCTCTGGAAAGGGAAATAACGGCTCTGTTTTCCCCAGTCTGATTCAGGCTCAGCTAGGATGCATTCCTGTACAAGACTTTGCTTTGACACAAGATACCTCGAAGATTTTCAGAAATGGCTCAAGAATTGCAAGATGTATGTTAAGTCATTAATGGATTTTCAACATTTTCCAGTAAATTAATATACTATATTTAATGTTGAAAACTTTTTTTCAGGGTTGTCAGATTTTGTGGCTGCTCAGGAAAAGAAGTTTGCTGTGCTTTTAAATAGTGTGATTTTAGCTAAATGCTTTAAGTGTAAACTCTGGGAAAACTCTAGACATATATCTAAACAGCTGGATAAAATTGGTAGGTATTCAAGATATCAGGCTGCAATTTCTTTTATATGTTACTATTATTATTATTTTATGATGATTGTAGACTTTTAAAGAAACTACACCTTTTTAAAGTACTGTGCTTATACTTGAAAAGCAGAGTTCTGCTTGCTCTTGCTTAGATGATCACCAACAAGAGTTGGTGAGGCGGCTCTGTGGGCAGAGGTGCTTGCTGCCAAGCCTGATGGCCGGGCCTCAGTCCTCAGACCCACATGGTGCAAAGAGAAAACCTACTCCTCTGACCTCCACATGTGTTTTCCACATGAATAAATGAATGCAAAAAAATATCAATTTTTATAGATCAACTGAACAATTAAACCAAATGCAAAAATCATGAGAAAACTACAAAATTACATTTTGAAACTTATTCTCATATTGACAGTGAACTTTGTTTTAATAATTAGATGTCTGTGTGATATTATCTTTTACTTCTGTGACTTGGAATTTACTATGTCCTTAATGACAAGATTTAAAACTACCAAGATCAGACCCTAGGTCTTGTGTACACTAGGAAATTGTGTCATTATATCTGTTTTCAGTAATAGCAGGATGTTAGTGCCCATCTTAACGCTCTGCAGGCAGAAGGCTGTTCCTGATTACTTTCTGTTAGGACCCAGTGAAGGGTCCACCCCAAAACACTGTAGTTTGCCAGTCACAGAAACTGGACCAGACTGTGACCTTTCTTCCTGAATAAGTAATGTTATAAGAAGAGTTATTATCCAAAGGTTGACAGCCTCATTAGTTTTGTGGTTTCGTATGTCTTGGGAACACTAAAACGTATATAATAGAATCTGGGCGTGGTAGTACACTCCTGTAATCCTGGCACCCAGCCTGCAGAGGCCTAAGGACCAGGAGCTCAAGGCAAGCGTTCTCATGCAGTAAGTTGAGGAGAGCACGGACTACGGATACAGGAGACCTTGTCTCAAAACCAGCCAAGCAGCTGGGCATGGTGGCACAAGCCTCTAATCCTAGCCTGGAGGCAGAGGCAGGCAGATCTCTGAGCTTGGGGCCATCTTGATTTTTACAGTGAGTTCCATGACAGCCAGAGCGACACAGAGTAACCTTATTTTAACCCTCCTCCCCCTCTCCCTCCCCCCCCAAAAAAACACTTAACCAAACAGAAAATTATGTGATGGATATTTAGAGATTACCATTTGGTTGTTGGTTTGGGTGTTTGTTTTTGTTTGTTGTTTGTGCTAAAGCGCAGACCAGGTCCTTAGACAAGCTTCTTGAGTATTTCACCCCTGGACGGCAGCCCTAACCCTGTGTCCTACTCTGCTCCTGCTACAGGACCTAGCTGTTTGGGGAACTGGTGATCCTCCTGGCTCAGTCTCCTGGGGGTTGGGGTTGCAAGCATTCGCTATCACAAGGCTTTTTAAAAATAATATTTTTCCTGGGGCTGGAGAGATGGCTCAGAGATTAAGAGCACTAGCTGCTCTTCCAGAGGTCCAGAGTTCAATTCCCAACAACCACATGGTGGCTCACAACCATCTATAATGTGATCTAATGCCCTCTTCTGTCCTGCAGGTGTACATGCAAATAGAGCATTCAAATACATTAAATGAATAAATAAATAAATACATACATACATAAATCTTTAAAAAACAGTATGTTCCTATATATTTTTAATGTGTGCAAGTACCCACGGATTACAGAAGAGAATGCCAGATCCCCTGGAGCTGGAGTTAGAGGCAGTTACGAGCTGCCCAATGTGGGTGCTGGAAACCAAGCTCAGGTCCGATGGAAGAGTAGTCCATGCCCTTAGCCACTGGGCTGTCCCTCTAACCACAATGCAGCCAGACTTTCTTGGACCCTCCCCCAACGAATAAAGACATGAAGGCTTTTATCACTTATAAACACTTAGGTGCTGCAGCTGGGCAGGTTGTCAGCTATTCTAGCCACATGGCCACATGGCCCCTTACCTCTCTCTCACTCAGTCCCAGCACCTGTCACACTGGGGAGTCCTCCCACATCTGATTCCTCACAGAGACCCTCTCTCAGCTGGAAGTCCCACCTTTCCTCTCATGCCCAGCTGTTGGCCAGCTCTTTATTAAGTTAACTAAAAGGTGAGGGAGGAAGAGTGTTTACAAAGTACGAGTCAGGTGATGATGCATAAGGAGGAGAATACGAACTGCAGCCAGTACACAGCTGTCTGCTAGCTCCGCAGTCGGTATGTGAGTACACAGAGGCAACCTTCACACACTGTACCCAACACAGAGATCTCCAACTGATCTCTCTGCCCCTCCGCCCCCCCCTGTCTCTGTGTCTCTCTCTCTGTCTCTGTCTTTCCCTCCCTCCCTCCCTCCCTCCCTCCCTCCCTCCCTCCCTCCCTCCCTCTCTCTCTCTCTCTCTCTCTCTCTCTCTCTCCAGGGTCTTACTATAAAGATCTGGCTTGCTTGTTCCTTATAACATAGACCAGGCTGCCCTCAAACTTGAAGATTCTCCTGCCTCTTCAGTGCTGGGATTAAAAGTGTGAGCCACCATGCTCTGCAAATCCTACTTTTTAATTTCTGTTAAATTCAAAGTCAGTGGGGGTAATAGAGCTGGCCAAAGGGTTCTGGGATTAGTGGTGACAGTAAGATCACAATAGAGTAGAGACTCCTATTGGAAAGGTTTGGTATGTTAGCTACTTATCCCATTGCTGTGTCAGATAACTGACAAGAGCATCTTAAGGTAGGACTTTACTGTGGTCAGGCTGGATGGATAAACACCATCACAGCAGGCAAGGCACAGCAGCAAGAATGCGCTGTGGCTGCCCACACTGCGTCTGCAGCCAGGAAACAAGGAAGATGAGTGCTGGGGTCTGGCTCGCTTGCTTTGTCCTTTGCATTCAGTGCAGGCCCCTGGCCTGTGTGACAGTAGTATTGCATTCAGAGAGCATCTTCCCTCTTCAGTTGAGCCTCGCTGGATTACACTCACTGCTGCATTTACTAGGTGTTTATTTTGTTCTTTATTTTGTGTGTTTGGGTGGTTTGGCTGTGTGTGTGTCTGTGAGCCACACGCATGCAGTGCTGCTGGAGGCAGGAGACGGTATTGCTCCCCTGGGACTGTGAGCAGCCAGGTGGGTACTGGGGATTGAGACCCAGTGCTCTGCTCTCAACCATGGGAATGTTGCTCAGCTGTTTGTAGGTGATTCTTGATCTAGTCAGATAAACAGTGAAGGCGAACTGTCACACTGAGGGCCTAGCAAGCTCAGCGTCTCCGTCATCTATAATGACAAGCATTCTAACTTTGCAATCCACATAGGAAGCTAGCATCTCGCAGAAAGATTCAAGATCAGTTAAGTGACCTAAGTTTATTCTGCTGAGGCCCCACCGTTTGCCTTCCTAGAGCACTGTTAGCCTGGGTGCCTGTTGTATCTGTCTTTCCCAGATTTATGAGTCTTTCACTCAGCACTCAGCACCACTGAACACAAAAGAGCAAGTGGTTCTAAAACCGCACTTGGAGGATCTAAGCAGAAGGTAAACTCCAAGTTTATACCAAGACCACGAGAAACACAAAGGAATACAAAGGGACTTCACTAGTGATTTAAAATAAAATAAAGATCAGGAACAGGCTTGAGGGGAACAAAGGAAGACTCTGGAGGTGTTTATGCTAGAAAGAGATTCCCAAGAAGGGATAGAGTGGTGAACCAGGCGTCACAGGTCAGCGCTGCACGCTGGGGATGAGCGGCCCGTGTGGGACCACACACACAATTCTCAGAGTGCCCTACATGGATTTGCATACGAGAGTATGAGCTGCAGAGTATAGCTTCTGATCACAAACAAAAAAGTAGTCCAAAAGTAAGATGAACAAAATAAAATAAATAAAGGTAAATGTGCCTGAAGAGCACTCAGTAAGAGAGGGGCAGGGTGTTAGATGGTCGCAGTTATGGGGTCTAGTAACCGGGTTAAGAGAATTCACTACAGAAACAAAGTTGCCACTTGAATCTAAAAGCATCAGAAGTGCTAGGGAATCACAAAGCAGTACTACTGAGGCAGACATGCTCAGAGAGGCACAGCTGCGTGACTATCCTATCTTGTGTCATGTCACCGTTGCTAAAAGTTCAGGTATGAATAGATTTGTCTCTTGATGTTTTCCATATGTAGAAATGAGCATTAAGGAGTTGTAACTACTAGAGGCAGTCTTTTAAAAATTAGTACATTTATTTAAGTGTGTGTGTGAGTGTGTGTGTTTACAACATGCCACTGTGCATTTGTGGAAGTCAGAGGGCAACTTGGTGGAGTTGGTTGCCTCCTACCACCTGGGTCCCACGGATGAAACGGAGGTCATCAGGCTGGCAGGCACCTTGCTCCACTCCGACGCCTGGGTCCTGAGAATGAGTATGACAGTTTCCCATGAATGGGTGGAAATGTGAGAAAATGGGGTGTCACACTTCACATTTAATAAAATTACTTATTGAGTCGTTATGTAGACCA
>NC_140497.1:95501345-95781345 GCF_964271855.1 Acomys minous | reverse complement strand
ACAACCCTTGTTCCTGGGGACTGTGAGGATGAATCCAGCTCCATAATAAACTGCTTTGTTGGTCTGTGTCAGTAGTAGACACAAACTATTTAAAATTCAATATAAGATTGTTGAAGTTGTTTCTCACAAATAATTATAACTTGTGCACAGCCACATTTAAGTGGTATTGATTCAGAAGCAACTTTTGTCTTATTGATAATAACTATATATTTCTATCTGGCCTCAAATGAATATTGTGCAACTTTGGATAAACTGTTGCTAAAGTAATTTTGGTCACGTTAGCTCCGTTGTCATGTGTGATAGTCCGCACCTACAATCCCAGCACTTGGGAGGTGGAGGCAAGAGGGTAGGAGTTCCGGGTCGTTCTTAGTTACACAGCGAGTGTGAGGAGACAAACAAAAATGTCCACTGACACATTATTCTTTCTCCTCATAATTTGGTGAAAGTAGTTTTCAGTAATTGTTTACTACTATTGAGGACCTATCTTAAGAAAAACTAGTCCTTGAAATCAATATATTATTTCACTCAGTGTTTGGATCATGTTAAATCACACATTACTGGTTTTCAGGGACTCTGTTTTGTTAAAAAGTGGAAATTGGGCTAAGAAAATTGATGTGAAGAGAGCACTTATATCTGAAGATCTCAGCATAAATCTAATTAGTTCTGATTATGGTAAGTTAGTTGAAGTAATGAACATATCAATACAAAAATGTGATAACATTTAAAAATTGTTTTCTTTATGCTTGCTGAGTCAAAAAATATACTTACTATGAATAAATGTTGAGGGAAATTTCATATATTTAGATAACAATTCAATTCTGTTTGTTTCTTATAATCCTTTGTTTTCTAAGATAGTTAAATTTTAATTATAGTAGTTTAAAATGTTTATTAAGATAGATGTGTACATTTTTATTTATTGTATTTTATTCTTTAAAAAATATTTTAATCTTTTGTACTTCTTAGCTCTAGTGCTACAATAATAAGAGATATAAAATAGCCTTGTGTTAAGACTTAATATGATTTTTTTTTTTTTTTTGGTTTTCCGAGACAGGGTTTCTCTGTGTAGCCTTGGCTGTCCTGGACTCGATTTGTAGACCAGGCTGGCCTCGAACTCACAGCAACCTGCCTGCCTCTGACTTAATATGATTTTAATAAGTATTTATATACATCTTTTTCTCTTTCCAGTTGGTCTTGATATTCAGCAGAAATTTACAGTCTTTTATTTAGGACCCAGGAAGTTTGTAAGTCAAACAGCTGTGCAAAGAAAATCAGAAACAGGTGTTTCTCATTTTAAATATGCAGATAGAGCCACTGCAGCAGGATTCAGTGAAGGTAAATAGCACTATTAATTTTTGCTTTACATTAATATGACCAGGGAGGAGTGTTACTACAAGATAGCTTCATTCACAGTGTTGTTCTCTGCACTCGGATAATAACAACACACCACACTAATGATATGTACTAGGGGTTCTCCCCCGTGGTTCAGATTTTTCAAGTTAGGATGGTAGTTGGGCAGCAAGTTACTTGATTGCTTTGATGTGCACTGTCAGATGCAGTGCACTTGTAGGACCGTTGTCTTGGGAGAACAGTGGTGGTGGGAGTCAGGCTTGGCAAGGCAGGCTGGAGGGAAGGAAGCCAACGGTTTGCTGTGAGGAACTTGAAGCACACGCTGACGTAGACTAAAGTGTATAATGAACTCCCAGGTACTGGTTAGCCGCCTTAAGGAGCCAACTCACAGCTTTTACTCTGTACCCAGTGCCTTGCTTCAGTTTTCTCCTTTTATATTCTGAAACAGAAGTGTAAGTTTGTAAATGGTAAAAATGTTTAAAGCTTTACTTTACACACAAAAATTAAGGCCACCCGTTATTGAGCCAACGTGATGTTCCCATTACTGTCCCATAGCTGTGAGGCATACACTTATAGACATCTGGATGCTACCTCAGTGGACCAGTGGACTCCTGAATCCTTGTGGCTTGCTCTAGTCATTTCAGCAGTCCTCGTGCAGTGCCACACTAGGAGGAGCTAGTGAGTCACAGGAAGCTGGGGGCACTTGTTGCCACATCCTGGTGGACAGAACTGAGCTCACAGCAGGACTGCAAGTCAAGGTTCCACAGGGACGTAAGTCCAAGTGAGGACAACCCAACCAGGAACAGTCACATTAGGAAAATAGAAAAGACAAGGACAAGGCTCTGCAAACAAGAGGACATATAAACTCCAGAAGATACGCCAAGCACAACAAAGAAACTTTAAAATATGAGATAGTGTTCCACTATAACACCCCTGCAGACTGGTGGCTTCTCAGTACCAGAAAGGAAAGAGAGAGGGGCTAAAAATCAGTGACTAAAGCCTCAAATTAGCAGACAAGGAATTTAATTCAGGACCTAACTAAGAATGTTAAAATCAATTTAATACTTAGACAACAAAGTTACCAAAGCAGATGAAAGAATCAATAATACGGAGGAAATTTTTAAAATATGGGGTGGGGGGGAAATCAGCAAGGAGATTGAGATGCTAAAAAATAAAAATCTAGGGGAAAAAAACCAAACAGGCAAACAAAATCCCAGCAGAACCCATCTGCTGCAGACAAGAACAAGCAGAAGACTAAGCTCCAGGCCAGAGGACGGGGAGCAGGCATTGATGACCATGACCAGACCTACAAGTCTACAGGATAAATAATGTCAAGTAGATTAGACATCTATTACTGAAATTATAGCTGAGAACTTAAAACTACAAAATGAAGTGGACATTTAAACAAAGAAAGCACTTGGAACACCAAATATATTTGACCAGAAAAGAAACTTCTTATGATTTATCATAGTCAAGATATCTTGTCAAAAATAAAAAACAATACTAAAAGCTGTAGGGGGAAAACAGGCAAAAAATTAGAATAATATTTAGGTCTGTCATCAGCAACCTTAAACATTGATCCAGAAAAACATAAAACAATATATTTCAAGTCTGGAAGTAAATAGCTAACAACCATCAAGATTGTCAGCAAAGTACTCTATTAAAGCTGCGGGGGAGGGGGGGAGGGGTTGGGAGTATTTCAAGACAAACACAAGCTAAGGCAATTCATGCTGATTAAGCCAGAAATACAGACAAATTCTTAAAAGAATAGTATATACAGAGGAATAAGAAAGACAGTTTCACCCACTGTGAATACACTTCATATGAACACAGATGAGCCCCAGGGACCTGGAAAGGGAGTGACCACATTCAGTACAGCAAACCAGCAAGCATCCAATACGCCCAGGAGAGGAAGAAAATAATTACCAATAAACCAGCCAACCAGAACAACCAATTGAACCCTTAGTAATAGCAAACCCTCCACTAACTGAAATGCTTTAAAAATGTAGAAATGAGAGAATCAAAAACAAAACAAGCGCAGCAGAAACAAACATCAGCAGCACTGTGCATGACAGCGGCCCTAGTTTGCTGCTGTTGCTGTGACGGAACACCAGCCAAAAGCAGCCGGGGCAAGGACCAGCCGGGCTGGCTTTCAGGTTGCAGCCCATCCTCTAGGGAAGAGGGTCACCAGGAACTAAAGCCAGGCCTTGGAGGAGCTCTGGTTACTGGCTCCCTTTCCAGACTCCCACCCAGTTGCTTTTTTTTACATACCCAGGTCCACAGTGGGCTGGCCCTATTATATGTCCCTGTTGACATGCCCACAGCCCACTCAGATAGAGACAGTTCCTCAACTGAGATTTTTCTCTTCCCAGATATGTCAAATTGATAACCAAGCCATCATAAGGACTAGCTAATTCAAAACAAAACAAACAAAAAACCCAAGATCTCATTATCCCTTGTCCCCAAGAAGCTCATATAACTGAACAGGCAACTAAAATTTAGAATCTATTGTTTACCAAGCAAATGGACGCCACAAACAGGCTGGCATAGCGATTTCCATACTGACTTCAAGTCAAAACCACTCAGAAAAACATTAGCATTGTAAACATTTACGCACTTAGTCCTGGGTCCCAGAGTCGTGAAATAAACAGTAGCAACACCAAAGGCCACATAGGTCCTGACACGGTGATGCAGGAGGCTTCAGTATCTAACATCCAGAGAGGCCGTTCAAACTGCAACAGCACAGGCACGTTAGAACAGATTATACCACTGGCCAACAGGGCTTAACATGTCTTTTAAAATACTTTGCTAATAGATAGAACATACATGTCTCACTCCTGCCAAGACCTTGGAAACCTGCCTTGAAATACCAGGAGAGCCCCCAGAATCCCTGTCATGCTTCCAGACCCAGAGGAGAGCACAGGTGCTTGCACCGCCTTGGTGCGCCATCTTGTGGCTGTGTTTTAAAATGCAACTTTCAGAAGTCTAAGATTAAGAGGCTTTATGAGGAAAGAACAGTTTACAAGGCATTTCCTCCTACTCTTTTCATCTCCCCATAATAGGTTGTTTCTCTGCGTGAATTAAATGAGCCCTCTGGGGAGAGTCAGCACAGTTAACCTGGCTCAAGAGGCGGAATGCTTGCGAGGCGTGGCTCTGGAAGCTGGCTGCAGAGACAGGCTCTCCCAGTTTCCTATGCATGAAGCCCACAATTTGAGCATGTACTGTGAATTGGATTTCTCACATGCATAGTGGTTATATAGGAGGAAGATGTGAGTCATGTAGTGAGATAATCCCACTACATGTAATAAACTTATTAGCAACCTCCTAGGAATTAAGTATCAAATTGCTACTATAAAATGTAATAATAGGCCATAAATGAAAAGAACAAGAATAGACAAAGAGAACTGTGACTTGATGCATGCACACACTGGAGACAAAGTACAATTTAAATGAAAGCAAAACAGAAACCAGGAAAACATAGACAAAGAAACAGAGCCTGGAATCTGACTTCTAAAATGAGAAAACAACACCAACAATCAGAAGAAAGAAATAGAAAAAATGTCTAGGCCTCCCATGAGGTCTAACTCTGCCCATCAGAAAAGAACACTGTTAGGAAGAAAAGGCACGAGCAAGGCGTGATTGCAGCGCTTCAGGAAATCAGAAGAGTCAGGAGAGAGCTCACTGGGGAGGACAGCTTGCTGCCAAGTCTGAGGACCTGAGTTCCATCCCTTGTGTAGGTGTTTGTGTGTGAGCATGTGCACATGAGTACAGGTGCTCACAGAGGTAGAGGCTCTGAATCTCCTTGGGGATGAGAATTACAGGTAGTTGTGAGCCACTCAGCATGGCTTCTGTAGACTGAAGAGCGTGGGCCTCTAAAAGGCAATGCGTCTCTCTCTCTCTCTCTCTCTCTCTCTCTCTCTCTCTCTCTCTCTCTCTCTCTCTCTCTCTCTCTCTCCAGTTGTCAGGTGTTTTGCCACAGCAACAAGATAAGTAACATTAGACACGTTTTGTTAGTGTGACACCTGAATCAGCAGAGGAAGGATTTCTTTCCACTTAGTATTTTTAGCCCATGCTGGCTGCAAAGATTCTGGCCTGTAGTGAGGTAGCACACCATGGGGTAACGGTGTGGTAGAATAGAGCTACTTACTTGATGGCATCTAGGAACCGGAAGAAACAAGTAGGGGGGGCTGGAGAGATGGCTCAGAGGTTCAGAGCACTGGCTGCTCTTCCAGAGGTCCTGAGTTCAATTCCCAGCAACCACATGGTAGTCATAACCATCTATAATGAGGGCATCTGTAATGCCCTCTTGGCACATGTACATACAGGCAGAACACTGTGTACATAATAAATAAATCAATCATTTTTCTAAAAGAAAAACAACTAGGGGCCAGGGACAAGATAGGTTCTTCAAAGTCATTCCTCCAACAAAGTTATGGAGCTAGACCCCACTTCTTAGCACACACACCCATGATGGCATCAGACTATAAAATCATGGATGGAGTAGCTGAGGATGGCAGGAACTGCACGCATCAGTCGCACTGCAATGACTGACTCACCAGTCAGGGACCAACGCCTGAGCCTTTTGGAGGAAATTTTATACCCAACATCCTGACCAGCTCAGTCCTCAAAGAGACCAGACACCTGCCTTTGCAGTGAGAAGCCTCATCTATATATTCCAGGAGGCTACAGACATAATGTAAGCATCTAGCTGGGCTGTGGCTTGAGAAAGATTGAACAGTGACACTGAAAATAAAATGGCCAAGGAAGCTTGTAACAGACTTCAAAGCTCTTTAGTATTTCCAGGTCACTTAAAATTTGTGTTCTAGCAAAAGCAAGCAGGTGTAGGTTTCCACAGTGTGTGGTTTGCTCTCTTGGACTATAGTAGTCCAAGATATCTGTAGTATCTGTAGTATCTTCACCTTGCCCCTGTCCAGACCCTGACTATCCTATAAGACCAATTAAATAGTTTTCCCTCTTCAGTGCTGCTAGTCAGAACTAAGAGCAAGAAAAATGTATTTAAAACATAGTGAATCTGGCATGCCTGGTGGCAGTTCTACTTGGGGAACTGAGGCAGGAGGCTCATGGCTTCTTGACCAGCACAGGTGACTTAGTGAGATGCTTTTTCAAAACAAACTGTAGGAAAAGCAGGCTGAGGAAATGCACAGCTCAGTGGTTAGAGCGCTTACTTAGCATGCACAGAATCCTAGGCTTAATCCCTTGTACTGCAGAAAAAACACAAATCCTACATATAGTAGACATTATATATACATGATAGATAAATTATACATGTGGATGTTGTTATAGCTTAGGACACTAAACTGGAAGTATTCTTTCCTTTCTTTAAATTCTTGAAGCAAATTTTATGTTCCTAAAGCATTTGTTTGTAGTTCATACGTATGCATGATGTCACTAAGTACGTATGATGTCATATCTACTAACCAGTCAGGATGTCATCAAAATGCTGTGAGATTTGCTTGTTTGAAAATGGTCAGCCTTAAGTACAGAACAAGGTCTTAAATCCCTATCTTAACTCTCGCTTCCAAAAAGATAAAATTTGTTATTGATATTCTGCTGTGTGTGGTTCAACTTATATTAGAGAAACTGAAAGCTGCTTTTAGGTAGATAGACAGAGATGTTCCATGTGGAAGCGGGAAGGGCTAGCAGCGGGCAGACTCGGTTGCTAGGGACACCCCTTTAGCTATGTAGGTTAACAGTGGAGGAAGCACAAAAGTCATGTTCTTGCTGCTACCTAAGAAAAAAGAGTTGATTCAAAGTATTTGTATTAAACTTATCATAGTAGATGTAATAACACATGTATTTCATTTTCATGTTAATTTAGGAATGGCTACCTGCAAAAAGCCTGGGAACCGAGAATGTAATCATCATTGTAAAAATAAACATACATGTGGACATGACTGCTGTGAGTGCTGTTAAGATTACTTAAAACTTGAAATACCTTTGGGGAGTGTGGGCTGGAGAGGTGGCTCAGTGGTTAGTACTGCTCTTGCAGAGGACCAGAGTTCAGTTCCCGGCACCCACAGTTGACTACAACTTCAGTTCCAGGGGTCATAACACCCTCTTCTGGCCTCCAAGGGTGCCTGCACTCATGTGAACACATATGCACACACACATAACTAAAGATAAAAAATGAGTTTTAAAAACATCTTTAGTCAATAATAATTATATATTAATTTTCTGCATATACTATTTATGTCATTCAACTTAAAACTACCCAAATAGTTTTCCTATGTGGTAGAGGAAAAAAAACATGAAAAAAGTAAACGTGAGATATGACACTTTGAAAACATTTAGGTTTTTTTTGTTTAATCAAAAATCAGGTCTCCTCTGGATAAGCCTGCAGAGGCCTAGGGGAGGGGAACAGGGTGAAGGAGGGGGGAGGGAACAGGAAGATAAGAGTGAGGAGATTACAGTTGGGGTGTAATGTGAATAAAGTATAATAAAAACAAAAATAAACAAACAAGAATACTACAAAAAAATCTAAGATTCCACTGGCCACCTGGTCAAATCTTATCATACAGCACTTGGGAGGCTGAGGCAGGAAGATTGTGAAGTGAAGAAAGCAACAAGAAAAGAAAATATAATTTCTTTTAATAGGTAAAATTGGAGTTGCACAGAAGCCAGAAGTTAAGGAGTTGGCAATGTCTTCATATTTGTCTGACTTAAAAAGCAGAAATGCTGTTTCTTCCCTTCCTCCAGCTAAACGACTCAAGGTTAGTTTGTTTGTCCTTGTTCTGCAGCTGATGGAGACTTAGGGACATAGGTATCCAGTGTTTTTAAAATTATTTACCGACTTGACTAGGAATATGATCATTATTTATAATCCATCTGTAAATCTATTTTTGGAACATAACTGTCTAGCTCTTTCTCCCTTAGTCTGGTGACTATTTAAGTCAGGGAACTGGAAGGACAGTCTGAGCGTGACTTCGCTCAGCAACAGTTGGAACTGGACAGTCTTGCCCTGTTTTGGCTTTGAGCTGGACTGGGAAGTTCTGAAGTTAATTTGGATTCTTGCCCTTAAGTATGTAAATGAACAAGAGCTTTCCTTCCAAGTGATGAAGAAATGAGTGTCTCTTGCTTGGTAGGCTAGTCCCAAATAGACTTTCCTTAAGACCCAGTTCTCATATCCTAGAAAAGCCTCTTGGTAGGGCTTTTATATAATGAAAGAGTGTAGTGAGACTAAATAAAGGGAACATTGGGAAACAGAGTCATGAGATTTAAAGTGATCACCGCATCTGAGAAATTATTTTTGTAGGCCAGGCATGATGGCACACGCCTTTAATCCCAGCACTCTGGCGACAGAGGCCGGAGGATCCCTGAGTCTGAGGCCAGGCTGGTGTAGAGAGCAAGTTCTAGGACAGCCAGGGCTAGAGAGACCCTGTATCAAAATAATATTTTTTAAAAATGTGATAGTTTATGTTTTCCTTCCTTCCCTTCTTTTTTCTTTCCCTTTGTTCTTCATTCCTACTTTTCTTCCATATTCTTATTTCTTTCCATCTTTTTATAATTAAAAATTTTAATTTATTATAATTTATTCAGACTACATCCCGAATGTTATCCCCTCATTTGTATCCTCCCATTCCCATCCTCCCCCCTCTCCCTCTTCTGCCCTATTAGAATTAAGATATGTCAGTGAGCCAAAATATACTGATAAGTAAGACAGATTTAGTCTCAGTCCTCATTGAATTTATAGTTGAGTAAAGAGCAAATAGTGGTGAAGATGGATGGACTAAATTTTAAAGGTCTGGAGGATTTGGTGGCAGCAGAGAGGTGAGAGGTGTGGCAGCAGAGAGAGGTGGTGAGAGGTGTGGCAGCAGAGAGGTGGTGGGAGGTGTGGCAGCAGAGAGGTGGTGGGAGGTGTGGCAGCAGAGAGGTGGTGGGAGGTGTGGCAGCAGAGAGGTGGTGGGAGGTGTGGCAGCAGAGAGAGGTGGTGAGAGGTGTGGCAGCAGAGAGGTGGTGGGAGGTGTGGCAGCAGAGAGGTGGTGGGAGGTGTGGCAGCAGAGAGGTGGTGGGAGGTGTGGCAGCAGAGAGGTGGTGGGAGGTGTGGCAGCAGAGAGGTGGTGGGAGGTGTGGCAGCAGAGAGAGGTGGTGGGAGGTGTGGCAGCAGAGAGAGGTGGTGAGAGGTGTGGCAGCAGAGAGGTGGTGGGAGGTGTGGCAGCAGAGAGAGGTGGTGGGAGGTGTGGCAGCAGAGAGGTGAGAGGTGTGGCAGCAGAGAGAGGTGGTGGGAGGTGTGGCAGCAGAGAGAGGTGGTGGGAGGTGTGGCAGCAGAGAGAGGTGGTGGGAGGTGTGGCAGCAGAGAGAGGTGGTGGGAGGTGTGGCAGCAGAGAGAGGTGGTGGGAGGTGTGGCAGCAGAGAGGTGAGAGGTGTGGCAGCAGAGAGGTGGTGGGAGGTGTGGCAGCAGAGAGAGGTGGTGAGAGGTGTGGCAGCAGAGAGAGGTGGTGAGAGGTGTGGCAGCAGAGAGAGGTGGTGAGAGGTGTGGCAGCAGAGAGAGGTGGTGAGAGGTGTGGCAGCAGAGAGGTGGTGGGAGGTGTGGCAGCAGAGAGGTGGTGAGAGGTGTGGCAGCAGAGAGAGGTGGTGAGAGGTGTGGCAGCAGAGAGAGGTGGTGAGAGGTGTGGCAGCAGAGAGAGGTGGTGAGAGGTGTGGCAGCAGAGAGAGGTGGTGAGAGGTGTGGCAGCAGAGAGAGGTGGTGAGAGGTGTGGCAGCAGAGGGGTGAGAGGTGTGGCAGCAGAGAGAGGTGGTGAGAGGTGTGGCAGCAGAGGTGGTGAGAGGTGTGGCAGCAGAGAGAGGTGGTGAGAGGTGTGGCAGCAGAGAGAGGTGGTGAGAGGTGTGGCAGCAGAGGGGTGAGAGGTGTGGCAGCAGAGAGAGGTGGTGAGAGGTGTGGCAGCAGAGATAGGTGGTGAGAGGTGTGGCAGCAGAGAGAGGTGGTGAGAGGTGTGGCAGCAGAGAGGTGAGAGGTGTGGCAGCAGAGAGGTGGTGGGAGGTGTGGCAGCAGAGAGAGGTGGTGAGAGGTGTGGCAGCAGAGAGGTGGTGGGAGGTGTGGCAGCAGAGAGAGGTGGTGAGAGGTGTGGCAGCAGAGAGAGGTGGTGAGAGGTGTGGCAGCAGAGAGAGGTGGTGAGAGGTGTGGCAGCAGAGAGGTGGTGAGAGGTGTGGCAGCAGAGAGAGGTGGTGGGAGGTGTGGCAGCAGAGAGGTGGTGGGAGGTGTGGCAGCAGAGAGAGGTGGTGAGAGGTGTGGCAGCAGAGAGGTGGTGAGAGGTGTGGCAGCAGAGAGAGGTGGTGAGAGGTGTGGCAGCAGAGAGGTGGTGAGAGGTGTGGCAGCAGAGAGAGGTGGTGAGAGGTGTGGCAGCAGAGAGGTGGTGGGAGGTGTGGCAGCAGAGAGAGGTGGTGGGAGGTGTGGCAGCAGAGAGGTGAGAGGTGTGGCAGCAGAGAGGTGGTGGGAGGTGTGGCAGCAGAGAGGTGGTGAGAGGTGTGGCAGCAGAGAGGTGGTGGGAGGTGTGGCAGCAGAGAGAGGTGGTGGGAGGTGTGGCAGCAGAGAGGTGGTGAGAGGTGTGGCAGCAGAGAGGTGAGAGGTGTGGCAGCAGAGAGGTGGTGGGAGGTGTGGCAGCAGAGAGGTGGTGAGAGGTGTGGCAGCAGAGAGGTGGTGGGAGGTGTGGCAGCAGAGAGGTGGTGGGAGGTGTGGCAGCAGAGAGAGGTGGTGGGAGGTGTGGCAGCAGAGAGAGGTGGTGAGAGGTGTGGCAGCAGAGAGAGGTGGTGGGAGGTGTGGCAGCAGAGAGAGGTGGTGGGAGGTGTGGCAGCAGAGAGGTGGTGAGAGGTGTGGCAGCAGAGAGAGGTGGTGAGAGGTGTGGCAGCAGAGAGAGGTGGTGAGAGGTGTGGCAGCAGAGAGAGGTGGTGGGAGGTGTGGCAGCAGAGAGGTGGTGAGAGGTGTGGCAGCAGAGAGGTGGTGGGAGGTGTGGCAGCAGAGAGAGGTGGTGGGAGGTGTGGCAGCAGAGAGGTGGTGGGAGGTGTGGCAGCAGAGAGAGGTGGTGGGAGGTGTGGCAGCAGAGAGAGGTGGTGGGAGGTGTGGCAGCAGAGAGGTGGTGGGAGGTGTGGCAGCAGAGAGAGGTGGTGAGAGGTGTGGCAGCAGAGAGAGGTGGTGGGAGGTGTGGCAGCAGAGAGGTGGTGAGAGGTGTGGCAGCAGAGAGGTGGTGGGAGGTGTGGCAGCAGAGAGAGGTGGTGAGAGGTGTGGCAGCAGAGAGAGGTGGTGAGAGGTGTGGCAGCAGAGAGAGGTGGTGGGAGGTGTGGCAGCAGAGAGAGGTGGTGGGAGGTGTGGCAGCAGAGAGGTGGTGGGAGGTGTGGCAGCAGAGAGAGGTGGTGGGAGGTGTGGCAGCAGAGAGGTGGTGAGAGGTGTGGCAGCAGAGAGGTGGTGAGAGGTGTGGCAGCAGAGAGAGGTGGTGAGAGGTGTGGCAGCAGAGAGAGGTGGTGAGAGGTGTGGCAGCAGAGAGGTGGTGGGAGGTGTGGCAGCAGGCAGTGGGCATGGCAGCTGGAGCAGAAGCTGAGGGCTCACATCTTGAACAGCAAATATGAAACGGAGAGAGCAACTTGAGATGGCGGGTTCTTTAACCACTCAAAGCCTACCTCCAGTGGTCGATCTCCTCCAGCAAGGTCCCCAGCTGGTGGCCAAGCCTTCAAGTGCATGAGCCTAAGGGGGCATTCTCATTTAAATTCTGGGTTCCTTTTCCAATACCACAAAAAGCAAGATAGCCACATAAAGCTGTCCTGCAGGCAGTTAGCTATAACTGCAAACCAGAGGAGAAAGTGAACTGAAAGAGAAATATAAACTTGAGAGTCACCCCTAGAAGGATGATCATGTAAGCCATGGAAGGCAAAAGATCTTTTTAGACCAAAAAGAGACGATAAGTTAAAACAAACAAACAAACAAGCAAACAAAAACACCACGAAAACTGTCTACATTTAAGAAGGGCCTGAGAAGAATACTTGAGTTGAGAACTTGTCCAAGACTCCCTTAATTCATTGATTTCTGGGCTTTTTTTTTTTTTTTTTTTTTTTTACCAGCAGTAATTTTATTATTTGGTTTATTTGGTTTTATTATTTGGTGATAGTTGAACTTGACATTTTTTTTTTATTAACAGATACAGATGAACAAATATCAAAACGTAGACCTTAAAGAGTTTGGTTTTACTCCAAGGCCTTCCCTTTCCAGTGTATCAAGGTATAAGTACAATGTTAATATCTAAGGTAAAGTGTTAATTTAAATGCTGGTCCTCCAGAGAGCCACCAATCCAAGAGGGCTAGTCACTGACCACTCAATGAAAATCACAACACTGTCACAAGGATTTGAGTATTTGTGTGGATCTCCTCTTTCCCTTATGTGCTCCCTGGTTCTCAGCTTTCTAAGGGAAGGAAGTCCTGTGCTTTACAGGGAGCCCATGCTGGCTACACAGTCTAACCTCCCCTCGTACAGCTGGGCACCCCGTGCTAACAATACCTTAGATATGAAAGATACTTTATAATGTGAAATTTTGCTTGTGCAGTATATCTTTTGATCTTCATAACAACCTGGCTCATAAATAATTTTATCTTACGCTATTTTATATCATTTATTCACTGCTTGGTGTTTTGAGACAGTATCTTGATATGTAACCCAGGCTGGCCTTGAATTCATCATCTAGTCCAGACTGCCTCACACGCATAACCCTGTTGACTTAACTAACTTCTCAGGTGCTGAGGTTGTAGTGTGTACCTCAATGTATGATGCTCAGATTGTAGTGTGTACCTCAATGTATGATGCTCAGATTGTAGTGTGTACCTCAATGTATGATACTCAGATTGTAGTGTGTACCTCAATGTATGATGCTCATGTAATTTTATTACTAAAACTTGGCCTCATGTCCCCAGTTGATAAGCAGAAGACAGTTAATAAGAAGCACAGGTGGGAGACTATTTACTGGAGCACGAACAGCTTACCAGTGCTGCCTCACTGGAGAAGGTGATGCTCCTCCCTCCATCCCCCTCAGCTGTCAGTTCTGTCTGCTAGAAGGCATTATAGAGCAGGAGCTGACCAGTCAGAAGCCCAGCTCACAGACCTGAAGAGAGCTCCCCTTCTGTTCCCTGACTAGCAGTAGGTTTAAAGACTGTGTGATGATGCCGGGTGTCCACTGAGGCATGTAAAGATGACTCAACATTGGTCTCTTCCATCAAACATTTGTCTTTACCCTTTGCTGCCCAAACTGATTATAGTTTACCACAGAATTACCAAGTAAATAAGCCATGTTTCTTATTTATATGAATAAGTAGTTTCTGAGGCCATTTATTAATCCTCCTTTTTATTATTTTCTTTATCTTCATAAAGGTCAGAATATTTAAGCACCTCTGGATTGCCAATATTGGAACAGTGGGATCAGCATGAAACCTATGGAAAAGTTCAGCCAGCACCATATGAATATTGTGGCAAAGGTAAATTGCTATGCTACTGACTTGCAAGGGAGTTTGATATTACTAAGGTTAACAAGCCATTTAATTGAAAACCCAGCATCTAAAAGGATTACAAATATTAATTGGCAACAGTTTTCTCTTGGGTCATAGAACCAATTTCAAATTCTTAGGTTATTTCAAGTTGTCTTGCTCTGTGGCAGGTGTTTGTTTGTTTGTTTGTTTTTCAAGACAGGTCTCTCTGTGTAGCCCTGGCTGTCCTAGACTTGCTTTGTAGCCCAGGCTGGCCTCAAACTCACAGCGATCCGCCTGTGCCCTGGCTGCTGGGGTTACAGGCCTGTCTATGTGCCAAAGATTTTTTTAGGGTAAAGAACCATCTCTAGATGTGAGGAGGAACTGGGAAGCTAGACATTCTCCTACGAACAAAGTCTCAAATGATGACTATCTTCCGAATGTCAGTGCTGTAGGGCTCTAGGATGGGTGCAGTTTTACACACTCGTGTGACCCTGGGAAATCGTTTAACTGCTTCTGGTCTCAGTCTTCAGGCCCAGTGAGACGGCCTCGTGGGTAAAGGTGCCTGTTGCCAAGCCTGGTGACCTAGGTCCAGAGCTCACTTGGTGGAGGAGAGGCTTCAGGTCTGCGTGTGTCCTTTGACCTCCACACACACACCATGGCACACGACACACACTTAGGCACAGGTAAATAGATAAGTATAAAGAATATTAAAATGAAGTACCAAAATAATTTACCATTAGTGCCTCTCCCGTTCTTCAGTCTCTAGATAGCACGAGGATATAAGCTAGTGTGAGAGGCTCAGAGCCCTTCCAGTCTCTGTGCCTGCTACCGAGACTGCGGCAGAACGCACACGCTCCTCAGCGCTGCTCTGCAGCCTCATGTTATTAGTGCTGTTGCCACGGTTCATGCTGCTAACAGCACGATGCATTGAAATGATGAGAAATAGCCCTGCTCTGTGTGCTGTTTGTTCACGTGGCTGTTTGTAAATGTAAATTAAATGGCGAGCTTTGGAGTTGCCTGAAAACACTTTACATTTGCCGTTGGCTTCCTCTTGTTGCTCTGCTTCCTTTGGTCACAGTCTGAGACCCTAGGTAGGTGGATAAGCAGCTCAGTGGTACAGTGCGTGTCTAGCAACATCCAGACTTGACCCCAACATGTCAAAGTAAACAAACAGATGCATAACTAACTAGATGGACAGGAGGGTGTGCCGCCCTCATGAGACCACTAGGCCCAGTGTGAGAGCAGACACGTTTCTAATACTACTGAACAATCAGCTAATTTACCTACTAATTATCACAAAACAGGAAGTTTAACATTTTCAGCCTTTTACTTTTAGTGTTTGTTAAACCCACAGCCCGGGCTTGTTTCTTCCTTACGCTGCTGCGCTACCTCTTCTCTTCCTGCACCAGCCACGCTTCCCTCTGACTGCTTCCTTGTGCGCTCACAGTTCCCATTGCCACTTCCTGTCGTTACCTAGACTCCAGCCTACAGTGAGGCCAAAGCCTCAGCTACAGCCTTAACCTCAGTGATATCTGCGTCCTTGCTGTGCTGAATGAGCCACTCTGTCTTCCTCCCTCCCTCCCTCCCCCCCTCCCTCCCTGCCTCCCTCCCTGTCTCCCTCCCTCCCTGTCTCCCTCCCTCCCTCCCTGTCTCCCTCCCTCCCTGTCTCCCTCCCTCCCTCCCTGTCTCCCTTCATGTTAAGGAAGGAGCCTTGTGTGACAGTGACCCTGACAGGGCCTAGAGACAGCCTCTCCAGGTCTGCCCTTCTCTTAACCTCAGGGTGTACTTACCACTTCATCTCAGTTTTCTTACCTGATGACTTTAGATTTTAGATTGAATGACACAATGCTTATAAAGCTCATAAAGTAATAGCTAGTGTTATTAATGGTGGTAATTAAGTATGCTTACTATAATTTTCATATTTTAGTCTTTATTGTCAAAACATATGTTAAGTATTGATAATGTTCTAAGAAAAGCATAACAATTTTATTATCTGTATTCCAGTTTCACAAAAAGAGAAAGAAAAAAGTATTAGAAATTATATGAGAAAGCATTTTGAATCATAAAATTTAATTTGGAAGGGACCTTTGTGCAATTTCTCATTTTACAGTAAAGGAAGCCAAGATTCCAAGAGATTAAATGACTTGCCCAAAATCACATACCTAATTAATGGTCGAGCCAGAAATAGATTCCATATCTCCTGGTTCCCGGTCCAATGCCATTTCTAGAAAATGAAATGACTTCTAGTTATCAGTAGAAAATTGAGTGTTGAACTTGCAGCACATGAGCTCTCCAGACCCCTGCCGTCTCATCCCCTCACCCAGCTGATGTGTTTCTCTGATTGTGCATCTATCATTAACCCTCAATTAGTCTCCAAAGAATTATTTTTTTATTCAAAGCTTAATTTGAATTCTATTTCATCTTGCCTTCTCTGGGAATTTAAAAGCACAGCTATTCCTCTCCTCCATCCAGTATTGTCATTGTCTACTTTGTTGGTTTTGGTTTGTTCTTGAGACAAGGTCTCTCTGTGTAACACCCCTGTCTGCTTGGAATCCACCTGCCGTCCAGCCTGTTGTCCTTCCTCTGACACCCAGGTTGCTCTCTGCTTTCTGTTGGCCTTTTCCTCTTAGCACATAAACATGCTTAAGCCGTTGCCTTCCTCAGCCGCATCTAGCTTCCTTCTCGCTAACCGTGAGCTCTGTGGTGATAAGTGACTTGAGATGCTACACAAAGGGACCTACGCACACAACGGTAAGTGCTTATCTCCATATAAACTGGACATCCATGTAGGCAGCTGGCTTTAATCTTGCCTAAATCCAGGCACGCAAATGATCTCATCACATCTCTGGTGGCCTCTCAATCTTTTAGCTGTGTGTATTGATAATTGCTTCACTTGTTAAACAGGCTTCTTCACATAACAAGTCCTCCAAAATTTCCATCTTTTCAGTTTAACAAGCTCAATAGAAAAAGATAGTTTTCACTTGTAGCTATACAGACCTGAATTCATTCTAAGTAGTCTATTTTGAGTAACGTGTTCATCTTGGATAGATCTCTATGGCTGTAGCCCCGAGGAAGGCAGGGAACGGTGGGCAGTGGCCCCGGGGAAGGCAGGGGGCCTGAAGGCAGGGGACCATGGGCAGTGGCCCCGGGGAAGGCAGGGGACCATGGGCAGTGGCCCCGGGGAAGGCAGGGGACCATGGGCAGTGGCCCCGGGGAAGGCAGGGGACCATGGGCAGTGGCCCCGGGGAAGGCAGGGAACAGTGGGCAGTGGCCCTGGGGAAGGCAGGGGACCATGGGCAGTGGCCCGGGGAAGGCAGGGGACCATGGGCAGTGGCCCGGGGAAGGCAGGGGACCATGGGCAGTGGCCCCGGGGAAGGCAGGGGACCATGGGCAGTGGCCCCGGGGAAGGCAGGGGACCATGGGCAGTGGCCCCGGGGAAGGCAGGGGACCATGGGCAGTGGCCCTGGGGAAGGCAGGGGACCATGGGCAGTGGCCCCGGGGAAGGCAGGGGACCATGGGCAGTGGCCCCGGGGAAGGCAGGGGACCATGGGCAGTGGCTGTCAGGACAGAGGAAAGAAGGGTGCTTCTGCTAACAGAGAGCTCGGCATGCCAGAGAGACAGCGACAGAGCCCTGTGCTCTCTATGTCTGTGTCGTGCTTTGGCAAATCCAGCTAAAAGGTGGTGAGAGAGCATTTCACACGCACTTCCTTCCGGAGTCCGGTTCTTCTTCACTGCTTTGAGGCTGCTCTTCCTCGGGTGCTTTAGTGGCTTAGCTGCTCAGCTCCATGGTGCTTCTTGCTCCTCTCTCTTTATTCTTTTTCCTGCAGAACTTGTACACACAATGCCTCCTAAGCCACATCTTAGACACCCAGCTAACTCCTGATGACGTCTCAGTCTGTCTTTTCTAAGTACAGATCCACTCCTATGGCCGCCGTCCTGGACGTAGCTGCCGCAGGGTCAGCAGCGCCCACACCTGCACTCTGCTCTTCTTGGTGCTGCGTTCCCTTCCTTCTCTTTCTCAGGTCAGTGTGAGGATCTTCTGAGCAGAGGAAGGATGATTCTAAACACCCTAAGCGTTTGTACCGTGCAGCACGCCTGCCTTTGTCATTTCAGCTCCCGTTGTTACTGATCCTCAGGCTCAGCCACCACTTCCTCTCATTCTCTCCACAGCTCTGTCGCTCTCCCTGCTTCAGGCTCTCACTCTCCAGGCCATCAGTGTCCCCAGGACCAGCAGCACCTGGCCGTGCAGCCTGCAGGGAGAGCATCTTCAGCGCCTGGCTTTTGCTGATGAGAAGACAAAGGGCTTTTTGTTGTTTTTTGTTTGTTTTGTTTTTCAAGAAAAGGTTTCTTTTTGTAGCTCTGGCTGTCCTGGACTCACTCTGTAAACCAGGCTGTCCTTGAACTCACAGATTCACCTGCCTCTGCCTCCTGAGTGCCAGGATTGCAGGTGTGTGTCACCGTGCTTGGCTAACAGAAAGATCTTAAGGTGACAGATTTGGCGTGGTCTGACACGTGTCTGCTGTGCAGCTCCAGTGGGTCGTCTTTCTCGTGCCCTGTGCTCCCAGCTCCCGATGGCTCCTGGCTGCTGTGGCCGCTCCTGCTCCTTGTCTGTGGCTCTTCATAGAGCATCTCACTGCACCACGGCCACAGCTCTAGCAAGCTGGGACTGCTGTTTGCACGTTCTCCATCTTAGAGGAGTCTCTTCTACTCTAGTTGTCCTTTTCACTGTATTTCCATGGCATTTAACACTGTTCTGTCTTCAGTCCTACTGTATAAAGGTAAGCTGTAGCTGGAGGCACAAGGGGCACGTGCAGTAGGAAGAGGGCGGCCTACTCAGGTGAGGAGGACGGAGCGGCACACTGCTTCAGGCTCACACTGCCTTACAAGAAGGTCTCGTTAAAATTTTCAGAAATCTTTCAAACACTGCTAAAAAGCTAATAAATTTTATACTAAACATTTTATGATAATTTAAAACAAATTCCAGTCAAATAAACTATATTAAAAACAAAGATGATAATGCTGAAAAACAAAAACTTCCTAATCTACTGTATGTTTTCAGTATAGGAAAATATTGTAGAGTGGGATGCCTCAAAGTTATTTACAGTGGGAATTAAAATTCATTAAAATTATGGGGCTGACCAGGCATGGCAGCACTTGGGAGGCAAAGGCAGGCGGGTCTCTGAGTTCGAGGCCAGCTTGGTCTACAACGCAAGTTCAGGACAGTCAAGGCTACACAGAGAGACCTTGTCTTGAAAACCCAAAAAAAAAAAATTATGAGGCTGGCCAGATGGTTTAGTGGGTGAAGAAGCTTGTGGCAAGTCTAGAGACCTAAGTTCAGTCCTTAGGATACGCATAGAAGTAGAAGGAGAAAACTGACTCCACAGAGTTGTGCTCTGCCTTCCACCAGTGCTCTGGGGTATATGCACCCTCACGCACAACACGCACACTCAATGATAAGGATGATAAAAATTAAATTTATTGAGCCTATCAGAACATGTGACCCAGTAAATAGAATTGTCTGAACAAGACACCCGTCAGTGCTCAACGCTCAATGGGCGCTGTTGAAAATTGCTGCTCAAATATATGTGCACACCAGAGGAAGGATGTCTGTCACAGCTCAGAGCAATGTTTATGCTTCAGCAACCTACACGCTTGTACACACATCACAGATTTTCCTGGATGGGACTATTGTACAACATCAAATGGAAAGCCCCCTGAAACAGTGATGCTCGGCAGGCACGCTAATGCTCCTGGAAACCGCAGTGCTGCAGATGAAAGCAAGTCTTCAGGAGTTCTGAATGTGAACTTTGAGCTGGGAGATGAAGTTTGGGATGACTTTGATGATGAAAGCTTAATAGAAGTGATGAGCTTTTCAGCTGATGCAGAGCAGACAGCTGTACCAGGTAAAACTGTATGTTTGCATAAAGCAATTTCATTAGAAATTCTTTGAACATTTATTTTGGTCCCTGAGACCTTTATTTTTTACTTTTTCATATGTGTTTGTTTAAGTAAGATTTTAAGTTTTCACAAAGCTAAAAAAAAAATAAAAAATAAAATAAAATAAAAAAGAAGTGCCTCCTCCATAAAGAGTATCTTTCCCTCTGAGGGCAAAGGCCAAGGTTGTTTCCTGGTGATGATATGAGAAATAAGGTGGTTTTTCCTATCTCATTTCCATCTCTCTTTTTAAATTTTTTAAAAATTATTTTAACCTTGTAATATGAGTATTTTGCCTATATGCTGTGTAACACATGCATGCATAGAGGCCGGAAGAGGGCATGTGATCCTCTGGAACTGGGGTTATAGATGGAACGGCTGCCTGTGGGTTCTTGGAGTCAAACCAGGGTCCTCTGGAGGAGCAGCAAGTGCTCTCAGCCATTGGGCCATCTCTGCAGCCCTCCTATCTCTTGTTAAAGGTCCTGTTTAAACGCAGACTGCTTGTTAAATTGTTCCTCATTAAACAGACTGTCCTGGTCTCCATCCTGAGTCACTAGGCTCCACTCTGTGAAGGACACACACACCATGTTCTTAAGAATAGGCATCTGAAGCCAGGTGTGGTGTCGCACGCCTTCAATCCCAGCACTCGGGAGGCAGAGGCAGGAGGATCGCTGTGAGTTCGAGGCCAGCCTGGTCTACAAAGTGAGTCCAGGACAGCCAAGGCTACACAGAGAAACCCTGTCTTGAAAAACCAAAAAATTAAAAATAAAAATAAAATAGGCATCTGCTTACACGGGAAGGAAGTGACCTGACTTCTATGGAGATCCTCACTTTTTAGATACAAACAGACTAAGTAAGAAGAAGAACTATTGCTTTCTGTGTTGGAGGTGTATTTAAACCATGCAAAACCCAAATCATAGCCATAGACATTTCAGTTATAATGTCTGCTCTGCTTTGCTAAAATGCATCTTTAAGACTCTTAGTAGTTATTTGACTAGAGGAAAAAGTGGGGATGCTCTCCCCAAGTGGACAGACAGAAGAGGCCAGCTCCTCAGCTCTTCCCACAATCACTTCTTGATACACTCTACCTAGGACTGTCTGAAACACATCAGAGCAGAAGCAGCAGCTACAGGAACCTCTTAGAAGCTTAAATGCTGCTGTGTTTAGATCCCGAAGAGCTCATACTTTCCCCAGGAAGACCAAGACTTGATCCCTCACACAGAATAGGCCTGGAAAGCTGTAATAGGCACATCTTATACCATGACAACTACTAATCCCTCACTCAAAACTACTGATGTGTCCTCAAAGCCGGAAGTCCATGTATGCTGACTCTCTGAAATGACCTAATCCTGTGAGAGCATAGCTTTATCACAGGGAAAACTGCTTTCAGTAAGTGTCTTTTCTCCCATGTGTAGAGTGTTTTAAATAATTATGTTCAGACCATTGAAAATACTGAATAAATTTCAATTTGGTCATATACATAAATTTTAAAAATAAATCAATAGTGGTGAGTTGAAAACCTTTGGACATAGTGGCTAATAAATAACTCATGTGTTTTACAATATAATTTTCATAGCTTTTTTTACTTATCTCCTCTATGTAAGTCAGTTCTGACAATTGAGAATGATCCATTGTGTAAGTTAGTTCTTTGTCAAGTTTGCATAAGCCAGAGTCATCCAGGAAGAGGGGGGGAGCCCCAGTTGAGAAAAAGCCTTCATCAGATTGGTCCTAAGGCAAGCCTGTGGGGTGTTTTCTTAATGATTGACTTGGGAGTGCCCAGCCTCCTGTGGGTAGTGCCCTCCCTGGGAAGGTGGCCTGGGGTGATGTAAAAAAGCCTGGCGTGGTGGTGCACACCTAAGCAGAGGCAGGTGGATCGCTGTGAGTTCAAGGCCAGCCTGGACTACAAAGCGAGTCCAGGACAGCCAAGGCTACACAGAGAAACTCTGTCTTGAAAACAAAACAAAACAAAAAAAAGCAAAATGAATTGGTTATGGGAAGCAACCAAGTAAGCAGTGTTCCCCATGGTCTGTGCTTTGGTTCCCAGCCCCAGGTCCCTGCCCCGACTGCCCTTCACAGTGCTAAGCTGTAAGTTGAAATACACCCTTTCCTCCCAAGTTACTCTTGGTTATGGTGTTCTATCACAGCAATTAAAACAAATTAGGACATCCATTCCTTTAACTTTTTAAATTTTTTGTTTTCGTTATGGCTTTACCAACTGGCCAGTGAAGTCATGCCCAGACTTTCTGTGAGCATTTGGGAAGCTGATCGCAGTCCCCACTCTTACAGAAAGCCCTTTGTCCTCCGCCCACCTCCTCGCCTTCCACTTCTTAACCAGCCCTGCTTAGAGACACCTCATAGAACCTATACAGCACCTCCATTAGCTGCCAGCTGGCCCTTCACCTCAGATGTTCTCTCTTCTCATAGGCCGTGGAGACACTTGTGGTTCAAGTCGCAGCAGAAGTAAGCTGCCCTTCCAAAAGTCAAGCAGCAAATTCCACAGAGAAACCTCAAACAGGCAAGCTTCAGAACTTCAGTCTACAATTCCTGGAACCTTTTATCCCCTTGGACTGTAGTTGGAGATTGGCTCAGGGCACTAGATGTCAGAGAATTGTTACTGTGTTGGCCACCTTAGACTTGTTGACATTAGAGGGCTCTTTCAGGAGGGGCTGCTGTCAAACCACGCGCCAGAGGCACCCAGCTGTGCTTATTAAGGGTCTGCGTTCTATCCCCACACCAACCCTCCAGAGTCATGGTGTCTGGGGTGGAAGCCAGGAACTTCAGATTTTCCAAACAAGTAGAAAGAGCAGAGTAGGCATTCTAGGTTAAATGTCTTTTTTTAAACAAAAGGACACAAGGCTTTAAACGACTGGCCGTCGAAGTAAGGATGAAGTTGCTGAATCCGAGTGTAAGGGCCTTAAATGCCATAATGAGTACTACATCTAGTAGGGCAAGACTCACAAATTCCAGAGCCTCCAGGATTTAGGGAGCAAAGGCTAAGCATGGACTATGTCAGTAGGGGAAAACCGCTGTTCAGCCCAGTACTTACTGCTGCCTATGAAATACAAGTTCAGTGGTGGCAGATATTGTGACTTAGGAGTGTGATATTTCATAATTTTTAAATTTTGACATCTAGTTCAAAGAAATTAATATACTTGGCCTCTATCAAAGAACAGCAACAGCTCTCTCTGTAGACCACAGTTAGCTTAGGGGTCTGCAGTGGTTCACCTCCACAAAGACGGTGCAGACATTCAATCTAATCATAAAAGATTTTTTGCAGCAATAATAGATAGAGTGAATCATAAAGGGTAGGCACATGAGAGGTCTTGTGACCAATAAGAAGGACAGAACAGGGGCTGGAGAGATGGCTCAGCGGTTAAGAGCACTGACTCCTTTTCCAAAGGACCCAGGTTCAATTCTCAGCATCCACATGGCAGCTCACAACTGTCTGTAACTCCAAGATCGGATACCCTCCCACAGACATACATGCAGGCAAAACACCAATGCACATACAATAAAATCTAAAAGGAAAGGCAAAACAAGGTAAGCACTAATGTGGGCAGAGGTAATGGGGAAAAGGTTAGAGTTGGATTTTTCACATGTCTCAGAGATGTGCCTGTGAGATGGCTGACTGCGTAAAGGCACTTTCCACCAAGCCAGATGACCTGGGTGTGGCCTTGGGATCCACACACTGGAAGGAGGGAGAAAACTTCCACAATTTGTCCTTTGACCTACATTCATGCACACACATGCTCACATACACACACACACACACACACACACACACACAATCTCAGAGATCATCTTTTCAATTTGATAATGAAGTCTGACAGTAGAGGAAGAGAGAGAATTCAAAACAGCTAGATATATGGAGATTTTTTTTCCTTAAGATATTTAATCAAGGCATTGTGATTTTTCAGTTCTTCGTATCTTTATTCTTCCTTCATATCAACTAACACGTATTGCTGCAGAGAACAAATGTAGTGTTTCAGAGACAGTGTCCCTCTGCCCTGCACTGCTGTTTTGTGGTATATGGAGAATACAGGAACCACAGATTTGGAAAAGAGAAAAATCATCCTAGAAATATTCCATTTCAAACAGATTTTGCCGAAGTGGACTTGATTAGAAATCAAAATGGGGGAAGAATTTTGGCCAAAAGACAAGAAATGCTGACAGCCCTTTCCTTGGTGGTCAGTGTTTTACATAAGTAATCACTTACCAGTGTGAGCATCAGTAGGGCAGAACCACAGATCCCAGAGAACTGCAGACACAGGCAGATTGTTCACGTGTGGCTCCATTGTCCTGTCGTCAGGCCTGAGGCCACTGTTCTCATCACTAGCCAGTCCCTCACACAGACCTGTCAGGGCAGCTCCACTGAGCGGGGGCTCATCCACCCCAAGATGCTCTGGGCTATGATCGCCTAGGCCATTAACAGATTTTTTTTTTCCAAGACAGGGTTTCTCTGTGTAACCTTGGCTGTCCTGGACTCACTTTGTAGACCAGGCTGGCCTCAAACTCACAGCGATCCACCTGCCTCTGCCTCCCACGTGCTGGGATTAAAGACGTGCACGGCCACACCTGGCTCCCACAGCTTTTATTCCTTTTCATTTATTGATTCTAAGTCTGAGTAAGTAGAATAAACAGATGTACGCAGCAAAAGGAAACAAAGCTGTAGGTAGGAAAAGAAAAAAAAGTTTTCTGCACCTTGAATTTTAAAAACTACGAATAATTGGAATAGTTTAGAAGATAAATGTTTTTTAAAATGTCTGCTCACAAGAAGCCCATGAAAAGCCCTGTCAGCAGTTGCTCCATGGAAGCGGCCACGGCATGCGGGGAGCTGCCTGTGCTCTGCTGCTCCCTGCACTGTCTTTCCTCTCGTCCATGCATATAGAACGTTTCCTAATCAAAACTTAAAAGCTCTGGTCAGTGTACCTGACTTTCCTACCCTCCACTGCTCCTTCCTCTTTACACAGCTATCAATCTCAGCCTCTAAATGGCATCTCAATTGTCGTTCACTCAGAAAGGATTGATGGCCATCTTTAAAAACAGGCGTAAGTCTCCGCACTGTTACTTTCCATGACATTACTCAGAGCATTTTCTCACAAGCTTCAGCCCCAAGTGCCTTCAAGGCAGGCACTTTATCAGCCAGGTGGCCTGCTCCCGTGTAAGATGATAGCTCACTGATGGCTTGCCTGCCACTTTATATCAAGCTCCTAGCAGAGTATATGGCATATAGTAGTAAGCAATAACTGTGTTCTAATGTATGAATTTAATAAAAAGTTATGAAGACTTGTATGTAGTTGTGTGAAGGAAGGTGGTAACTGTGTGAATCCAGAATACACACAGGCTAAAGGTTAAGCAATGAGAGTTTAGAAAAGATCTATAGGTTTGTGAGTTATAGAAAATCTTAAAGAAAATTGTTGAATGATTATTTCTTAAATAAGACTCTAGGCCGGGTGGTAGTGGTGCACGCCTTTAATCCCAGCACTCGGGAGGCAGAGGCAGGTGGATCGCTGTGAGTTCGAGGCCAGCCTGGTCTACAAAGTGAGTCCAGGACACCAAGACTACACAGTGAAACCTTGTCTCAAAAAAAAAAAAAAAAAAAAAAGACTCTAATCTGTAATATGTAAATTGGGTTTGTTTTTAAGGAAAGAAAATAGCCAGATGTGGTCTCAGCACTTGGGAGGCAGAGGCAGGGAGATCTCTGAGTTGAGGCTAGCCTGACCTGTATACACAGTGACTTCCAAGGCAGCCAGTTACATAGTGAGACCCTGTCTCAAATCTTCCATGTTCTTCTATGAGTGCAGTAAGCAATATCAACTTTTGTAATAAATATAATATTCTTCACAGAATAATTATTAATGTAGATGTTTGTCTTTCTTGTTTGTCATATTTCATAAGTAATTGATTTAATTTTTAGTTTTGTTTCATCACACAAGAAGCAAGATGTTTATATGTCAGACTGTGCCATGTCCAAGTGTGAGCCATCCTCTGTGGTAGAATTACCTCAACAAGCTGCAAATGCAAGTCTGGTAAGCCATGTACTTTTTGTTTTTATTTAAAATTTTGCTTAAATACTTAACTCGCAGTGATTGCTGGGTTTTGTTTTGTTTTGTTTTGTTTTTTACATTAAATATAGGTCAGTTTACAAGAGCGAAGACAGCTGCCTCTCTCTCCCGTGATTGAGAGGGTGTGCTTTACTAGTGCTAAGAAAACACCACAGTCTCCCAAGTTTAAGGAAGTGGATATTTTTATTGGAAACAGTGGCTCTAAAAAGGACATTGATCTTAGGTAAGAACTCTTTAATTACATTTCAAGACTTAACTAGCAAAAAATTTTACAAGAATATTCAGCATAATTTTTGGTTCATTTTAAAGATTTATTTTTAATTGTGTTTGTGTGTGTATGTATCTAAGTATGTCTGTGTGTCTCTGTATCTGTGTGTGTGTGTGTGTGTGTGTGTGTGTGTGTCTGTCTGTCTGTCTCTGTGTGTATCTCTCTGTGTGTGTCTGCCTGTCTGTCTCTGTGTGTGTATGTGTGTCTATCTGTCTGTCTGTCTGTCTCTGTGTGTGTATGTGTGTCTATCTGTCTGTCTGTCTGTTCTCTATGTGTGTAGGCATCCTATCTAGGGTAGGTAGGCTGGAATGGAGGTAGGAAAGTACAAATATTAAAGAACCCCAAATATAGTAGGTTTGCAAAAATTCAAAGCCCACATAGGTATTTGCATGTGCGTGCAGGAGTCAGGACCTTCTGGAGCTAGGCTTACAGGCAGTGGTGAACCGTCTGCTGTGGCGCTGGCACTGCACTCAGGTCCTCTGGAAGAGCAGTACATGCGCATAAGTATTGAGCTGTTCCTCCAGAGCCTCCTTTGTTCATTTTAAAGACCAGGAACAAAACCTTTTATTTACTAAAAGCGCAGAAATTTTAGATCTCCTGAGAACCAAGGATCATTAAAGCCAATAACTTTAGGCATACTAATTTTACACTTACATTTATTGCTATTAATTATGAAACATTGTGTTGATAAAGGTGCTTTTACTGATTTGAGTGCAGTATGTTGTATTGACAGTATAAACTGTAATGTCTCTGGAGAAATACAAGTGAAATCAGCTGTTAGAAGTTCACGTTGTGGCCTAGCCCGTCGGCTGATTCACACTGCAGCAGGCTCAGTGTCACAGTCATAATAAACTAACTAGCACCTTCCCTAGCTGGCCGTTCTTTTTTTTTTTTTTTTTTTTTTCCCTTTCTTTCTTTTAAAAAAATTTTTATTAATTTATTCATATTACATCTAAATTGTTAGCCCTTCCCTTGTTTCCTCCTATTCCTCCCTCCCTCCCTCTTCCCCCCTACTCCCCTCCCCTATGTCTGTGATTGAGGGAGACCTCCTCCCCCTATATATGCTCTTAGAGTATCAAGTCGCTTCTTGGTAACTTGCTATCCTTCCCTGAGTGCCGCCAGGCCTCCCCATCCAGGGGACGTGGTCACCAGAGTTCGTGTGAGAGCCAGATCTCACGCGCCACTCAGCGGTGGCGGTTCTTAAAAGGAACCTCTGCAGCAGTTTCTCCCTCCTTAGAGAGCCCCAGCTTAGACACTTGCTCATGCTTTATTAAACAGCATCACATCCAAGTATATTTAAAGAAATAATTCAGAGATTTGTTCCTTACCCTTTACAGGTTACAGTCTATTGTTTTTACCCACAGACAGATTACTATGCTCAGTGTGTTTGCTATATTAACCTCACAGCAAACTTCAAGTTTAACTATACTGTAATGTTACATTATTTACTCTGTATATTAAAATAAGCTGGTTTACAAAAAATTAATTCCTGTTTGCTTTTTCCCTCCAGTAAGTATTATCCTGATGATGCAGCTGAAGAAATGAAGGCCCTTCTAGGAATATTTAATGGCATTTTCTAAATATATATATGTATAACATATACATATATATTGTTAATAGGCAAAGTATAAACATGTATAGTAACTAAAATATTTTATTTTTAAAGATAATTAATAATTGTTCAGAATTTTTCCCTTAAATTTGATTCATTTCTCAACTTTCTTATAACAAAATATATGGGCTGATAAATTCTTATTTCTATTGTACCGTCTAGAGAAATGGTTTAGTTTCAGTAAACTATTAGTTAAATTATCATTATAAATAAGTTGCTATTAAACCAATTTTAATAGAAACTAATATTTCATTTTTATATTTTGTGTTGCTTTTTGAGACAGGGTTTCTCTGTGTAGCCTTGGCTGTCCTGGACTCACTTTGTAGATCAGGCTGACCTTGAACTCACAGCAATCCGCCTGCCTCTGCCTCCCGAGTGCTGGGACTAAAGGCATGCGCCACCGCGCCCGTCTAGGTTCATTTCTAATTTACTGTATATTAATAGGCAAAGTTGGTCTCTAAGATAAAAATGTAGAGAAGAAAAGAACTTGCAGGTGAAATGATCATATGTGTTTGCTAGTGAACGTTATTAGGAATATGCTCTGCACTTCCATCGAAAGCTTAGCACAGAACTGAAATGTCCATGTCCTACAAGGACAGCCTGCATGTGTCCCTGGGTCTGCGCTCGTCACAGCACAGCCTTCACAGGTTCTTCAGGTCCAGTAAGGGAGAACGTGACTCTAAAATCTGCTTATCTTTGACTTTGGCAGCAAAGAAGTAACAGTTTAGCTCAGTGTGGTCTGTCAAGAAGTGAAAAGCTCAGTGTCTGGTCCTGCGGAGGAGGAGACTGCTGTTCTGCTCTTGCAGAGTCTGCATGCTTGACGAGACAGTAAGAAGTGTTAAGTATAGTAAGTGCAGGCATGCCTCACACCACAGTGAGTCTACAGTGAAGCAAGCTTTACTAACTTTTTGATTTCTTGGTGAATATAAAAGTTATGTTTGTGCTATGCTGTAGCCTCTTACATACACAATAGCATCAGTATCTTTAAAAAGAAACATGCCCATCTTAATTTAAACATTGTCTATGCTAAGAAATGCTGACAGTCATATGAACTGTTGGAAAATAGCTGCTGCTATGGGTCTGGGAGACTGCCAGCTTGTAAGCAGTGCAGCATCTGCAAAGGACAACAAAGTGAAGAAAATAACACAAAGCATACAGAGCTCACTGCAGCAGTGCACCGAGTCACTGGGAGGGCCTGACTGCAGCGGCGCACCGAGTCACTGGGAGGGCCTGACTGCAGCGGCGCACCGAGTCACTGGGAGGGCCTGACTGCAGCAGCGCACTGAGTCAGAGGGCTTGTCCACAGAGAACTGCTTGCTCTGTGCCAGACTCGAGTTTCTCGGGGTTCCAAAGTGATTTACTTTTCCAACAAATTCCGAAAAGACACTGTGCTCTAGCTCCAGGGACCACACTGCAATCAAAGTTTAAAAACCAGGGCATATGGTCTTGGCTACAGAGTTAAGGTGGCCTTCAGAGAGAAGTTAAAACTTGACCCTTAAAAAATGAATAAGTCTTTGTTGAGGGACGTAAGAAATGACATTCTAGACAGAGGCCACACCTGAGCAGAGATCCAAAGAGGAAAGTATGCATTTGTGGACTAACAAATAGACATTTTTAACATAGGTAAATGCTGTGTGGGTTTACAAGGTAACTTAATGCCAAACTGTGAAGGTCTTGAAATGAAAGCCAAGCTTTAGTCAGCAGACTAGTGTTTCTCAAATTTGCATTATCATAAAATACAGATAGTATATTAAATATCCAAGTCCCTGGCCCTTACCTCAGATCTAGTGAGTGCCCCCAGTGGAGAAATCAGGAAATCCTGTAGGTTAAATCAGCACTGCAATGATTCTAATAATCAGGTCAATTTGAGAAGTCCCACACATTAAATTCTCATCTTAAGAAATACAAGCCAGAGTCAAGTTCACAGTGCTGTAGCTATTCATCGTGTTTGCAAGTGTTTGTATGTTCAATGTATGCAACTTCAACAGAAAACAGTTACATATACTAACCTCTCATAGGAGACCAATTACTGCTGTTCTTTCTGTAAAATGAATAATCATATTGAAATACTCCTATTTACAAATTAGGTTTGTTTATTTATTGAGCTTTTCATAAACTCTTTCCTGGGCTGCAGGCAGCTCAGTGGTTAGTAGCCCTGGCTGCTCTTCCAGAGGACCCAGGTTTGGCTACCAGCACTCACACAGCAGCTCACAGCTGCCTCCAACTCTTGTTCCAGGGACTCTGACACCATCTTCTGCCTCCACAGGCGCTGTGCACATGTGCTGCACACATATACATTGCAGAGGAAACACCCACACCCATATTTATAAAACATAATTCACTAATTAATCTCTTTTGAGGATTGAATGCTTTCAGAAGTTTTCTCATATGAAAAGTTACTCAGCTGCTTTTTTTATATTGTTAGCACAATTGCATGCACCTAATAGGTGTGTGTATTGAGAACTTAATAAGCCATTGCATAAAAGCTTTTAGTTCAAGGATAGATTCATAGATTATGCCAGTAAGTGGTAGTGGCAGCTATATATTCACACACACACACACACACACACACACACACACACACACACACACAGTGCTTCTGAAAGAACACTTTAGGTGGCCTATTAAGCAGTGGGGTAGGAGGAGATCATGGAACATTCCTTTGAATTACTTAAGGACTTCAGAAACAAACGCTTTTGATAGATACTACCCTTTAGAAATGCTGTACCTAGACATCCCTCCTATACTTTCTAGTCCTTTCAGACATACATCACCACCTCCATCTGTTCCTCACTAACACTCAGTTGGTGTATGATCACAACATATGAAGTGTTGTTATTACCATAAATCAAGTGTAATTACAAAATAATTCTGGAATTTTTATTCTAAAACCAAATAAATGACTGTTGAATTGTTCCCTGTTCTAAATTTTGACAGAATTTACTCCTTAGTAGGATCACTTCTTTGTCATGAGCCTGTTTCTAGGAAACCTCCTCATCAGGCTTACTAGCAATGACTCTGAGACCCCCTAGTCCGAGGTTGTAGGGGTTCTGTTCACTGGGGAACTATAGACACTAAGTCGTGTCTGCACTTGAGAACATTCACTTTTGTGGGAATATAAAAAGTGCCAGTGAAGAAGTTAGAGCAAGTTAGAGTGAGGGTCAGCATCAAAAAAGCAATCAAGCTAGGAACCTAGGCTGTGGTCAGTTAGTAGGACAAAGCACAAATCACGAGGAGCTTTGCCTCTCCTGCAGGTAGGAGCCTATGAGATGGGAAGGCCAGGCTTTAGTCTGTGCTAATAAGGTTCTTGGAGATTTTATGCATAGTAAAGTGTGAGAAAGTCCCATATACAAAAGAAAGGAAAGAAGGCAGTATCAGAACTCACTCTGTGGACCAAACTGGCCTAACCCAAAGATCCAGCTGCCTCCACTCTCTAGTGCTGGGATTAAAGCATGCGGCACCATGCCCTGCGTATATTCCCTACTTATAATGGTACAGCTCTTGTTTAGTTGCTGTGTGAGTTGGTATTCTTCACCACTGGTGTAGCTATGGTTCTCACGCATCCGCTTGTAACTTGAGGGGTTCTAGATTGCTCTAGAGTAATAAGGGGTTCTGGCTTGCTCTGGAGTAATAAAAGCATATGATCCAGAGGAATCATCTTTGTTTCAGTCCGAAAACCTTCCCCTAGCCTAATACATCCCTTAAAGATTATTTCAGACTTCAACAAAAACCACGCAAACAAACAAAAACCTTATACTGTTCATTACAAATGATCTAGAAAAATGTACATAGCTTGCATTTACACACATGTTACAGGTATAAAAATATGAAGTTAAGCTGGGCGTGGGGGGTGCACACCTTTAATCTCAGCATTCGGGAGGCAGAGGCAGGTGGATTGCTGTGAGTTCTAGGTCAGCCTCAAAAAACAAAACAATAATAATAATAACAATAACAACAACAACAAGAATAATAATGTTAATGTTAATAAAAGAAACTAGGGAGCTGGAGAGATGGCTTATCCATAAATGCACTGATTTCTTTTCCAGAGGATCTAGGTGATGCCCAGCACTCACATGGTGGCAAACAGCCATCTGTAACTCCAATTTCAGGGGACCCAACAGCCTCTCTGGCCTCAAGAGGTACACAAACATATGTGCTGTCAAAACACACAAAATGATAAGTTTTAATAATAAAACAGAATTATAATTGAGTTGATGTTACTACTTTATGACATTAAATGGCTTTGATCCCTTAGAAACTGCACATACAATAAAGTCATCGGGTTTTGATTTCGTTTGTTCTATGATCTTCTGTACTGATCAATTTGGAAACTTTGGGTTTTTTTGTTTTTTGTTTGGTTTGGTTTGGCTTTCTCAAAAACCATTAATGTGTCAAACATCAGTTAAGAAACAGTCCATACTGGGCCAATGATCTTAATGACTTAGTTTGTGTCTCAGGGTTTGGAATGGGTGCCAGGGTCACCTGGCAGGTCAAATGGCATTTATAACCAAAATGGCTGTAGTTTTGCCAAGCTGAATTCCTGCAAAGTCCTAGAAAGATGCATGTGACCTGGTCATATTTTACAGTGCTCATACATAATACAGGCAATAGATCAAAATGTATAAAAATATATAGGTGAAGTTATTAAGAGTTTTTTTTTAAATCAATAATTATACCCATCAAATTCTGTTACCAAATTTCTTTGATTGAAGGTTTTTGTTCTAGATTATGTATAAGAGTTATAATTTCCAGACTTTTTAAGAAGGTCCCACACAGACATGGCCTGTCTTTTACAATAGTAAAGCTGTGTGGTCCTTGAGCAATGGATTATAAAGGAGGAGCATTAGGATGCAGTAAACAGGCAGGCCAAGAGCTCCCTGAGGGCACACCACAGACAAGTGAGGCGCCCTCATTCCCTGAGGGCACACCACAGACAAGTGAGGCGTCCTCATTGGCAGGCTTGCATTACATCATGGAAATACATTGATTAGTAATAGTTTTTTGAGCTAAAAGTATGTGAATCAACCACTTTTTTAAAAAAAATTTAATCAACCACTTTTCAATAGTATATAAAGAAATTAGAACTCTTTTATTTTAAAATGTTATACCATATATTTTATCATGTTTTCCCTGCTCCCTCAACTACTCGTAGAACCTCATCTTCTTCCTCCCCACCCAACTTTATGTTTTCTATTTCCCCCTCCATGTCTCCCCTACTTTCTCTTTCAAAAGTACAATCCCACAAAAACAAAATTAAGATAAACAAGCAAAAGACAAGTAAGACAAAAAAGCCAAAACAAAACAGAACAGAAGTCTTAGAAAACAGAACAAAACCCAAAACACGGAGTTCTTTTTGTGTTGGCCAACCAGTCCTGGACATGGCCCTGCCCTGGAATGTAGTTGGTGTTCCCAGTGACAATCGGGGAGAAAACTCTTTGTGAGATTCCTCTTCGTAGGCAGACACCTATTGCAAAAAGCTTCTTGGTTAGGAGTGGGACCCTGTACTGTGTTCACATCCGGTCTGCCTTGAGCCTGTCCAGTCTTGTGTATGCTGCCACATCTCTGTGAGTTTACATGTGCAGTCAGTCATGTATCTGGAAGACACTGTTTCCTTGGAAACATCAACCGTTACCTCTGGTTCTCACAATATTTTTGCCTCCTGCATGAATCCCTGCACCTTGAGTGGAGGGTTTTGTTTTTTTTTTTTTAATCCATTTTAGGACTGAGTGTTCCAAAGTCTCTCCATCTCTGTACGCCATCCAGTTGTGGGTCTACTGTGTCAGTTCCAATCTACTGCAAGAAGTTGCTCTGATGATGGCTGAGTGAGGCACTGTGAGCAGAGCTGGACATCATTAAGAGTCATTTGGTTGCTGTTTCTTTAGCACAGTAACAGTATTAGTTATTCCCTCGTGCCCATAACCTGTCAAGTCTCAGGTTCTTGGTCACTTCAGCAGTATCAGGCATGACACTGACATCTCGTGAAGTGAGCCCTAAATCCAATCACTGCCTGGTTACTCCCATAAAATGGGCGCCACCATTGCACCTGTTTATCTCAAGGCAGGTCGCTGCTGTGGCTTGCAGGATATTGTAACATTCATGATCACCTTACAGGACCATGAACACTTGGCAGCTGGGGTGCAGCGTCTAGTTCGGTCTTGTTCAGCAGTGGGCCTTACTGTCAGGTTTTAGAGAGAAGCTGACAGTTTTGGCACTGTGGTGTTCACAAGGTTCCATGGAAAACCTTCTGCCAACAATATGTAACCCGTTCCTGACATAGAGTTTTGCTTGATGGCAAAGATATATGGTTGGTGCGTTGTCTCCCTCATTGTATGGTGACCCCATAGATTCTTTTTATGTATGCGTCTATTTTAGGACGCTCCTGTGGTAATGTCTCCACATGGTTTTTCAAGTGTCCTTTGGCATTAGTTTTCCCTGCCCATGTTCTCTCTTTTTTTAACTCCCCTCCCCATCTAACCCTACTATTATAGTATCCCCTTTTTCATTCAAAACAGACTACGCTGTATCCCCTTCCTTGGAAGAGTGTCCTTGTCTCTGATGCCTTAGGTATTCAGTGGACATAGCCAGGCAATAGCAGGTGGTAGCTCTGGAGTATTTAAGAAATCTCAGTGTGGGGTGCAGTTCAAGCCATAATTCCAAAATGATACCTAAATGCCACAGTCCTGCATATTGAAACCCAAAGACCAAAATCTCAAAAGTCTAAAATCCAGAAATATCAAAGTCCTCAAAGTGAAATTGTGGAGAAAATCATTTGAAGTTATATAAATGACATATTTAAGGACTGACATTCTGAAGAAGACTCATCTCAGAGACATGACAAGATACAACTTTACACAATGAAATAGCAGTAGTTTCATTTTTTCCAAGTATAAATACTCTGATGCATGTGTGATAACTATACAAATGTAACCATTAGGAAAGCATTCATTGTATTCATAAAGAAATTGCACAAAAAGTGAAATACATATGCATGTCAATACATTTGGTAATTGTGTGTACTCAGCTTTTTATAAAAAGTTTTTATGTCTGGGCACTGTGGTGCACACTTGTGATCCCAGCACTCAGGAGGCAGAGACAGGTGGATCGCTGTGAGTTCCAGGCCAGCCTGGTTTACAAAGCGAGTCCAGGACAGCCAAGGATACACAGAGGAAGCCTGTCTTGAAAAAAAATGTATGTGACCTTATGAAATACCATAACGGGCAGCTTAAGTACCCAATAAAATTTATCAAACTGATGGGTCTTGATTGCACATGAGCCAAAGTCTGGGGAAATTTTCTCTCTCACAAGTGCACCAAAAATAAAAAATAAATAAATAATAAAAATCATGCCATAATTTATTAAGTTTTTTTACATTTTTATGTATGCACACAGTGTTTACACACAAAGCCATCATTGTTGGGATAACATGTTTTTGTGGTTTCAAACTTGGAAAGAAGTGAATTAAAACTCCAAAAGTATTTTCACAGTATCCCTCCAGTATAAGAAATGGTGTAGAAGTGAAGTACAGAGCACAGCAAATTATAAAAACAAATGCTGACAAAATAGTGGGAACAGATTTTAAAAATTAATAAAGAAAGAAAATCTGATATATGAAAAAGTGTGTAGCTGGGTGTGGTGTTGCACATCTTTAATCCCAGCACTTAGGAGGCAGAGGCAGGTGGGTTTGAAGCCAACCTGGGCTGCAGAGTGAGTCCAGCACTGCCAGAGCTACATAGAGAGACCTTGTCTCAAAGCAAACAAAAAGCATCTTACAAGAACAGGCTATGGAGCTGTTAAGAGCTGGTCAACCCTAAGGTTCAGCCGTTCTTTGGAGCCTTAACGTTTCTGCTTTCCTTCATCAGAGTGTGAACTCCTGCAGGACTCACGTTCTCTTCCTCTGTGCCTCTCTGCTTTGAAATCCTGTAAAGATTCCGTAGGCACCAAATGAGACTTACTGAGCTTCTCATCCGTGCCACACATCTACATATGGCTGTGTTTGGCTGGGAAGAACTCATTCTGTATGTACTGAAACACAGACCACAGACATGGCAGGAGCTGTACTTGGGGCCACACAATAACACCCTCTGCAGGGATTTCCCTAAAGTCGTGGAGTTTTCTCAGCTGACAGAACAGCAGCGATGACGTTTTTGTCGTTACTGAGACGGTCAGTCTCACCCCTGGGATTCAGTTTCCTACCCTCATGTCCATTCTTTTTTTTTTTTTTTTCCCTAGAGGAATTTTGGTCTTCAGGATTCCCCATGTTAGAATTTCAACATTCTAACTACCTGGATTGTGTCTTGGAGGGTGTAACCGGCACGGGCTGGGGAGCCTTAGGTTGGCTGAGGTTGTTTCCCAGCATCTAGTGGGATGCAGACTTGAAATGGCATTTAAAGTATAACGAACCTCGAATGTTAGTAGTATTGATGGCGTCATTGGTGTGGGGAAGCCGCAGCACCTGTGCAGGCCAGAAGACACCATGCAGGAGTCAGTTTTCCCCTCCCACCACGGGCGTCCCAGGCTCAACGGAGGTCACCAGGCTTGTGTGGCAAGTGCATTTACCCACGGAGGCATCTTGTCCCCTTGGAAGTGAGATGAGCAAAACATTCCTTAGCGGGGCAAGCTGGGGTCATCTACCAAGATCTATGCCATGCCTGCTGTCTAAGCAGGAAGAAAAGGAAACTCTTTCTGACGTTTTTCTGCCATCACATGACTTCAGTAACATGTGCTTTGACATAGAACTCCTATACCACCTTTCCCTCACAATATATAGTCACCTCCTACTTTTAGACCTCTCATCTAGTGTGGGAACCAGGATCCAACAGGGGGTGAGGGCGATGGAGTCACCAATCCAGAACAGACTCCAGAGACCAGCACTGAGGCGCAGATCTATCTTTATTGAGCAGCAGCAAGCTTTTTTACACAGCCTTTGGGCCAACAGACAATCAACATGAGCTCTAGGCAGCCAACCATCCCACTGTCACTAGTGGGAGGTGCTGGTCCTGCCATCGCCCGAGGGGGCTTCCATGAAGATGGGAAAAGCAGCCACTGCCCTGTTCCCTGCCCATTCAGAGACTCTACTAGTTTGCTAGGATCCTCTTTTTCTGTTGTTCCGGGTGCCAGTGGACGTGGGCACTCACACTACTTAGTGGTATGGAAGCCTCCCTCACCATCCGCCCCACTCTCAGGCCAGTTTCCACAATCTAGGCATATGATACTGTCTTGAAGAAAAGTTTCAAGATTAAAGACAAATCTTTACTGTCTGACAGCTATGTTATAAAAGTATGACTGGATAAAGTTACTTCTGAACCTCTACTTTATCCTTAAATTAAACTTTAAAAAGAAAAGGATTAGCAGTTGTTATTAGATTCTTATATTTAAAATTATGAACTTTCAGTATATAAACTTTGAGGTTTTCCCTATTGGTTTTATTACTTCCTCTGTCTGTTCATTTTCCTGTACTGTCTATCAACCATTTCCTATTCTTTGGGAAGTTTCTTTATTTTTTGTTTGCCTTATAATGTCACATTTATTATTTTAAATGATATTCATTTCATTTTCATATATAGCAAGAACACTATCAGAAGTTCATTTCACCACCTTTGATTTTCAAAATAACTTTGTCTTTTGAAAATTTTGCTTCTTAGGATCCATCAAAGACTTCAGAGTCGCAGGGCTATGATGGCACATGCTTTTAATGCCAGCACTTGGGAGGCAGAGGCAGGCAGATCGATGTGAGTTCAAGGCCAGCCTGGTCTACAAAGTGAGTCCAGGACAGCCAAGGCTACACAGAGAAACTCTGTCTTGAAAAAAAGAAAAAAGAAAAGAAAGAAAGAAAAAAAAGACTTCAGAGTCTACATGGGAGATGTTTGCTTTTGCTTTGTGTTTTCTACACCTATTGTGATAAAATTTTGTTTGGTTTGTCACTAAGGAAGCAACTTAAGAAAGGAAGAACTTATTTGGCTCAGTTTCAGGAGTATTCGCCCATAATCGTTTGCTCTGTTGCTTCTGGGCATGTGTGGTGTTGTGAGGCAGATCTGCTAGTGGCAGAGAGACCACAAGGAAACCTGGGGACAACATTACACATAAGCCATAAGGTTTGCATTGGACATCTCAGCAGAGTTGTCCATGTGGGGGTCTGGGGAGGGTGTGCTAGGGATTGGGTACACTAGATAGGAAGTGAATATAAAACAGAATAAAAGAATTTTGAACTAATACAGAAATGTACAAAGGAGTTAAAATCACTGTTGATCCCAGTTCTTATCACATTAAGATATACATGAACACCCAATGAGACATATTATGAGGTAATATAAGCATTTAATCCTTATTGAGTTTGAGTGTATTCAAATACATAATTATTTTTATGCAGTACTTTTGGCGGTGTGCATAATTTATTTAATGACCATCTTATTGATGTTTATTTAATTATCTCAAGATTTTTATATAGCCAGTGTTGCTGTGGACATTGTTATAGATACAACTTTATTTTTTCTTCCGCTGGAAACATGTTGCTTTTTTGTTTTTGGTAGGTGGGGTGCTCTGAGTAAGACCACAGGCTCATATATTTGAGTGCTTAGTCACCAGGGAGTGGAACTGTTTGCAAGAATTATAAGGACTGGGAAGTGTGGCTTTGTGGGAGCCTTGTTGGAGGAGGTGTGCCACTCAGGGTGGGCTTGGAGATTTCAACCGCACATGCCAGGCCCAGGAGTTGGCATACTTGTGCCTCGCTCCTTACAGATCAGAGTTCACTGCTTTCATGAGCCTTGCCAGGATAATAACGGACGAATGGTTCTGTGTGGTGCCTAGAAGCACATGAAAGTGCTTCTGGCCTCCAGGCGGCCTGCTGTTTCAGCTGGGTGCCATCTTTTGCTGGCTTCCTTGTCTTCTTCTCTTTCCCTCTGGTCTGTTCCCTGCTTCTCACATGGCCACGTCCAGTCGGTTCTGGACATCTTCCAGGTGCTTCTGGGAGTTCTCTTCCACATCCTCAATAAACATTTGCCCCTTTATCATACCATGGGGGAGCCATGTCATCAGTCCCTACCCTAACCCATGCCTGTGAGCTGAGCACTCAGGACACCACAAGCTCAACTACACGGTGAGTTCCAGACCAGCGTTGGCTATAGAGTAGCGCCCTATCAGTGCCTTCCCCCTAAAGAAACAATGGTCAAACCCCAAATTATCTACATATTCTTAGCCACCCAAATGTCCTGCTCAGCAACGAAGTGCACTTACTCATAATCCTTTCTGTTCATTGCTGTGTGAAATAAAAGACTGCGAAACATGCTAACACCTATGCACAGGGGACATTTCAGCATTGCCTTCATCCAATCTAAGCATCTGGGCTTGAGAAAGGAGGGGGCGTCGAGGACCGCATCCTGTGTAAATGAATTTCCTTCAGTGACACATCCAGGTTGTTGTGCTGTTTCCACACACTCATCGGGATCCTGCCTAACGTTCAAAAGCCTCAACCGCTAATGGGGGAGATGGTTGGATTTCCTAACTTTATCCTAAACCGCCTCCTAATTGTTCTTAAGATTAATCCTTTGAGTAGTCTCATTGAATGCAGTTTCAAACAGCCTGACCAGGCCTGACTGCTGCTCCCATGGGCCGGCCAGAGCAGCCAGGTGGTGTGAACATCAGGGCCTTGGACACGTCAGGTAATAACTCTAATTCCATGAGGATAAGAATTCCAACTGGTTGCAGCTCCAGCGACTGGAATAAGCTGCTCAAAAAACAGGACCGATGAGCGTAGGTGCATAACATCCAGCCAACGCTCGTCACACGGTGACTGCGATGAAGGTGAAAAGCAGACAGCAATCTCAAATGCCCTGGCTGGTGGGAGTCTGCGGTTAGGTGAGGCCAGTGTGAGTCTACAATGTGGGAGTTACTGTTGACCAGGAAGACGGGGACGTCCCTGAAACAGGCTGAGCACTCGAGGTCACCAACCGCCCCTCTGAAATGAAGCACCCATGTGGCTCTTAACAGTGGTGGGTTATAATCAACCAGTCAAGGCCCAGTCCTTTATGCACCTAATAAATAACACCAGGCCCAAAGCCACACTGCAGGGGCATTGCAGACAGCGTGTGCTGCTGTGTGGCTAGACAGAAGTTGCCCATCTCGTCTCAAGGAGCATCTTTATTGGAAGGCTAGTATTTGGCGCCATCAGAATGGTAACTGTTGCATGAAGGCAAAATGACCTAATTAATCTAATGTGGGCCAGGAGCTCAAAATAGCACCAAAACAAAAACAACAAAAACAGAAAGAAAGAATGAAAAAAAAAAAAAAAAAGAGAGACTCCAAAAGGAATGTGTTAAGGAGAACATCCTTAGTTTCAGTGAGTCTGGTTCTTTCTAACACACAGTGCTGGTGTTACACTGCTGGAGGGCTGAGGGGATAAAAAGAGATAGATAAGCCAGTTCTCTGAGGATACTAAGGAACGTTCTGCTCCGCACCCAGGGGAAGTCACCACATAAATTGTCTCATAACAGCGCTGCTCTTTCTGATAACAGCGCAGAAAGGAGCACTCGGCATGAACAGAAGTCACATCTATGGCCCTGCTGTTCCGACTCCCTTGGGGGTATGGTAAAGCACACGGTGATATACCTGCTTGTTTATTTGCTTAACTTCACTTCCCTGAGTGCCAACTTCTCCCTACAAGTCACAACTGAAAAATGGAAACTGGGATGGAGCTCCAGGGACAGCATAACGATAGCTACCAGATCTCAGCTGCCACCCACTTGTGAAAAGGTCCAGAGAAACTATCGCTCATATTTGTGTGAGGCCAGTAGAAAAGGAACACTGTGGCTACCCCATCTCCACTGATGAGCCTTTCTCGGACTTCAGTGCCCTGTATTACAGGGCATCTCCATAAAGTGAAGACTGAGCCTGAGAGTCTGGACTTCTAAACTCGCAGGCAGTGTGATGGTGACCCCAAACACAGAGCTTTGGAAAGCAAGATTACACTTCAGTGGATTAAGCCAGCGGGACCCCACCATGCTGGGGTCATTAATATCCAATGGGATCCAACGTCTCTGGCTTCCACGGGCATCTGCATTCATGTGCCCATACCCACGTACAGGTTTTTAATCCCAGCACTCAGGAGTCTGAGGTAGGAAGATCAAATGTTCAAGGCCAGCCTGAGCTACAAGTGACATTTTGACCATAGGAACCCTACTTAAGACTGTACTTACCATTGTGAATTTCATGTTCTGTGCTGAGGAGTTGTACCCTCTGGATTGAAACACTCCTCCTGGAGGGAGGAGGCTAAGGAGACCCAGGAATCCAAGGAAACAAACAGGGCTGAGAAAGCCAAGAAAGTCCCAAGACTGACAGGCCGATTGCTGGGGAGAGGAGACTGTACTGACAGTGCAGGAAGGAGCAGAGATGCAGGGAAGACCAGGGATGCAGTGGGACCAGGGATGAAGGGAGGACCAGGGATGCAGTGGGACCAGGGATGCAGGGAAGACCAGGGATGCAGTGGGACCAGGGATGAAGGGAGGACCAGGGATAGAGTGGGACCAGGGATGAAGGGAAGACCAGGGATGCAGTGGGACCAGGGATGAAGGGAGGACCAGGGATGCAGTGGGACCAGGGATGAAGGGAAGACCAGGGATGCAGTGGGACCAGGGATGAAGGGAGGACCAGGGATAGAGTGGGACCAGGGATGCAGGGAAGACCAGGGATGCAGTGGGACCAGGGATGAAGGGAGGACCAGGGATAGAGTGGGACCAGGGATGAAGGGAAGACCAGGGATGCAGTGGGACCAGGGATGAAGGGAGGACCAGGGATAGAGTGGGACCAGGGATGAAGGGAGGACCGAGATAGAGTGGGACCAGGGATGAAGGGAGGACCAGGGATAGAGTGGGACCAGGGATGCAGGGAAGACCAGGGATGCAGTGGGACCAGGGATGAAGGGAGGACCAGGGATAGAGTGGGACCAGGGATGAAGGGAGGACCAGGGATAGAGTGGGACCAGGGATGCAGGGAAGACCAGGGATGCAGTGGGACCAGGGATGAAGGGAGGACCAGGGATAGAGTGGGACCAGGGATGAAGGGAGGACCAGGGACAGAGTGGGACCAGGGATGCAGGGAAGACCAGGGATGCAGTGGAACCAATGTTTTTTTGGTGGCAGAGCTGTCCCTGAGTCATGCAGGCTCATCTGGTTCACCAAGACACACTTGGGCAGAATTCCTTCAGTCTGTTGTGGTACCTATCTGGGGTGAACAGATGTCTGTTCATGTCTCCTGAGGAAAAGTAAAAAGACATATTTTACCAAAACAAAACAAACCCCACGCCCCATTTAGGAAAAATAATGCAAAATGTTAAATGTAACATAGTAACTCATTTGAATGGGTGAAATGGGGCTGTGCTGTGGCTCAGTGGGCAGCATGCTTGTTGTGTAAGCTTGAGAGCCTGTGGTCAGGTCCCCAGACCCATCATAAAAGGGCTTGGTCACTCACATCTGGGCCCCCAGCACCCTATGGTGCAATGGGAGGTGGAGGCAGGAAAGTCTCGGTGTACAGTGGCAAACAAGGAACCCTCAGAATAAAGTGGAAAATAAAGACTGACTCCAGTGGCCACCCTTTGACCAGTGTGTAAGATCTGTCAAGTATTTTATATTTGTCCTGGCTGGTTTTATGTCAACACAAGCTAAAGTCATCTGCAAGGAGGAAGCCTCAATTGAGAAATCGCCTCCATCAGGTCCAGCTGTGGGGCATTTTCTTAATCAGTGATTGATGGGAGAGGCCCAGCCTGATCTTGTATTCTATATGAAGGCAGGCTGAGGATGCCATGGGGAGCAAGCCAGTAAGCAGCACCCTCCATGGCCTCTGCATCAGCTCCTGCCTCCAGGTTCCTGCCCTGTGTGAGTTCCTGAGCTGACTTCCTCCAGTGATAGACCACAGTGTGGAAGTGTAAGCCGCATAAAACTTTTCCTCCTAAGCTGCTCTTTAGTCATAGTGTCCCACTGCAGCAACAGAACCCCTGACTAAGACAATGCTTATATTGTGAACAGGCAGGACAGACGCAATCTGCTTTCAGATGAAAGATAAAGCCAAGATTGGGAGACATAAGACAAGAGTGCATGGATCCCTCCCTGTCTGTGAGGCCAGGCAGCCTTCTCTTCTGAGTTCCCTTGAGAAGACTGAGTGTGTGTGTGTGTGTGTGTGTGTGTGTGTGTGTGTGTGCACATGCGTGCATGCGGTATTTCAGATTAATATGTTGCCTGGATGCTTTTGCATTTGTAAATACCTCTGATCAGTCAACATGGCAGGCTGCTTGTCTCCTTGCCAAGCTGGTGACAATGTAATGATAGTATTGCTAACTAGTGTCTTCAATGAGGATACACACTTATCAGACTGTACAACCATCTGCTGAGCCAGTTGCTCACACACCAGAAATGAAGCTCAGAAACAGCCTGCTACCTGGACAAGGATTACAGACAGTATTGCCACAGCAGCCAACGGGGCTTGAGAAACAAAAGGGAGACCGTGTGCCCAGTCACCGTGTCTCATGGGCACCTCAAGCTTGCTGTGCTTTAGCAGTGGGAGACAGTGACCTGTGATGTTAAGAAACGTGTCTTAAATGAGGTGGTGTTTGTTGTTGTGATGGTGTTTAGATTGTTTGTGGGTTTTTGTGTGTGTTCTTGCGATTTTTTATTTGGTTTGGGTTTTGTTGTTGTTGTTGTTGTTTTGTTTTGGGTTGTTTTGTTTTGTTTTGTTTTTGTGACTCCAAAGTTGGAGCATGGATGGTTGTAAGGAGGTCTGGTAGAAAAAGAGTAGCGTTAACGGCCCACGCACACCAACTCTGCATAATCATTTCTTCTTTCTTTAGCTGTGTTTGGGGTGAGGCAGGGGTACCAATCAGGGAGTGGGTGTGTGGGCTCGGTAGAGAGCGCATGCTTTGCTGCATTGGCCCCTGGGTTCAACTTGCAAATGAGAGGACAGTGAAGGAGAAGGCGGAACCTAGTAGGTGACTATTGCACACTGTGTGGTTGGGCCACACAAATGGTCCCCATGCAAGGCTGCTTCCCCAAGGCCGGTTTCCAGCGGAGAAACTCTCGGTTCCTGAAGGGCAGACTTCTCCGACCAGCCAGGCCTCCCATGCCCTCCTTGGCTCTCCAGCTGGGGTTTCCCAGTCCCACCCCTCTAACCATTGGAGGCCTGGTCCTGGGGTGCGGACTTCCTCTTCTCCCCATAAGACAAGAGAATGCAGACCTACTGCTAAGACCGGGAGCAGTTGCCCGCCATGGAGCCAGGAGGGGGAGGCTGCATGAGGATCTTGTTTCTTGGCAACTGAGAAGCATCCTGTTAGAGGTGGCCAGTCTGCTTTCAAAACAAAAAGCAGCTTGTAACTGTAAAGGGCCATGGTGGGCTCTGCTCCCCCACCCACTTAGAAGCAAAACCTATTTATGAAGCTTTATTAAGTGCAAATAAGTCCCTCGGCTTCAGCTGGGACTCGGCAGCTGCTGAGGATGCGGCCATTTGCATATAAATGACATGATTTCAGCTCAGAGAAGAATATCAAAAAATATGCGTGTCGACAATGGAATCTTGATAGATCCACACATATTAAGGTCAGGTGTTGTGATTTCTAAGGCTGCTGCATGCTGATGACTCTGTCCTAGCACACATTCAACTCTGCTTGGGTTATATTAGCTTATCTTCTATGAAATGGAGGATTGTTTTTTTATTGTGAATTAATTAAAGCTACTTTTTCCTCCCTAAAGATGAAAACATTTAGGTCAATAAGCTAAATGCTCTACAAATGCATAAGGCTGTGTGGTAGCCAAAGTTACTGCCTCCAAACTTGGTTTTCTTCCTAGCTAGAGGGGCTGAGTGCCCAGGTATTCCCAGAGGGGAAAACAGAGATTTCCTTCATGGAAGCCTACGCACTGCAAGAACGGCCTTCCTTTGGACGATCAAGGAAGTTTTGTTTTCATATCCTGTGTGCATGGGTGCACACACTCCCGTGGATGTGCATGCACAGGTGTGTATACATACGAGGGGCCGTGGATGAGTGTCATTCCACAGGAGCCTTCCATAATTTCTTTAATTTATTTTTATATGCATTTGTGGTTTTCCTGCATGTGTATGTGTGTGTGTGGGGGGGGGGGGTCTAGGTGTCAGGTGCCCTGGAACTGGAGTTGTTGTAGACAGCTGTGAGCTGCCATGTCAGTGCTGGGAATTGAACCCAGGTCCTCTGGCAGAGCAGCCAGTGGTCTTAAGCCCTAAGCTATCCCTCCAGTCCTCTTTGTTTAAAGTTTAAAGACAGGCTTTTCAGTGGCTTGGAACTTACCCAGTAGGCTAGGCTGGATAGCCACCAAGCCCAGGGCACAGCACCTGAGCACCAGGGCATGGCCGCTGAGCCCAGGCAGCCACCTGTTACCACCTCCCCAGTGCCAGGATTACAAGTGAGAGCTTCATCCCTGCCTTTTGTTTGTTTTTGTAATTAAACTATAATTAGATCATTTCCTTCCATCCCCTTTTCTTCCTCCAGCCTCACCCCCATGCCTGCCTTTATACCTCCCTGCAAATTCCCGGACTCCTCCTGAATTGTTATATATAAATACATATACATAAACATATAAACACAACCTGTTGAGCCCATTCAGTGTGGCATGCATGCGATTTCAAGGCTGACCACTTGGCACTGAGTAACCAATTTAGCCCCCCCAGCCCCCCATGAGGAGAATGGCTAGACTCCCAAAGTGATAAGGCTATGCTATTGGCCTTGGTTGCTCCCCCTCCCCAAAAGTTGAAGGTTAGGTCCCCACTGCTGGCCACACTAGGCATTTCAGACCTAGGACTCAAAGGATATGAGCAGAATCCTACTGGACAACCTTCAGTCAGGGGACTAGCTTTCCTACAACCAGAAAGTGCTACACATGCTAAAAAGGGAGGGAAGAATGTGAGCAACAGTACTGTCCATCTGTGAAGCCTGCACCCCACACAACGATGGCACTATATCCCTAACGGTACAAAGGCAGCACTTAAACCTCGGTGGTAACCAGCAGTTGTCCAATCAGACTTTAAGGCCTGCCCGGCAGGTAAGAAATCATACCAGTTACCCAGGGCGAGGATGCTGAGGAGAACCGACTTCACCACTTTACTAGATTAGCATAATTCTCCAGCACATGCTTACTTATCTCTGCTCACAGGCTGCGCTTACCCCAGCCGAGGGCCGCTCCAGACCCTTACCAAAGAAGCTTCTGTTTGCAACAGGCTGTTCCAGAAAACCACAGCCGGCCTAAATGCGGAGAACCCAGACACAACTCGTACGCCTCAGGTTCAGAGAACATCTTGGAAGAGACGAAGAAAGACTGAAGAGCCAGAGGCCCCAGAAGTAAGATGGTGTCTCCTAGAAATGATGCAGTCGTCTGTGTCCTTTCTCCCACGTAAGCTTCGCCTGTGATACCTCAACAGCGTGGCTGCCTAAACAAGACCTGGACAAGGACAGCACCAAGAGATGTGATAACAGAAAAGGGGGGAACTGAGGAGGGCTCCCTCACTGTAGACAAAGAGCTACAGGCATCCAAGAGATGCTGAGCGCAGAAACACTCCTGGCTTTGTCCCTGCACTTGACGGGTTGATGTAAACGCAGGCGTTCAGGCATGCAAGGAAAGAGCTTCACCAACACAGCTGTGGTCCCAACCCTCAGCTTCATGTTACAAACTCTTACTGTTCTTCTAACAGTTTGTCTCAAGGAACAAGAGGGAAATAGTGTAGCTCGGAAACTTGCGCAGTCTCCTACAAGCCCACCATTGTTTCCTTACCCTGTGCCCTGTAGCCTGAGGTCTACAACTCCTGGGAGGCAGCTTCTGTAATCCCTGAACCATGTCCAGGCCCAAATCCTACACAGCGAGTAGCTGCCCCACCCTGAAGATGCCCTGACTCTCATCCTGCATCGCACAAGGTGCAGCTTGGGCTCATTGAACCATTTGCAAAATAGAGATAATTTACCAACGTCTTTCAGGAAGATGTACTCATCCCCTGACCACCTCCATCCTGCCAGGCGGACCACAGATCCCTGATGGAGAAAGAGGTCTCCTTAAAGAAGTCTTCTTAAAGCCCTTAAAGCAGTACAGGCTATTGCCTTTGCTCTTGATTGCATGATGATTAGACTAATGCCGAAGACACCATGCACGTTGTTCACAGGACATGGAGAAGTCAACTTGGCACTTACCGGGAGGCTTCCTCCCTGCTGGATAGCTTTCATACTAGAAGGTATTGTCCAGGCTGCTGGGGGAAAAGCCATTACCCAGTGTTGAGTTACAATAGTGCCCGCCATGGTAAAATGCGCTCGTGGATATAACAATAGCGACATGAGTGTTATGGGGGCAACCAACCATTTTCTGGAACTATTGGATTGAAGGCCACTCCACAGAAGGAAAATCTAGCCAATAACCAACCCATGGAGCACACAGGCCCAGGGGGGAGCCGATTCTATTGTGGCGCTAACTGGACGTAGCATCAGACCGTCTCCAAATTCACGTCTCTCTACTCTCAGGTGAGTACGGCTCCCATAGAGAAGTGCCTTCGCGCAGTGGTCGGTGGTTAAAGTGGGGATTCACAAAGGTCAGAGTGCACAGCAGTGACTGTGGGGTCCTCGGCCACAAATGGGCCATCCGCATCACATGTTCTCCCCAAGGCTCAGGCACCATGTCAGAAGAATGGGGTGGAAAGACTGTGAGGGCCAGAGGTCAGAGAGGACTGGACTGTCTTCTGGACATGACAGGGCTGTTGTACCCGTGACCTCAACAGTCTGGGTGCTGAACAAGAGCAAATCAGCTGATATCCTATCACAGAGTGAGATGGAGTTCATGACCCCGCCCCTCACTGAGGAACTCTGGGTAGCTGATGGCTTCCAGGGACGGGGAGTCAGCTTTCTCTAAGCCTGTGGCTCCCGGCAGGTCAGCCGTTGTCCAGGGGATGGCCTCTGAGAGGAGTTAGGGGAGAAGCTGTGGTGAACATAGTCAAGACACATTGTGTGGAATCCTTGAGGAATTAATAAAAATATTTTAAATCTAGACAAAAATAAAACAGTGACGGCTACTTAGGATGCCTTGTAGCCCTCAGAGTAATAGAGTCTAGGATGTTGATGGAACATTTGGTTATTCGATTAGTCACGGAAGATAATAATAATAAGGAGAAGATAATAATCCCCAACATGTCTTCAAACTGTGCATTCACTTTCATTGGATGAATAAAACCCTTGGCAGGCACACACACATTTTAAAAGAACTAAAGGGCTGACCAGTAAGAAAAGGGACAACTCAGAAACTCAAATGTGTCAGAGAGAAGTTTTGAGAACTACCATGGCAGCGTGGAAAGGGGCGCTCAACCAGCGTTGGCCAGGGTGCTCAGGACATTCTGTCAAAGTGCCCTGTGGCAACAGGTGTGCTGAGTTAAGTTTTATAAAGACTGAAAGCTATGAGTGGGGCATGGTGGCGCTTGCCTTTAATCCCAGCACTCAGGAGGCAGAGGCAGGTGAGCCTCTGTGAGTTCTAGGCCAGCCTGGTCTACAAAGTGAGTCCAGGATATCCAAGGCAATACAGAGAAACCTTGTCTCAAAAAAAAAAAAAAAAGGGAAAAAAAACCCCTATAAATTCTGAAAATCAATCGACTTTTATAGGTAGACAATGACTCTATTGCCCATATTGGAATTCACAGGTTAGAGAAAGGTGTCATATGCCACACAAAGGTGGACCTAGGCATTGTGAGCCCAAAGTACAAACAATTTGCTTAAAATATGCATCTATATGCAAATGCATATAGACTCTGTTATCAGTAGTTTAGAAACATGTCCTTGGCCTTCACCACTGGCAGTGGCTAATTTGATGACCTGTCACTTGTTTCCTGTACAGTGGCTGGTTCTAAGCAGTGCCATATTCTGCAGGCGCCTGGGGACATGGGGCACATCGCTTCTGACCACAGCGTGCTCTTGAGCCCTATATTTTTGTGTTTCAGAAGTTGTGTTTCTAGACATTGTCCCTGCATGGGAATAGGCATCAATACTTCCGTGTAAGTGTCTAAACACGTTCCTATGAGAAAGGATTAGCCTTGCTCCAGCTGAAGATTAAGAACGCTTTAACAATGACCAGGCTAGACGGGCGTGGTGGCGCACGCCTTTAATCCCAGCACTTGCGAGACAGAGGCAGGCAGATCTCTGTGAGTTCAAGGCCAGCCTAGTCTACAAAGGGAGTTCAGGACAGCCAAGGCTACACAGAGAAACTCTGTCTTGGAAAAGAAAAATAAATAAATAAATAAAGAAAGAAAGAAAGAAAGAAAGAAAGAAAGAACGACCAGGCTGCCTCTGGGTGGTCAGGCTACCTGTCCTCCTGCCTAGCCATTGCTGGTTTTCCAAGTGTGGGATTTGTGATCTTCAGAGAAAGGAGTGGGAAAAGTAAGTATTTGAGCACAGTCTATCTGTCAACACTGGTTAAAGTTAAATTAAAAAGGGCTGGGGCACGGCTCTGTAAGCAAAATGCTTCCTGTGAAAGCCTGAGGGCCTGTGCGTGGGCTCCAGCACCCATATGAAGGCTGGGTATGGTGGCAAGTGGCTTGTCCTAGTGCCAAGAGTCAGGAGCAGAGGCAGAAAGGCCTAGCCCATGGGTGAGCCCCAGGTCCTAATGAGAGACCCTGACTATAAAAAAAAAAAATGGGTGTCTTCTAAGGAACACACTGGAAGATTATTTCTGGCCCCCTTTGTGCTCAAACACAGGCACCAATAAACAATCAGGCTAAAAATAGATTAAAGCAAAATGGTTCTCCTCCCTAGCTCTATGGAGACAAACCGGCAGACTCTTCGCAGCACCTAGGTTCCAACGGTGCAGAACTAAACCCAGGAAATGCTGACAACAAAAAGGTGAGAGTCCCACGCAGAAGCTGGTCTCTCGGGTGCAACTCACTGATCACAGCCTGTTTTCCGGCTGGCCAATAGCCATTGTCCCCTGGAAGAGCTTTGCTAAAAGCTGTATGTCCCGAAGCCACCAGAGATGGTGTGGGCCCTCCTTTCCGTTCTGGAGAGAAGATGGAGCTCGCAGTTTAGATCACGGAGAAACACTTTGAGATAAGCTTGTTGTTTCCTAGGAATTAATCCGGGCCTCTAGACAGCACGTAGGCCTATTGGAAAGCGTCTTCAATTCAAGCAGCTAATAATATATCAAGTCTTGTAGCTTAAGGGATACAATTTTGAAAATTATTGTACTGGGGGAGTCATAAATCCCACCAAGGGGAAGGTTGGAGTCCAGATATTTTATTTTCGATTTCCATCCAGGGTGCATTATGACACTCCACATGAAAGTCAAATCGTCCGTGTAAAATGGTTTTTAGGTGATAAGTTTACCCCTTGGGGTCCCGTACAGTAATGCATTCAGACTTATATCTGACTTTCACAATCTATAAAGACTAGTTATCAATTTTTTGAAAGATTTGATAAGCAGGGACAAAAAAATAGCTTATGAATGCTGACATTTGTCTCATTAATGGGAGCAGCATATGAGGCCCGGGCTCCGCCTGGATTTGGCTGTAAATACAGCGCTGACATACAGTTTGGAAGGTTGCTGTTTTGTGCTGGTGGGAGTGTATTTGTCTAACCTTATGCTGTCTATAACAGACAGGCGACTCGGTGAAGTGACTGTCAGCCACGTTCAGCTTTCTAAAACAGGGGCACCCAGTCTGCCAGGATCTGTGAGATTCCAGGCCACTACACATTAAAAATCATGTCCCCTCAACACAGTCTGGTCCGGTAGAAGTTTTATTAGGAAATAATTCTCCTGCTGTGGTGGGCAGGGGGCACTTTACACAATAAACTTCAAAGGAAGAGTGGCTAACTGTCTCCGTCCTCAGAAGAGAGAGCCTACGGCTTCCCTGGCCAGTCAGCCGGTCTTCCACAACCCCCGCATCCAGTCGGAACTATTAGAAGTAGCGAAGAGACTTGGACACTAAGAAACTGGCAGCCTGAGCGCCGCCCACAGCGCTGTTGCACCTTCTGCAGCATGGTGAGAGACCAGTGAAAAACGGCGTGCTGGCCGAAGCCCCTTATCAAAGCAACAGCGGCGTTAGTGGAGTGCTTGCAGTTGCCTGGCTTGGGTCAAAATGTCAAGTGCAAGGGGCTGTCTGTCTGGGAGGAAGCTGCCAACCTATGCAGAAGAAAGGATCGGAGCTGCCGCAAAACCTCTTGGCTCATCATCAGGTGACGTAGAGGGAACAGCTTCACTATTGACCTTCGGAACTTAACACTAAACACCATTTAAACCCCACCAAGCCCTAAACAGAAGCAGGTTGTCATGGTACCCTGTTTATCTAACCCTTGAAAAGTGAATCTTACACCTACATTATATTTTTCTTTCAGACCATGGGTTGTAGCCACCTTGCATTCAAGCCTTTCTAACAGCACTGTCCTCCATGCCCGTGGGGCTGGGGGAGGCTGCTTTTCCTCTGTGAAAATGTCTTATCACTACAGTGATGCTCCTCAGCCCCGGCTTGCAGAGCTACCCTGAGGCCTGGGGTTCCAGGACACAGCTCTGAAGCTCCTCCCTGCCATTGCCGGTTCCTTTTCCTCCTGACCTACACATCTCACTCCTAACCTGAGGGAGGCAGATGCTGACTGCTGAGACTTGCTGCTACACACCACCCGGAGGGCCTTAAACCAGTGCATCTCCTGAGTAAGTGCAGGAGTGCCCGCCCACGCGGCTCCCAGAGGTGAAGCAATGCTTCCAGCAGAGAGACTCCTCAGGGCTAAGGCACCCAAATAATTTCTGAGAGGCCCCTGGGGCTGTATGACAGCTCACTTGACAGGTCGCCAGGGTGCTGCTTCCTTGCCTGTGTGCTCTTTGCTGATGTCCTGGCAGATGGTCATCACAAGAGCGGTGACCACAGCAGCAGCCAGGAGCTCCTTTCAGCAACAGGGATAATGTTTGTTTGCTTTGAAGTTTTTTGTTTGGTTGGTTTTGGTTTGTTGTTGTTGTTTTGTTTTGTTTTTTGGCTTTTTTGGTTTTTGGTGTTTTGGTTTTGGTTTGTTTTTTTTTTTTTTTTTTTTTCTTTATTATTTATACAGTGTTCTGTTTGCATGTTCACCTACACACCAGGAGAGGGCACCAGATCTCATTATGGATGATGGTTGTGAGCCACCATGTGGTTGCTGGGAATTGAACTCAGGACCTTTAGAAGAGCAGATGGTGCTCTTAACCTCTGAGCCATCCGCCAGCCCCCTTGGTTTTGGTTTTTTGAGACAGGGTTTCTCTGCATAGCCTTGGCTGTCCTGGGCTCACTTGTAGACCAGGCTGGCCTTGAACTCACAGCAATCCTCCTGCCTCTGCCTCCCGAGTGCTGGGATTAAAGGTGTGCACCACCACTGCCTGGCCCATGCTTTGAAGTTTTAACTTTACTGTATGGTGTTTTACCTGCATGTATGTGGGTGTATTAGTCATGTGTAGTTCCTATAGAGTCCAGAAGAGGGTGTCAGAGCCCCTGGAGTTGGCATTACAGATGCTGGGAATCACACCCAGATCCTCTGCGAGAGCAACAGTGCTCTTAACCACCATCTCTCCACCCTCTACGATCTCAGTCTCAAGTGTTTGATGTGTAGTACAGTAGTGTAACCGCCAACTTTAAGATAAACTCCTGACTACTGTGCTGACAGAGGGGGGCCCTGCCGTGGTCTCTGCCAGATGACTCTGCTAATCCACAGCTGATGAGGGTACCAGGCCTGGGACATCACAGCCTAGGGCTTTTCCTGAGAGGCTGGGCTTCAGGTACAGGACCTGGGGTGGTGTCATCTGAACAGTACAGGAAAAGGCGACCTGGACCACGAGTCTCAGTCTTAGAGCATGAGCTTGGCGTGTGTGAGCCCTCAGGTTCCATCCCTATCACCCCTGGGCGAGAGCACACACTCGTGTGTACGCCCATGCACACAGAAACACACAGGCACAGACAAGGAGGTGCCAAGGTGACTAGTTTTCCTTCATCTTCACCCAGGTTTCTTCAGTCTAAACAAAGCGTTCACTTAGACATTGATGTTTCCAAGTGATAAGTGGCCAGATGCTGGGACGACCACGGCCACCATGAGGCTGGTCTCGAACACTGGTTGCCTTGTGGCTTCCATGTCTGACCTATATTGTGCTTTTCCCCAGACCTGTGTCTCTAGCTTTGCTCAGTGGAAAAGCTGGGCTGAAGTGTATTCTGCCAGGGAACCATGGGTGTGCCTATACACACACACACACACACACACACACACACACACACACACTTCTTCTCAAGTCACCAAGACCTTGACCCTGGACCCTGCTGCCCAGCTGGGACTGCAAGGGCAAAGGCTGTTCTGTCTCCCGCTTCACCCCTCCCCACCCTCCCGCCCACCCCCACCCCCGACAGTGTGACTGAGCCCGACCACATTTGTTGGTTGGGGTGACGCTGCTCTTCTCACAGAAACAGACTTAGAGTATTTTTCCTTCTTGTGGAATCTGCTAGACTTAAAATAGCTTCAAAAACATACACAAAGGCACCGGCCCCCTGCAGGGCTCCCATGACAGGCAGCCTCCAAGCCTTCTGTTTGCTTTCACGTTGTTTTTGTTTTAATTTCATTTCATTTCACTTATCTTTGAGAGTTCCACCCGCTGCACTTCCGTCACCCCATCCCACCTCGCCTACCTTGTTTCGGTTTTTGCAGTACTAAGAACTGGGCCGAGCGCCTTGCCCATGAGAGGCAAGTGTTCTGTCACTCAGCTACAATCCCGAGCCCTCCTTCTGTTCTTCCTTTTGGGACATTGTCTCACTAAATTTCCCAGGACAGCCTTGAACTCATCCTACAGGCCAGGAAGCTGTTGGATTTGCGATCCTCCTGTCTCAGCCTCCCGAGTAGCTGGAATTACAGGCCTGTGCCACCAGACCTGACTAATGCCCTTTATTCCTGCTGGCACCACAGAAGACTTGGAGAACACAGCCTGGCTGTGTTGTAGGTTCCTTGGCAAGGTCACTGCCACATCTTAGGTGCATTAGGTGCCATGCCAAGTCTTGTCCTTGCTGCACTGGCTGGGGGAAATGTGTCAGGACCCTGGGATGTGCCCCGTTACTGGTTACTTTGCCTGAGAGGAGCTGGATGGATTAAAAGTCAAACAAAAGATAGGCCCATACAGACAGGCCACCTCATGGAAAACAGACCCCAAGGGGAGAATAAAATTTGGGAGGTTTTATTGAACCCACTGAAGAGCTGATCCAGAATTTCAATTGATTCTATAATTTATTGCATTTTAATTAGCAATCACAAGAGACCGTGTATTGTTTACTCTCTTGTTAAGCGCCCTGGTTGGAAGCAGGTACGGGGAGTCTTAATAAGTGTGAGTTATATTTACTGTGTTCTGTTGCATGGTCTTGTTACAGCCATCACAAGAAGAGATTCATTTAATGTTCATATGTTCTTGGCATGACATTTGTTGACCACTAGGGTGACATAAAAGCCAGAACACATGCCATAAGCCATGGGAAAGGCCCTCCTCCCTCACCCCCCGCCCCACGCCTGCCCCTGCCCCACGCATGGCTTGCAATAATAGTACAGTTTGATGGGAAAACACTTCTGGCTTGGGTTCAGTGTGCCATTGTCACCAAAATGCACCTTAAGTGGCTGCTGTTGGTTATTTACCTAGGCAGACAATGCCAGGAGCAAAGGCTGCATCTATAGACACCGCCCAGCCTGCGCAGTCCACACTTTCCCACTAGCAGGTCTCCTTCTCCAGTTAGTTTGGGGGCTCACTGGATGTCCCTTCTTTTAATGACACCTCCCCACAGGCTAGCCTCATGGAGGCTCCCAAACAGCTTGACTAGCTGCTACCTGTAGGGCGGCTTCCCCTGCCTTCCCCCCCCCCCCCCCCCCCCCGGCAGGGTTTCCGGCTGCACTCCTGTCTCTGGGCATCGCTGAGACCACTGTAAACTACTGTGTGCTGTTCCAGGATTTTCGGTGCTCATCCCCGTCCTCCACCTTGGTGGCACCCAAGGGAAAACAGAGCTTTGTAATGTAAAGGAAGGAAGGAGAGAAAGAGAGAAAGCGCAGGAAATGACTCCAAAGTCACTGTCAAAGGATGAAAGCATGCAGCCACCCGATTGCAGAGTTCTTCCTCCACAGGCAGTGAGCATCTGCTCACCTCCCTTTCCCTTTTAACCCAGTTGTTCCGCCCCTGGCCGCAGGGGCCACCAACCTCACAACCTCACGTTCAAGGCTTAATTAGAATGACCCCGTGTTAAGAATCTTCCATTGTCCCAGCCATTTAAATAGGAGTCTTCTTGGATCTTTAACAAGACCACGGAGGGGTGATAAATCTGAGTGAGTGTCCTTATTAAGACAAGATTATTCTCACAAGACAGCCACGGTCACCAAAGTGACTAAAACCATTTGCGGACGGCGCTCAGGTACCCGCTCCCCGCCTGAAGCACAGTGACTCCTCCCGTCACCTCTGCCCCCCTCAGTACTGTGGCACTCTGTTTGCTTTTCAAAGCTTTGCCTGACAGGAGGAGGTTCACTGGGTGGTATTAATGAGGGCCACAGGAAAGAGGTGACCTCCCCCTCCCTCCCTCCTCCTCCCCCTCCCTCCCTCCTCCCCCTCCCTCCCTCCCTCCTCCTCCCCCTCCCTCCCTCCCTCCTCCTCCCCCTCCCTCCTCCTCCCCCTCCCTCCTCCTCCCCCTCCCTCCCTCCCTCCTCCTCCCCCTCCCTCCCTCCTCCTCCCCTCCCTCCCTCCTCCTCCCCCTCCCTCCTCTCCCTCCCTCCTCCCCCTCCCTCCTCCTCCCCCTCCCTCCTCCTCCCCCTCCCTCCCTCCCTCCTCCTCCCCCTCCCTCCCTCCTCCTCCCCCTCCCTCCTCTCCCTCCCTCCTCCCCCTCCCTCCTCCTCCCCCTCCCTCCTCCTCCCCCTCCCTCCCTCCCTCCTCCTCCCCCTCCCTCCCTCCTCCTCCCCCTCCCTCCTCTCCCTCCCTCCTCCTCCCCCTCCCTCCTCCTCCCCCTCCCTCCCTCCCTCCTCCTCCCCCTCCCTCCCTCCTCCTCCCCCTCCCTCCTCCCCCTCCCTCCCTCCTCCTCCCCCTCCCTCCTCCTCCCCCTCCCTCCTCCCCCTCCCTCCTCCTCCCCCTCCCTCCTCCTCCCCCTCCCTCCCTCCTCCTCCCCCTCCCTCCCTCCTCCTCCCCCTCCCTCCTCCTCCCCCTCCCTCCTCCTCCCCCTCCCTCCCTCCTCCTCCCCCTCCCTCCCTCTTTTCTCCCTCTTGCTATACCCCTTCAGTCTTTCCTCTTCCCTTCCTCGCCTCCTTCTTACCTTCTGTCTTTTCTCCCTTCATCCCCCCTTCCCTTCTTCTCTGTTCTTCCTCCTTTACCTCACCCCTTGTCTCTCGCTTTCCACAACAGACATTTCAGCGGCCACCGTGCCGGGCACTCTGCGGGCATCTGCTGTTCCAATACAAAAGCCAGGGTCTCCATAGCAGGCGCAGAGTTCCAGGGGCAGGAGGGTGGGTGAGTCTGCCTTGCTGGAACTTAACAGGAATTCAGGCATCAGCCCAACGGTTACATACTTGCCTGACTGCAACCGTGGGAGAGTGGTGAAGGGGGGACAGGGCACACTGCTGAGTTAGAATTCTTTTTACCTCATTGCACCGGCGACGACGATCCGACTTCTGCTTTTTCGTGCTAACCCTTCCTCCCATTTCCAAGGTTCTTGTGTAGTCAGTAGGTCCCGCAGGTCTCAGTTTTTATTTTAAATCTGCAGCCTAAACCAGCATTCCTTCACTGCAGGGAGCTAAGTTCATCCCTAGAACAGAGCTGACGAGGAAAAATATGTCGCGGACACAGCACTTACTTGTCAAGGCTTTCCTTGAGGAGTGTGCACACCAAAACACCAAGTACGTGTGGTGACCTGCCAGCAAAGGGACTCTGGGAAAGGGAACTGCTGCTCTCCGACTTACTTGCTCTCACATCTGTCTCTCCACCCTGCGGCCACGTCTTCCGAGGGCTCTTCAAGCCGACTTCCCGGTGATCACTGTGATAGGCTAAGAGCTGATACGGCTCGTGTCTCCAGAACTGCTGGGCCCGGGAAAACCTGTGGTGGCGACCACAGACTCACGCTTGAGTGTAACTGTGGAGCGACCTTCTCTGGAGAGGGGAGAGGTTAGGAAGTGGTCGTCTGACAGGGGACGGCCATCTGTGACATGAGAGAAGAGCGCCTCTCAGCTTCCTTGGAGAATTAAGTGAGATGCCCGCCTCACTTGTGGATCCAGCGTCTTCGTGGCATGTCCATGGGCCAGCCAGGGCCTAGGGCAGGCTCAAGGCCTGCACAGCCCACTGGGAGCAGAGTATTTATGTCTGAGCAGGAATGGTGAAAGAAGCCTGAACCTTCAGAAGCCCCACGTCTCACATGGTCTGTAGAGTGACAAGAGTGGGGAGTTAAATACTCGCTGAAGGCGGGCCGTGGTGGCGCACGCCTTTAATCCCAGCACTCGGGAGGCAGAGGCAGGCGGATCGCTGTGAGTTCGAGGCCAGCCTGGCCTAGAAAGTGAGTCCAGGACAGCCAAGGACCCTGTCTTAAAAAAAAAAAAAAAAAGAAAAGGTAAATAAATAAATAAATAAATACTCTCTGAAGTGAAGCTGGTGTGTGCCGAGCTCTCACCTGGTATCTTAGTCTAGAGCCGGCTGATCGAGGAGACAAGAGTGCCGTTGCATCTGTGCCTCGAGGAACGGTTTGTCACCAGGAGACTCAGATGCTGAGCTAGGCTCTTTTTCTCCTGGATGAATCCTCCTTAGCAAACCCTTGAAAAAGCTGCCTCATGAAAGCCTCTCTGGGGCCTTAAGTGGTGCACTACTTCCTCTTCACCACTGGATGGCAGGAGGGGGAGGGAGGGACCACAGGGAAAGACATTATAATTAAGAACCAGTGAGCTAGTGTTCACGACGCCACCAGAGGAGAAAGGTAGCCGCAGACTCAGCTACAGACCCTGCCATCGACAGTAGTGACCTGGCTGCAAGCTCCACCGGCGCAATGATGGAACAAGTTCTACAGGGGAACCAGTCAGCTTTTTATTAGATTCAAGCTCCATTCCATGAGGTGGAACACGTACGTGACGCTGATAAAGTGGCGATGGGCCTAGGGGAAAACCAGACGCGGCTGCTCTGCTAAAGGAACACAGCAACACCGACGCCTCACAGCACTCTGCCACACGCTCAGAGCAGTGCCTTGCTCAGCCATCTACAGAGAAGCTCCTCTTGCTGCAGACGGGAACAGAGAGACCCACAGCCGGACAGTGTGTGTGAGTGAGAGACGCTGGAACGCTCAGTCCTGACTGAGATGTCTTTATCAAACCTTCTCCTCAGGGCTCAGGGAGCCACGTGGAAGAGGGGGAAGAAAGAGTGTAAGACCCAGAGGTGACAGGCGACTCTAGGGAGACAGTGTCCTCCAGACCCCAGAAGACTGAGGCACATATGAACTCAGAGCCTACGGCAGCGGGTGCAGGACCTGTGCAGATTCAAGACCGATGAGGTCCCGGTGCTGAGGAGGGAAGAGAGGACACAGCCTCCCATGCCTAACCAGGAAGCAATCCTCACTTGATGATCTCCGTAAAAGAAGAGGGGCAAAATATGCTTAAAATATACTGTCTGAAAATGCTTTCCAATGGATGAATAAAATCAATGAATATGGATGGGCCCCGCCCCCAGCTCTATAAAGGAGGGTCCTTTCTATGATTGACTGGCGTATTCCTTGGAATCACCCCTCTCAAGATGTCCAGAGCAGAAGAGCTGCCCTTCAAATAGCCATACCCGCCTTTGCCGCTGCACCTAACTGTATGAACTGACAGCGTGACTGCCCCGTAGTGTGGCTAAGAGCACGACTCGTGCGCAAAAGAGAACAGTCTAGGAGAATCCAGAACAAAGAGGAGGAGAAGCAGACAGACTGGACCTGACCATGAGAGAAACCAGGGCGGGGGGAGGATGGAGGGAGGACAGAGTGCGGGCAAACGCGGCCCAGTCAAAACAGCAAGGTTATAAGGAGAATGAGCGCCCAGGTGGGGAGCCCACGAGCTAGAGAGGAGCAAGGAGTCCGACGTGGAGCTTGTGATACTGGGGGAACCTGGAGGCCAGCACCACAGAAGCCTTTTGTCCCTTCTGCCAGGGGCAAGGGAAATGGCTCCTTTTGGTAGGGGAAGCAGCCTCACAGGTTCCTGAGGAGTGGAGTTTTCTCTGGCCGACACTAACCTGTCGCCTGTGAAGCTTCTGAGCCCCTGGGAGCCATCGTTCCCTTTTAGGGGCTCAGCCTTTCTCTGATATTCTTATTTGGTTCCCAGAGGGTGATGTCATTTCCTCCTTCCCCAGTACACAAAACCATGGCTGTCACAGTGCATTATACTAGTAATAAGAACAGAGGTTGGGGGTGGCCGGAGGTTCTCTAAATGCACTTACTGCATGCTCAGCAGAGGGGACATCACACTTGGTACTGTAGCCTGGCTGACCACCTGTGGCTAGTGAGGGCCATGGGTCATATAGGAGACCCTACCACCATCACTTTAAACCAGATCATCTCTAACCGCGTCATAAATATGTATCCTTAAACACACAGGCAAGTATAGCTTTCCCCCTCAGAAAAAGAAACTTCTCTTGACAATGGATGAAAAACATCACGGGAAACACAACTGATAAAAACACAGAGAACAGTGACCATGGGTGGCCAGCCCCATCGGATACATCTACACCGCAATTCCTAAGCCTTAAAGCTCAGTGAACATCCAGGAAAAAGCAGCAGAAAGACGGGAAGAGCCAAAGGCCCAGGAAATGAGCTGTGGCATCATGTCTCCTAGAAACGACAGCAGGGCAGCCTGAGCAGACCTGAGCAAGAACAGCACCAACATCCATGCTAACACCCCAGACAAAGAACTACAGGGAGCTAAGCAATGCTGGCAGTGGGCGAAATCAGTTCTTGTTTCCCTCATAATTAGTTACTGAATAGCAAGTGGTCAACCCCCCCCCACCCCACCCCCCGAAATCATACGGATACAAGTAGCAGTAAATGGACTGAACACTTTGTATTTGGGGTTAGGGTGTGTGTGTGTGTGTGTGTGTGTGTGTGTGTGTGTGTGTGTGTGTGTGTGTGTGTAAGGCCATGATTTTGAGAGGGGGCAGGCAGGACGGTGGGTACATGAGAGGAAGAAGGAAAAAGATCAGGGATGACTTAAGCATGTGCCAATGTCCCACAAGTACATGCGTGTGAAAACACGTGCCCACGCTTCCTCCTGTTCTCAGTAGCCGGAGACACAAATGAGAAGATGTTTTCGAGTGAATGTGACAAAGAAGAAACTCGCATTTTTACTTCAATCCATCCTTGGAATTTTCTGGAGGCTTAGATGGCTCTGTCTTCCTGGCGCTTCTGCCTGCAGCACATGTCTTCCTCTTGGGCTGGCTCTGCCCCCTTCCTGCAGCTCTCCTCGGCAGACACTCCCTGGCTCTGGCCTCTCTTCCATCTTGGAGTCAAAGGCTTCACTCTTACAGCTGCACATAATGGCTTCCCTACCTCAGGCCTGGCCTTAGGCTTCTCCTTAATTGTGGAGGAATGCATGGGCCTTTAATCCCAGCACTCAGGGAGACAGGGACAGGTGGATAGCTGTGAGTTCAAGGCCAGCCTGGTCTACAAAGCGAGTGTAGGACAGCCAAGACTAACACAGAGAAACCCTGTATTTAAAACAAACATACATACATACATACAAAAATTGTGAAGGAAAATTCCACAATTCCTTTGTTCCTTCATGACTCTAAAGCCAGAACTGTGTGGACCACATCGCCAAGCTTGACCACCAAGAATTGCAGCAGCTTTGATTTCTTGTTGCTTTTTAGGAGAAAAAAAAAAACCCTCAGGCGTTTTTCTTCCAATAAACTGCAGGCTGAGCTAAGGGGGGTTGTACCCCAAGGACCCCCTCCCTCCCACGCTCCACCTTCCAACGCAAATCTCTCAGTCTCTCAAGCCTTGGCTTTCCTGTTATATTGCCTGGTGTTCTTTGGGTTTTTTGTTTTGGTTTGGTTTGGTTTGGTTTTTTGGTTTTTCAAGACAGGGTCTCTCTGTGCAGCCTTGGCTGTCCTGGACTCACTCTGTAGACCAGACTGGCCTCGAACTCACAGCAATCCACCTGCCTCTACCTCCTAAGTGCTGGGATTAAAGGCGTGCACCACCACGGCCCAGCTTCCTGGTGCTCTTTTTTCCTTCAAACTGTACATTTTGTATTTCTTCTTGTCTAACCTGCTCTTTTTCACTGTAGATCTGCCTAAGAGCAAGATCACTAACACAAGTGACACAGTTGACCTTAGGCAGCCTTGAAATCGCTTCTACCAAAGAACTTCGTACTTTACTTTTCAATTTAGCCTCAGGCAGATCCTTAGGACAAGTATGGAAAGCCGCAGCAGACTTGGCCAAAATGTCACAAGAGTGGTCTCTAGCCTAGTTGCTAACATTCTCCCTGAAGCCCTTTGAGCTGGGCCTCCATAATCCGCCTGGCTCCTACATTGGCTTCTAGGCTTCTGCCTCGATGGCCCGGAGGCCCGGCTTAGTGTTCAACTGATTTTCTAGTCCAAAGTCCTGAAGTCTTCCACATTCTAAAAACAAAACAAAAAACAAACAAAACAAAAAACCTCACCCACGTGGTCAGGTCTGTCCTAGCCACAGCCTGCTCCCTAGTGTCTGTGTTCCTGATACAGAGGACTCTGAGGTGTGTGTCAGTAGCAGGGGTCCCCAAAGTCACACCAGCAGCAGCAGCAGCCACAGTGGACTCTGGGAGAGCACTGTGCGAGCAGGCCTGGTGAGTGAGCACACTGCCAGTGCTCAGGACCCAGCCCCGGGTGGGTCCGTCCATCCATCCTGTTCTGATGTATGAACAGGACGCATCCATCACTTGTGACACCATCACCCTGGGAATCCAGCCAGCTCCCCTCTACGACACTGCAGGTGACTTTATTAAAGAAATATTTCAGATGGAAAAGCCCACCAGACTTAATATTTTGCCTCCAGGTAACTGGGGCTCCAAGAAGAGTCTCCTTCAAGGCTGGGTGTAAGGCTGGGAAGAGAGGGATCAATAGACTGAATGAGATGTAACCCAGCTGCCCATGTTTATTGGAGTCTCCACAGCATCCTAAGGAAGGGCACATCCTCCTGAGAGACAGGCAGGAAGCAAACTCAAGGGCTCTGTGACCAGAGAGCTGGCTGAGCTGGCCCTGCCGCATGGCAGGGAAGGGTTGAGTAGTTATGACATGCAGCTCAGGAGCACACACCCCTCCAGGGAGGATTCTTATCCTATGAGACCGTGCAGCTTCGGGATGCTGAACTGTGCTGTCCTCTGGTTTACAGAATCTTCCTTCTGGTTAGCATCCCTCACCAAGGTGGGGTGTCTGTTACGAGCAGCGAGTCTGTACCAGCACCTTCCTATCACCCTAAGTCCATGCTCTGTAGGAAGATTCCCTCTCATCCTGTACAGCCCACAGCTTGGATAAGCATGTAGTGAAATGTCCGCTATTACGGTATCCCACAGAATAGGGCCTCTGCCTTAAATGCCGGAGGCACGTTCTCCACAGTGGACACAGCCTTCTCCTGAGATGTTATTTTGGCCCACAGCCAGGAATTGTTCACTTATCCATATGGGAATGGAAAGTCCATCCAAGATCTGCCAGGCACCAGTGATTCCATTCCCAGCATTCTCTGGAGTTTAGCTTGAGAAAATAATTCGAATCCTATAGGACCAGTGATCTCGCTCACTTGGACGACAGTAAATCTCCTCTATATTACTGCTCAGCCTCTGAGGATATTATATTGGGTCTCATTTTATTAAAGAAAGCCGTGCATACCCAGAAGTCACTACTTAATTTTTAGCTGCAAGATACAATTTCAAAAAAACCATTATCTAGAAAGTGCAATAATCAAACAATGTAATCATGGATGTTAAACCTCTTTGAAATATTATTTTAAATACTTGCCAGCTGGAAGGGAAGGCTGAAAGGAAGGTTTGACAAGGAGGTATGAGTCTGTTTGGCTTTCTAATTTGGAAAAGCATCTACACTTTCTAATAAGATGTATTTGCTAAAATGTGTTTTTCTCTCTGCTTGATTGTTTTCGAAACTGCAGAAGGATGCCAAGCCCTTAAACAAGGAAGGCAGATTTGCATTTTCTATTTGTTTCAGCCTCAGATTTAGGATTACAGCACAAGAGGCACAGTTGGATCCTTTCTCAGGGGAGCCGGGCCCTCCACATACAGCACTGAGCGCTGCCCAGCTCTCTGGCCGCCCAGACTCATAAATTTCAGGACATATGGAAAGTATCAGAAAATCACAGCATGCATTTTTAAGAAAGCCCAGAGACCCAACCTGACAGCGTCATGGAGGGGCCCGGTGACTACTTTTTCCACCACTCACATCTAAGTCTCCCCAGGAAGGGTCAGTTTGGCCAGAGCTGAGAATCATGGCCCTGACCCAGCTGTCTGCGGATTACACAGCCTTCCCGCCCAGAAGGGGTGAGGCAAGGTCATGGACTGCAGAAAGGACTTCCTGGAAAAGCGTTCTCCACTCCTCACCCCCCATCCCTACTCCCACCCTCCAGCCCCACACCCCCCCACCCTCCAGCTCCCACCCCTACCCTCCAGCCCCACACCCCCACTCTCCAGCCCCACACCCCACACCCCCACCCTCCAGTCCCCCACCCCCCAATAAGTGACCTGATTTGTCATTATGATGTCATTTCAAATGCTCTGACTCCAGTGGATCCTGCTGTGGCTGAGGTCATCGTGTAAAAAGTTAGGGCTAGGTAGGCGTGGTGGCACATGTCTTTAATCCCAGAACTCGGGAGGCAGAGGCAGGCGGATCTCTGTGAATTCGAGGCCAGCCTGGTCTACAAACTGAGTCCAGGACAGTCAAGGCTACACAGAGAAACCCTGTCTCGAAAAAACAAAAACAACAAAAAAGTTAGAGCTATCCAGATTACTCAATAAAATGGTTTTCTGATGTCTTGTAAACTGTGGTAACAAGGAAGAGGTTTATTTTGTTTTGGTTTCCGTCCCACTCCTAAGCCCTACCCACTAAAGCCTTTCTGAAGGGGCCTTGATTGGCTAAACAGCATCATTTAATCCTTAACACAACACAGCCTTCACTCTGCCCAGAGCCATCTGAGGAGTCTTCCTGTGAATCCTCGGGAACACGGTGAAGTCAGGGCCTGACCTTCCACCAGGGCTCCACACGCTACGCTCCACTCGATGCGGTCCACGCACTACGGTCCACGGAAGTCCATGGGCCCATGAATAAAGAAGGGACCCATTAGCCCTTCCCAGTCCCACGCACGGTTTGAAGCCCTCCGCTGGCTCCAGCATTGCGGTAAATACTCAGGCGCTCTCGCTGTGGCCTCGGGCTGTCAGTGGTGCCCGCCATGTTGACTCAGGCTCACCGAGCCTCTCTCCGTGTGAGAACCCAGGACAGGTGCTTCAAGCCAGCCTGGAAGCGTGAGTAGAAAGCTTGTCTATGACCCTTGAGGTAAGTTTGAAGGGAGAAAGGGAGGAGAGCTGGCGGAGGAGAGGGGAGGGTAAGATGGCAGGACCAAGAAAATGAACCAGCCTACCAGTGCTGCCAGAGGTTAGTGTGCCAGCTGGGGAACCAGGGGCGGAGAGGTAGCTCTTGATGTACCAGCTGGCCCTGGCCCTGGAGGACTGAAGCCATCACTGGCGTCTTTAGCTGAAGAGCTGCACCAGGAGGGATTCCGGGTTCTGGCCAGGTGGGGGAGAGAGCCGGGGTGATCAAGCTGGAGGCGGGAGTTGTCTAGTGAGTTACTTCAAGCTTGATTTCAGTGGTTCCTTGGCAAACAGTAGAGCTTCTCAAACTCACAGCGATCCTCCTGCCTCTGCTTCCCGAGTCCTGGGACTAATGGTGTGCGTCACCACGCCTGGCATAAGTTAGTCCCTCTAACGCATCAACATGAACATAGCCATGCACTTCAGGGACAACACAGGACCACACACGCCTGCTACAAGAGACTTTCACTCAAGTGTGTGAGGAGACAACTGAGCATGCCTGGTCCTAGCGTTTGCTTTGAGAAAGGGCTAAGGATGCGGGGAGGGGAACTCAGAAGGAGGGAAGAGGGCAAGATAACAGTAAGGATGGCTGAGAAGGTCACATGCAACCATACGGCTACTTATCTACCCGAAAGACGTCCACAATACACATAATTCTCTGTATAAATATGTATAAAGGGAGAGTTTACATTAAAATGTTTCATTTGGGCTAATAGTGCTCCCTCCAAAAGCCAAAGAACATCCAACAAAAGAGAAGGCAGAAATGACAGAAAGACAGCGGGGTTGTGGCGCACGCCTGTGACCCCAGCACTCAAGAGGCAGAGGCAGGCAGATTTATGAGTTCAAGGCCAGCCTGGTCTACAGAGTGAGTTCCAAGACAGCCAGGGCTACACAGAGAAACCCTGTCTCATTAAAAGAAAACGGGCAGAGGGGGCAGGGGGCAGGGGCAGGGTGAGGGAGGGAGGGAGGGAGGGAGGAAGGAAGGAAGGGAGGGAGGAAGGGAGGAAGGAAGGAAGGAAGGAAGGAAAGAAGGAAAGAAGGAAAGAAGGAAAGAAGGAAAGAAGGAAGGGCCAAGGATTCAATCCAGGCCATTGAAAACAAAGGCAGTGTGTTACTGGCGCCCTGAAGTGAGATGCATGGGTGCGAGGCTGGACTTGCTTCAGCTACTTTGTAGCATGAGGAGAGGCTGCCCCGGCACACAGCTGGCCTAAACACAGGAGGGGGACAGGAGAAAAGTTGGACTCAGGTGGGAAGGATAAAGGTCAAACTAGATGGACCAGGTCTTCCCAGAAGACCTCTGACTGCTGGGTTACAGCAGCAAACACAGTTTTCCAGCTCAGACAGGAATAATATCTCACTTGCTGGATACAGCTAAAGGCAACACAGCGGCGCACTGCCACCTGCTGGCCTCAGAGCAAAATGGGCCCCTTCTGGCCGCCTGAGAGTGAATGCAGGGACCCCACCAGGCAGTGTGGCCAGGCCAAGGATTATCCAGGAGAGGCCTTCTCTGTTAACCTGTAATTCTGAACGGTTTCAGTTGCTTTTCTTGAAGACAGGTCTCATGTAGCCTAACCCAGACTAGCTTCCATCTGCTACACGGCTGAGGCTGACCTTGAACTTGTGCTCCTCCTGTGTCTGTGCAGCATCCCCGCCAGCCAGTAGGTCACCTTTATAATCAGAAAACAAGCAAACAAACAAACACACACTCACTTTAAGAATCAGTATTTGAGCTGGGCAGTGGTGGCGCACGCCTTTAATCCAAGCACTCGGGAAGCAGAGGCAGATGGATCTCTGTGAGTTCGAGGCCAGCCTGGTCTACAAAGTGAGTCCAGCAGAGCCAGGGCTACACAGAGAGACCCTCTCTTGAAAAGCCAACCAAACAAAGTAAAAAAAGAAAAAGAAAAGAAACAGCAATTCATATCTTATTTAAATTGGCTTTTTTACTGTTCTTGGTATATTGATTTTCTTGAAAAGCAACTGGCCCTGCTGTCTCTGTTCTCCAGGGTCCTTCAAGTCTCTAGGCTCACAGACGCCTCCCTCCAACCTCGGCCAGGGTAGGGTTGGACATCCCTTGAAAATTCTCTTTGGAAATCCTCTCTGACTTTACCTGATATGTAAGGATTTTCAGAATATCTGTCCTGCTCTTGACAAACACTCGACAGTTTATATATATATTTTTTATTAATTTATTCATATTACATCTCAATGGTTACCCCATCCCTTGTATCCTCCCATTCCTCCCTCCCTCCCATTTCCCCCTTATTCCCCTCCCCAATGACTGTGCCTGAGGGGGACCTCTTCCCCCTGTATATGCTCATAGGGTATCAAGCCTCTTCTTGGTAGCCTGCTATCCTTCCTCTGAGTGCCACCAAGCCTCCCCATCCAGGGGACATGGTCAAATATGGGGCACAAGAAAGTCAGATCCCACTCTCTTATAACCATGCCTCAACCCAAACTCAGCAAGACAGGACTTGAAAGCAGATGATGGTGTCAAATTCCCTCTGGCCTAGGCTGCAGCCGGCAAGCCAGGACACAGCAATGGACTGATCCCACCAGCAGGTGGCGCCTCGTTGCCTGCTTTCCACCCGGATCGCACCTGAGGCCCATGCAAGGGGACCCACATCTTGCTCAAACCCTCTCGCTCTGCTACCCATCCGCTCTTGGCCTGCCAACGCTAAGTCCGTTAAGTCCGTCTCACGGCTTTGGCTTCTCTTCCTGTAAGCTCTGAAACTCCCCAAGGCCTGGTACCCACCCACTCCGTCCTCCGGGGACTGGCGGGGCACCTGCCTGGCTCACACAGCTCTGCTCCGGCTCAGCATCAGATCAAGTGACCTTGCCTGAGCCAAGCCAGCATGTCTATCTTAAGTGTATATTCCCAACCGCCGATCAATCAATCGTTTGAGTTCGCCCTGCAGAACCCTATGCCCCCCGCCTCCCCCCAAGACCTTCTCAGCCATTCCAGGGCCCCTTTTCTCTGTCCTCTGTGACCAGAATGTCCGGCCACCTATGGCCTGTGGGAAGCATCACCAAGGGTTCTTTATGAGGCTGCCCCTGCGTTTTGGACAGGAGACACCGGTGTCTGTTGTGCAGCCCCTGTTGTAATCTGCTGTGTGAGCTGAAGTGAGGCCCTTGCCTAAGTTCAAAACCTGGCCTTTCCACTAAGCCCCTTGCAACCTCTGGTAGAGTTATTGCAGGTCTCTGACCCGGGGCAGCCATTCTGTGACGTGGTCTTGATGGTTGGATCTGCTCCCTAGGATTGCTGAGAAGCTTGGGTTGTCACAGACAGCAGAGAGAGCACAAGGCACCATCAGGGAGCTGGTTCTGCTCAAGATAACTCTTTTCTGAAGGGAAGCTACGTTTCAAATCAGGAATCGGAGCCGGGCATGGTGGCGCACGCCTTTAATCCCAGCACTTGCGAGACAGAGGCAGGTGGATCGCTGTGAGTTCAAGGCCAGCCTGGTCTACAAAGCGAGTCCAGGATGGCCAAGGCTACACAGAGAAACCCTGTGTCGAAACTGCTGCCCAAAACAAACAAACAAACAGGAATTGGTTTTCTTTCATTTCATGTGCACATGACCCAGGACATAACCCAGGACAGTGCCTGAGACACAGCAGGGGCTCACACACTTGCTCTCTCTTCATTGAGAGCTTTTGTCCGGTTGGTTTGAGAATTCCATGCATGTGTACAGTGTGCTTTGGATGAAACGGGCCCGTTGTCAGCCTCCAGTTCCTCCCTGTTTTCTCACCGCTTTTCCCTGCCAGCCTCATGTGCTGTTTTGTTAAAGCCCAGTGTCTGTTGGTGCTGCTATTCTGTCCCTTAGATGGGTCTTGAGTAGCCTCTCCTGCCTTGAGCCCTTCCCCAGCCATCATCAACTGTCAGTTTTTGGATGCAGCGTCTCAGCAGGTCTCGAAGTGGAGGCTGATGCCGGATGATCTCACACACCATTGTCCTGAGTCCTAGGGTTTGGGTGTGCACCTCACAGGCTCTATTCTGGGTTTGCGTTTCTCTCTGCAGCCAGGCTCAGGAACAGAAATGAACCGCAGTAGGCTCAGTGGCCGTGAGAAGGGTCCTTTGTTCTCCCGAAGACGACCTTGTCCCCCGTCACTCCGCATGGTTCCTGGACCATGAACAGGACAGGGCCACAATACGAGGTGTTAGTTACTCCTTGCTCAAACCCCATATTTTCTCGGTGCTCTTAAAAAATAAATGGCTCTTGCAACTTTGGAGCCATTTGTAGAAGGCAGCTCTGTGGTGGCTGAGTGATGGCTCCTGAGCAGCATGATCCGGTTTCCAACATGTTCCAAACTCTCCAGGGCTTGTGCTTTGAACACTCACCTGGGAAGACATGAGATCCAGGCAAGCCGGGTCCTGGAGTCAGCACAGGCAACTTCAGATCCCTGTGTCTTCTGTCAGTCACCTCAAGCTCTGGCAAAGTCCTTGTCTGGGCATGGTGGTGTTGCTGAGAACAGGTCCACCTGTGCACCAGTGGCCTCTGTTTGACAATGCCAGGACACATTGTGTAGTGGCCCAAGGGCATCTCATCCTGCGACAAGGCTGTACGGTGCGTGGCATGGTAGCACGCAATTGTACCAGCTCTCAGAAGGCCGAGGCAGGAAGATATCAGGTTGGAAGAGGCTGAGGCAGGTGGCTCCCTGTGAATCTGAGGCCAGGCTGGTCTACAGTGAGTTCCAGGACAGGCAGGGATATGTAGAGCGACCCTGTCTCATAAACAACAGCAACAGCAATAACTTGTAACACCCACCTGTCACACACTAAAACCAGACCCAGATTCTGGTAAAAGCTTTCAGTACAGGCATGTGGACCTGCGCACAATCCCCAGAGCACACCTGAAAGGCCAGGCATAGTGGCATGTGCTTGTAATTCCAGTGCCCAGGAGTGTATGGACAGGCAGATCCCTGAGTTTGCTGACCAGCCAGCTTAGCCAATTTGTTGGGTTCCAGGGCAGTGAGAGACTGTGTCTTTAAAACCAAGGTAAGCAGCTCCCGTGGTGTGACATCAGAGGTTGTCCTCTGGCCTCCACATACATGTAAACTCATATACACACATGCGCACACACATGTACACACATGCACACACTCACACACAGAGACAGACACATATATGCACACATAGAGACAGGCACACCCTCACACAGACACACACATGTACACTCATGCACACACACATGTACACACACTTACACACAGAGACAGACACATATATGCACACACATGCGTGCGCATACACACCCCTCACTTGAGTGCTTGCCGGGAACTAGGAGGGTACTGTGAGAACACCATCCACTTCCTGGCCCTCTCGGCAATTGGCTTCTGCGGATCTTTTCTTTCTTTCCTTTTTACAAACACTTTTCTCACACAAGTCACCTCAAAACTCAAGTCAACCAAGGCCCATTAGTAGCATCTTGGTGCTGAGAAGGAATTCGGGACAGGCAGCAAGCAGAAGGCAGAAAGGTAAGCGGGCTGGAAACAAGGTGTGTGTGTGTAGTGACAGGCTCCAGGCCGGCCACTGTCCCACCAGCGGGCACTTGCCCCTCTGAGATATTTACTTTTATCTGCTGCAGTTCTCGGTGGAGTGGAATTAATACAGAAAATGCCAGCCTTGGTTAGGTAGGACCAGCGTGTCTGTGTCCCGAGGCTCAGGATGATCTGGCCATCTGTGAACTTCCAGTCTAGGGCTTAACAGCTTAAAGAAATCAAACCCGCTAAAGCAAAACAGAGCAAAAGCGCTGAGAGGCAGCTGCTTGTAAGACGCCATGTCCACCGAACACGAGCTGTGTTGTTCTGTGTTGTTCTAGGGGGAAGTGACGCCTTTGGAACTGGCTACTGGCGTTACAGGAAAATCACAGCCCCTTGACAAGACTTCATTGTGTCTAACTTCGTTCTGCCATGAGGGCCAGCCTCCTCCCGTGCTGGGACTTGGTCCCCAGTGATACCAACAGCCTTTCCCTCTGTTCCTGTCTGTTCTTCATGTCCCTCTTGGCTCAAAATTCCAGAGTCTGTTTGTCCCCTTGTGGGTCATGTGTTCTTCTTGCTGTGGTCAGAGGGTGGCCTGCGTATGTGCCATGAGGCCTGTCCTGCTGCTGGACAGACAACCCAGGCGGCTCTGTCGCTTAACAAGAGTCGGTTTAGATTGGTGTCTGCCCAGGGCGCGGACTGTCCTGTGGAGATGCTCCCAGCTGAGGTGAGGGAGTCTGGGCCTGCGAGAGAATGTGTTTCCTGTTGCTGCTATAACAAATAGCCACAGGCTGCATGGCTCATAACAATACAAAGGAAGCTTGGCACAGGCTTCCTGAAGTCGAGGTGTTGGCAGGCGTCTAGGCCCATCAATAGCTCTAGGACCCTGGCACCCTCTTCCCTCTCCAAAGCCAAGAGCCAAGTTTCTCATCTCTGATAGTCCCTCTTGCTGGCCACAGATGGAGCACGTGACTGGACCGAGCCTACTCCGTAGCCAGGAAACCACACCCCACTTCAAAGTTCTTAACTTTAATGGTGCCTGCAAAGCCACTTGTTTGAGGTTGAGTCGTAGCTCCGCTAACTCCTCACCCTCCCGCTCTGGGTCTCGATCTTATCTGAAGTCGGTTCTGAGACGCAGTTGGTTAGGGTGAGATCTTAAGATGGGCAAGGATGCCTGAGAAAGTCTGGACACGGCCACAGAGACAGAAGGGCGGAGACACTGGGAAGGAGACCCGCGTGACAAGCCAGCATCGTGGGGTGGACTCCCTTGCTCAAAGCCCTGAGAAGGAGCTGGCACCGCCAACACCTTCATTTCGGACCTCAAGCCCTAGAGCTGTGAGATAATAGATGTGGTGTCTCCTTTAAGCCACCTAGTTAGTGGGACTTGCTAGCAGTGTTCCTAGCAAATACGTAGCACACTCACCGTCTCTGGGGGCGGCTATGTGAGCGTCTGCGGGCAGCGCCCGCTATCCGGCTGCCTAATGTTACAAGGTTAGACCATGGATCCTCACCATAGGTTCACTTGACTCCATCTCGGTTTTGTGCTCAGTAGCCCATCAGCCTTGAGTGAAATGGCACCCTTTCTGGAGGCCTAACCTGTTGACATCTCTTTTGGGAGGTCCAGCCTGTTGACATATGCAACAGAACCGTGTCTTCTACAAAGTCTAGTTGAGAACTGCATGGGGACTGGCAGAGGTGGGGGGGAGTGCGGGGGAGTTTTTAAAATCAGTCTTCAGAACGTTATAATGGTTTAAGAATGTTTACAGCTATATAGCGGGCTCCATTTATATCTATGCTTGGTCGTGTGTGGTCACACGCTGCTTCTGCATGGGATGTAGGGCTATTGGTCACGACAGCACCACAGCAGACTCCTGATAACCCGTGTTGACATGTATGTTCTGTGCGGCCTCGGGTTTTATAAGCTGCAATGAAAGGAGGGGTACATTCTTCGCTTGTGAGAGGAGTCCAGTGCAGTGGGCATTGCTAGTTATTTCCTAGAATAAATTCAAACACACATCTAGGGTCAGTCTCCGAGGCGAGGGGTTTCTCTGCGGCAAACATCTCTCATAGCCCTTTAAAGTCACACTCTCATGGTGGATCCCTAAGAGCTGGGTGGGAACGCTCTTATCTGCACGCCCCGGGCTACACATTGCTAAGACATGAAGAATAGCAGTGAAAAAAAAAATAAATCTGTGATTGATAATAAAGTTATAGACAGACAGACACAGAGGGTGTGGAGAGAGAGACAGAGAGACAGAGACATGTTCATTGTCCCCAACCACTGCAGCACCCTCCTTGAGTCCAGGCTCTCTTTGAATTGGATTGTGCCACGGGCTGTCCTAGATGCTCCACTGTTTCCCACCACTCGCTTCCTGCTTTTTATCTTCCAGCTGGGAGGTTAAAGGAGTCCATACTGCGGCCTGACAACCCGCTGTCACCACCAGCTCGGGCTCACAAGTATCAGCGACTGCCCAAGACCCATGAAGTCCAGGTCTCTCGCTGTGGCACCCGAGGTCCAGCCTGTGTTTCCAGTCTCACCACTGGCTGCTCCACATGCCAACCCACACGTGGTAGCGCTGGTGTCACCCGCGTGGCACATATAAAGCGATGCATCCGGCCTGGCTAGCGGCCTTCCGAAAGGCTTTCTGTGAACCCTCTGGCTGGGGGTGGTAGCCAGTGCCCTTCTCCTTGTCCTGTCTGAGGCAACCATTTCTCCTCCTGAGGCTCACGCTGCTCTGTTTGACAGGTTCCCCGTCTCTCTACAGGAGTCTCACTTCCCGGTTATTGGAAGCCATGCGTGCGGTTTCTACCAGAGGAACTGGCTGCTGGCTGTTTCCTTTCTCCACGGATACCTGATGTGCTGAGAGCCCACACCATGCTCAGGTACAGACACCATGATGGCTCCCACTGGCTGTGCGTCTAGGCTCACTTTTCCCTCTGGACTCGACCTATTTCATTTCAGTACCTTGTTCGGAGTTTTAGACACTTGCGTTTGGATTTTTATTTTATAATGTCTCTGCCACAATCTGCCTCGGATCCTTTCTGAACCAAAAGCAGAAAAGAAAGAAAGAAATTATTCATCTCTATATTCATACCCACCTGGACGACGTCTGGCAGACGGAGAATACTCAACAACAGTGCTAAATTTAATCACTTCTCAGAAGAGCCTTTGCTGAGTTTTATCGTGGTGTCCAGAATTAAGCCTGCTAGGAGGGCTCATTTCTGCCCTAGATCCCGGCAGCCCAGATGTCGCAGTTCCCAGCTCCACCCGGGGCAGCCGGGTGTGGGTTGGTGATCAGTTGTGAGACTTGAATAGATAACCAGGAGGAGAGAAAGGAGACGGGAGGACATCTCCTGGGGAACGTGGAGTTCACGAGAGGCTGCCCAGGAACAGAGACCAGATCCCAGGAGAGGAGGCTGGGGAGTCCGGGCAACACATAGACCGAGGATGAGGGACAACACCAGATCAGGACGTTGCCTGAACACATAGCAATTTAATGTCCCAAGTGCCGCAGGGAAAGCAAGTGTGCTCAGGCCCGGACTTAAAGACGTCAACATCAAATTGCTGCCTGACAAAACTGTGAAGAAAGAAAAAGAAAATCTTAAGTTAAAAAAAAAAAAATCAATCTCACTTTTTATACTCATTTTTCTTCAATTTACATCTAATGTTTCCTTAAGGAAAACCATCTCTTCCATCCCGATACATTACATCTGAAGAAATAACAGCACTGCCCAAATCTCTTTAAATTGAAGGCTCATTTTTCCCCAGGAAACACACGAGCATGTGTAGTCTTGACTTTCATTGTCGCCTCGGGTTTCTGAAGGGGCCCCTCACACTTCCAGCTAGCTGTTTTCAAATTGGAAGATTCCACTCAACTGGAAGTTTCCACCACCACCACCACACCCCCCCCCCCCAACGGGGGACAAGAAACTCCAGGTACACTTACGGATTGATTGTCACACACATTCAAGGACATGTGACACCGCGTGTCCAATTTAAATCTGCTTAGATGGATTTGTTCCCATCAGAACATCCATCCAATGTGTTGGCATTAATCATATTTTTCTTCATGAGCACCTAAAGAATCTGAGAGAATTCGTTGGAAAAAGTGTTGATTTTAAATAGATTAAAATGGAAAGTTAGAGAAAATGACGTTGGCTGTGTCATGGCCACGTGAGCAAGAGCCGAAATTGAGGACGGCTCTTCCCAAGCGAGCTGAGGAGGGCAGGACCTTTGAGTTAGGTTTGCTTATACGGTCTCATCTTGGCCCCATGAGCTGCTCGCACTGGCTTGGAGTTTGGTCTAGGTCTCAAGGGGCTGACTATTAACTGCAGGGGAGTGAGCACCTCAGCTGCCGAGGGGGCTGGTCCACGCGGTCTGATGGCGGGCGGGCTGCAGAGGATAGATTGCACGTGGGGTTAAAGGTTGTGTGCCTAATCTCCCGGAAAAGCAAGAGCTCAGGGAGAAATGCCGCTGAGGGCTTTCCAAGCTGAAACAAAAGGATGCTAACAGCATGAAGATCCATGAAACTACAGACCCTGCGTAAAGCTAAGGACACAGTCGATCTCAGAAGACTGTGTGTGGCACCAGCCATTCTCAACTCTAGTATGAAAAGGCAAAAGTCCTGAGGTTAACTATGGCCTCCCTAATTTGCTAGTGATATATAACAAGACGCTGGCTGGATACAACGACATCCCACTAGTAGAGGTGGAAAGACTGAGTTTACGGTTAAGCTGGACACCCCTCCAGTTCGTTCTCTGATGCTACAGTGAAACACTGACCAAAACCAAATTGAGGAAGGAAGGGTTTACTTCACCTTATAACTCCCAGGTTGTAGTCCTTCCCGCAGGGAAGCCAGGGTAGGATGCAGAGGCAGGACCTGGAGGGGGAGCCTGGAGAGCGGAGCCTGGACAGGAGAACCTGGAGGGGGGAACAAGGAGGGGGAGCCTGGAGGGGGGAACCTGGAAGAGGGAACCTGGATGAAGGAACCTGGAGGAGGAGGGAACCTGGAGGAGGTGGGAACCTGGAGGAGGAGGGAACCTGGAGGAGGAGGGAACCTGGAGGAGGAGGGAACCTGGAGGAGGTGGGAACCTGGAGGAGGTGGGAACCTGGAGGAGGTGGGAACCTGGAGGAGGAGGGAACCTGGAGGAGGAGGGAACCTGGAGGAGGTGGGAACCTGGAGGAGGTGGGAACCTGGAGGAGGTGGGAACCTGGAGGAGGAGGGAACCTGGAGGAGGTGGGAACCTGGAGGAGGTGGGAACCTGGAGGAGGTGGGAACCTGGAGGAGGTGGGAACCTGGAGGAGGTGGGAACCTGGAGGAGGAGGGAACCTGGAGGAGGTGGGAACCTGGAGGAGGTGGGAACCTGGAGGAGGTGGGAACCTGGAGGAGGTGGGAACCTGGAGGAGGAGGGAACTTGGAGGAGGAGGGAACCTGGAGGCAGGAACTGAAACAGAGCTTGGAGGAGTCCTACTTACTGCCTTGCTTCTCCTGTCTTGTTCAGCTACAGGTGCCTGGGTCAGCGTTCCCTTCCCTGGCGCAGGCAGCGTACAGAGTAACTCCAGCTCCAGGGAACCCAACATTGTTTTCAGACTCCAAGGGCATCTGGACACGTGAGTTACACACACACACACACACACACACATGAAATAAAATTTGTAAAGTATGATATATAAAGAAAAAATTTAATTGGTCTTTATAGAAATTAAGGACATTTGCTTTTCAAAGGGCACTACTAAGAAAATGAGAAGCAAATCTTACACTGAGGAAAAGAGTTTTATAATGCACACCTACTAAGCGCGGTAAGCCTGTATTGGGGAAACAAGCAACTCAACTGCAAGCGCTTCCCAGGTGACTGCTGCTTGAGGGGGAGTGCTAGAAAAGTGCGGACCTTTAGGACCTTCCGGTCCCTAAAGCGCTGGCCTCAACCTCCCCACCCTGTGTGAGGACAGAGGCTTCTCAGCTAAAGCAGCACAGGGGCCATGGTGGGAAGCTGGGGGGGAGGGGGGGGCGGTGGAGCGGGGGGGGGGGGGGGGCGGGGAGACAGGAGAGCTGCCTGGTCCTCCTGAGACTGTAGCTCCTCCTTATTTACACAGAATCTGTTTCCCATGTTGGAATTGGATATAAGGGTTGATTCAGAAAATAAATTAAAACTCCTTCGCTTGAAGCCAAAGACTGTGTAATCTCTAGCTCTGAAATTCCCTATTCTGTGTGGTTTCTGAGAGGCTGCGGAGCCCTGAGCATCACATTAGACCACAGGCTGCCTGGAGTCCGGCCAGCAAGGTACATCCCCTGCTGTGCGGCCCTGGGGTGTGTGTGTGTGTGTGTGTGTGTGTGTGTGTGTGTTTGGGGGAGGGGCTCTGTTCTTTATTATTCACCTATAGAACATGAGGAATAGCCTCCATCTGAAAGGCTTTCTGCTTGGATTACAACATGCCCAGCCCTCTTCCAACAGTTCCCGGCCCCTAGTGGGTAAGCATGACAAGAAGACCCACATGTTCCCTTAGTGGCCCTGACTTGTGACTTGCCTTTGTCAGCTGCCCTGAGGAGTGAGTTGGAAAGCAGAGAGTAGAGCAAATCAGGCCGTGACTGTGTCGGGAGGTTGAGGGCGGTGGATGGCCTCTGCTCCTTATTTTCTGAACATAATCTTTCTTTCTAGATAATGACTAGTCTAAATGGTATTTTTAGTATTACTAAAACAGACATTTTCCTGATTACATTACTAACATATGCATTACTAGAAATTAGGAAAATGAATAAAAAAGAAAGCATTAAATAGCACGTGATCCTGCTACTGAGAAGACAAATGCGATTAACATTTTGATTATTTCATATTTTAATTTGAGGTTGCTTTTTTTCCCTGATTCTCTCTGAGAGCATTTTAAATGAATATGTAAATTCATATTTAAAAGTTTATTGTATGCATATTTGCATGTGTGTGTGTGGTTTTATGTCTTTTTTCTCAAGTGAGGTTATGTTGTAATTCTCCACGATATTAAGCATTCTTTGGGAATAACATCTCCATGGCTTTTTGACATTGCATCATACATCTCCACTGTCCGTTGCTTGTCAGAATCTCTCTAATTGGGCCTCTTAGTTGTTCCCAGTTTGCATTGTGTAAACAATGCTGTTATAAATAGCATGGGTGTCAATCTCGGAAGGCTGTGTGTCTCTAGAGGTAGGATTTTGTTGTTGTTGTTGTTGTTTGGTTTGGTTTGGTTTTTTTTCAAGACAGGGTTTCTCTGTGTAGCCTTGACTGTCCTGGACTCGCTTTGTAGACCAGGTTGGCCTCGAATTAGCAAAGATCCACCAGCCTCTGCCTCCCAAGTGCTGGGATTAAAGGCGTGCGCCACCACGCCTGGCTGAGGTAGGATTTCTAAGTTAAACTATTTTAGGCATCTGGTGTATGTGACCGAAGAGTCTGCACGAAGGTCATCAGCCCAGGTGGATGGTGGTGTGGCACGGCACCGTCAGAACGTCTTCACGCTGTTCAGACTCACCTGGACTGCAGTGACTTCATCTGAGGATGTCGGCTACACTGCCACGTCTCACAGGACGTCTCCTTATCACAGCTAGGCTGTGGGGGCCCAGTACAGAGTAGATTTCTTTTTTGAGCCTTTATAGGGAGCATTTTAAAAGCCCCTCCCCTAGGATATAACTTGAGAAGCCTGTCTACATCACAGGATGGCAGGCCCAGCCCTGGCTGTCACTGTGCAGACATGCGGACCCTGACCTCCCCTCCCAAGTGCACACACAGGTTTTTTGAGACAGGGTTTCTCTGTGTAGCCTTGGCTGTCCTAGACTCACTTTGTAGACCAGGCTGGCCTCTAACTCACAAAGATCCGCCTGCCCCTGGGATTAAGTGCTGGGATTAAGGGCGTGCACAGCCACCACCACCGCCCGGCCCAACCACTTTTATTTTTTAAGATTTATTTCATTTTTAATCGTATGCGTGTCAGGGTGATGTGTACAAGTGACTTGAGTGCCCTTGGCTTCTTGGTATGGTGCTGGGACCCAAGCTTCGGCCCTCCTGGCAAGTCCTCCCCCCCTCCCCCCCTCCCCCCCCCGCCAAGCCCCCACTCTCCATAACATTTGTAACATTGATTACAAAACAAAGTTTTGTTGTTTAAGTTACAACGTTCATCTCATCATGGCCTCTTCGTGCACATGGTCACTAGACTCTATTTTCATTTGTTGCCTCCCTCTCTTCCCAGAATTCACCATCTTTGGGGGGGGGCGGGGGATCTAGATTCTGTCTATTAGGGGAAACGTGACTTTTGTCTGTGAGTCTGGCTGTTCTTGGTATGATCTCCAGATCCATGCATTTTCTACGAACGGTTTGGTTTTGTTCATTTCCATAGCCGAATGCTGTTTGGTGAATATGCCACACTCTCTTTACACTGCAGCCATGGGTGACACCTGGCTGAGGTACCTTCACCTGCGTGAACACTGTCATAGGACTCAGGGTCTGCAGGGGGCGGGTGACACTCTGCTCGTCTATCAGGACAGGGTTTTTCTGTGTAGCCTTGACTGTCCTGGACTCACTTTGTAGACCAGGCTGGCCTCCAACTCACAGCGATCCGCCTGCCTCTGCCTCCCGAGTGCTGGGATTACAGGCGTGTGCCACCACACCCAGCGTGACTGTTCTTTATAACCAGCAGGGAACGAGGAGACGTTCATGGATCATGCATCCATTCCCTAGCCCGCCTCAGGATCCGGTCCCAAGTTCAGCATGACAAACGTGATCCAGCTCTGCATGATCCTCCACGGGGGCGCTCTCTGTCTTTCTCTCCGGTCACACATAGACCGTCCGCTGTTTCTCTACAGCTGTTTTAACTCTGTCCTCAGAGAGGCTCCTCCTCCTGATCGGTCAGCGTCGCCCACACAGTCCTGCCCGAGTTTTAGGCAACTCTTGGAGAGCCACTGTGCATCCTTCCCATCACAACACACAAAGAAAACCGTAGTTACGGTTCAAGACTCATACGTACCTGGGGCCGGGGAAGCAGCTCTGGTGGTAGGTGACAGCCTCGGCTTTGATGCCTCCTACAGCACAAACTGGTCATGGAGCCCTATGCCTGAAACCCCGGGACTCAAACGGTGGAGGCAGGAGGATCAAAAGCTCAGAGTCATCCCCAGCTACACAGAGAGTTTGGGCTACAAGAGACTCTGCCTCAAATAAGAGTAAGAAGAAGGCGTAGAAGGAGCGGAGGAGGAGGAAGAAGAGGAAGAGGAGGGGAGGAGGGGAAGGAAGAGAAAGAAGAGGAGGAGGAGGAAGAGGAGGAGGAAGAGGAGGAGGAGGAGGAAGAGGAGGGGAGGAGGGGAAGGAAGAGGAGGAAGAGAAAGAAGAGGAGGAGGAGGAGGAGGAGGACTTGGTGGGGCCTTTGGTTGGACGCAGTATAAACTCTTTGAAGCTTCTCCAGTAACAGGCTTGTTACAAACACATAGGCATGGACAGTAAACAGGTGAAGAACCCCCTGTGCACAAGCAGCCGCCCTGCCCCAGATCCAGGCCTGGCATCCACTGAGAACTCTCCAGCCTGCCGCCCTGCTGTCCTGGTGACTTCGGTGACTCAGGACCAGCATGCCTTTGGGTAGCACATCATTTCCTTCCCTACCTCACGCTGCTGCCTTAGGTGGCTGCCCTGCCACACAGTCCAGGGACCGTCTTGATTCAGCCCCGGTTTCAGCAAAAGAGAATGACTGGGCTAGCTCACTCGAGTGTCTCAAGTGTGGCCCAGACAGCATTGCTTCTGGGGCTGAAGGTGGAGGAATGACACTCTTGTTGGCTTTATATATTGCCAGGGAGAGGGGTTTAGAGTGTCTACTGTCCAAAAAATCGAGAAGCAAAGGCAGGAGGATCGCTGTGAGTTCAAAGCCAGCCAGGTCTACAAAGCGAGTCCAGGACAACCAAGGCTACACAGGGAAACCCTGTCTCAAAAAACAAAACAAAACAAAACAAAATAATAATAGAGTATCTACTGTGTTCCTATGTCACTTTGACAGAAGCTAGAGTTATCTGAAGGCTGGGAACCTCCACAAAATCCAGCTGTAACTCGTTCTCCTAATTAGTGACTGATGCCAGGGCTCCTGCTGTACATGGGCCTGTTCCTGTGCTGGTGATCTTAGGTTCCATAAGAAAGCCAGCCATGGGAGCCAGGCGGTAAGCAGCACCCGCTGAAGCCTGCATCAGCTCCTGCCTCCAGGCACCTAGCCTGTGTGAATTCCTGTCCTAACTTCCTTCAAGGACGGGCTGAGATGTGGAGCTGTAAACCAAACAACCACAAGACTGTGAACTGTGAAAACCTGTTTCTAGTTGTGGTGTGGCTCGGCCCTAGCACAGGAACTTGAACCCAAGAGCTTCCTGTAAACAGCATTAAGTAAAGTCAACCACAGGTGTAGGGCGGGGGCAGGGGGGGGTGTGTGTGTGGGAAGCAAGCAACCAGTTGACAGAAAGTGAACATGGGAAAAAAAGCATACAGAGGAAGCATGAGAGGAAGTCTGGAGGATGGCTAGAGACTCACAGGAAGTAGAAAGGAGGGACATTCAGTTTGAAGGGATTTTAGGACAGTGTGGAGAGGGAGCCAGGGCCTTTTCCTTTTGAGACATTGGCTGAGAAGGGAGGTCAGCCGGGCGGCTTCTCTGCCTCTCTGAGCTAGCTAGTTTTCACCCCAGCATCTGGCTCCTGAGTCTTTACTAGTAAAATCAAACGTTTAAAACAACGTTAAAAAAACGTTTAAACAAACAAACGTTGTTTGTTTAAAAACAACAACCCATGTCTTTCAGTTGGAGAATTAAAAGTGTTTACATGATAGCTGTTATCAGATGCATGCGTTTCTTGTTGTTATTTTATCATTTTTCTCTCTTTGCTCATGCCCTGTTTAGGCTTCTCCCTAAGCATGGCTTCAGTCACGGTAAGCTGGCCTCTGCCCCTGGGCGTTGGGTCATCTAGTCGCATCCCACAGTTGTTCCCAGTTTCCTCATCGTGTCTTCATTTTCCTTTATCAATGTCTGACTATGATCACCCACCAACATTTCCTGTAGGCACCAGCACTCCCCTACTTGGTCTTATGGGTGAAGATTTCAAATGAGCTTTTGTTCAACTTCATCTTTAAAAAAAAAAGATTTGTTTATTTATATCCCAACCAGCTATAATGAGAGCAGATGCCCTAGCTGACGTAGGCATTCAGCATTTGATCTTTGTCTGCCATTTCCTCTTCTTTGATTTCTTAGGATTCAATTACAGAAGAGTTGGAAACTCTTGAACAGATTGAGGCACCTTCATTTTTCTTATTTCTGTGTTTCTATGATGATATTTGCACATCTGTTGAGATCAGTCTCTCTTTCACTTTTGTGTGACAGTCTTCCTAGTGAACAGCCTGTTCAGAGAGAAGGAAGCAAGCTGCATTGACAATAACACAGAACCAGTGAGATAATGTAAATATAGCAAAAAGCCAGTTAAAGGCAGCCGCTGTGCCACCAGTAACAACAGGAAGAATGAGCAAGACAGACACGGAAAACGTAAAAGTTTAAAGTTAATAAAAGTAAAATTAAAAAGAATAATATGAACAAAGGGGGATTGGGAAAGAAAAATGACAAAAAGAAGCAAGGTTTTTAAAGGAAGAGAAAAGGAAAATGAGAAAAAGCATGAAAGATGAAAATCTAGTTAAAAATAAGTAAATGAAATTGTAAGACTTTATGGGAAGGAAGGAAAGAAAGAGTGTAAAAAGGAGGTGGGGGAGGGGAAAGGGGCTTCCTTCTAACCAAGGCAAGACCCCCACCCCACCCCCCCACCCCACCCCCTGGGCTTTCTTAGCCTCTCCACAGAGTGACAGCTGGGATTTCCAAAGCACTGGCCAGTGCTTGCCTAGAAGTGGTTGTTACTTCTCCCTGGATCCATCAGGTAAAGGGCAGGGCAGTGGTGTAGCCAGTTTCCTTCTGTTTCCCCCTCATCACTCCCCCCCCCCTGCCGTTTCGCCCCCATCACTACATAGAAGAGAAGGAAGGATAAAAGGAAGAGAGAGACTGAGATGCCTGAATCTCATTTTCCTTTTGTTTCTTTCTTTCTTTTTTTTTTTAACCTATACCGCTGAACAACCAGCAGCCACTGACTCGGCCTCTCAGGGCTTTAGCATTTGTGTACCCTCTGAAAAGTTCCCAGAATTCCAAACGTCAAACAATCACAGAAACTATCTGCTGCTGGCCAAGCCATGCTTCTGCTAGAGCACAGGGCAAATTATAGTCAGCTGTTACAGACAGGCCAGAGCAGCCCCACGTCCCCACACCTGGGATTAAGACAAAAACACATTCTTGTAATATTTTTGTGTTTTTAAAGAAACCAAAATTCCAAACATCTCACTATGTACTGGAGTGCGTGGGCGCCTTGTTTTAACCCTTTCTGTTCCCACCGAGAAGGTTGGTGCTGTAGACTGAGCCCCGCTCCTGCACACCCCCAATTTCTGTGGAGCCAGTTGATGATACTTTGTTGGGGGATAGGGGATCCTTTTTTCTTCCGTCTTCTTCCTTACCAATCCAGTCACCAGAGGGCTTCTACAGAGATAGGGCAGCCCATGCCTGCAAGGGTGTGGCGCCTGGCCTGGCTGTGATGAACCCCCAAATGCCTCAGAGTGCAGGAAGGGACAACTGAGCTACACCGTGGAGCAGAGGCACAGTGGGAATGGAGCGAGGCTCTGACTTGGTCTCAGCAAAGCCACTTAACTGCTTTTGCTTCTTTAACCGTAGCTGCCACTGCGCCCTTCCAGTGCCTGTCCCCCAGTCATAAGACCCTCAGCAGCCATGCGGTTAACTCTTGTCAACTAGGACTTAGTCTCTGCCTGAGACACACCTCTGGGTGAACCTTCCACAACACACACACACACAAATGCCCTCACCGTCCACAATACACACACACACACACACACACACACACACACACACACACACACACACACGAATGCCCTCACCTTCCACAACACACACACACACTTTTTTTCTAGAACTCCTTCAGCCGACACATCACTATTCCCTTTACACAAACAAGGAAATTGAGGCACAAAGTAGTAAACTTAACCAAAGTCACACAGCTAGTTCAAGTGAGCTTTTGCTGTGGGCTGAGCTGCGGAGCCAAATCTCTGCTCTGGAAGCGAGGCCTTTGTGTCACTGCCGGAGGATGGAGTCCTAGGGTCTTTTCGGTCCATCTGGTGGTAGTAAGTAAAGTATCTCTCTCCCGACTGACAGACTGGTATTTCTTAGCCTTTATAGACCAGCAAAATAGGAAACCCCACTGTACCAACACCCCAGGCAAGCTCTCCAGCCACCTCCATGGCCAGCGGGCTTAGCTCACCCAGAAAGTGCTGACCTGTCATTAAGTCAGTGGACAGGCCTTCTCCCAGCCTCCTGGAATCCTTCCCAGTTAGCCAGCAAGTAAGTGAAAGACGACAGGGTTACACTTGTGGTTTTTTTGTTTTTTTTTTGTTTGTTAGTTTGATTTTTGGTTTTGTGAGACAGGGTCTCTCTGTGTAGCCTTAACTGTCCTGGACTCACTTTGTAGACCAGGCTGGCCTCCAACTCACAGCGACCCGCCTGCCTCTGCCTCCTGAGTGCTGGGATTAAAGGTGAGTGCCACTACGCCCAGCAACAGGGTTACACTTGATAGGGTTTCACAGGCCAGCCTAAAGGCGCTTTCCTCACCCAAGCGTGCTCTGCTGGTGGCCACACACACCTGCAAGGGAAACAGCGCAGGACAACCCAGCGGTGCCACCCTGCAACAGAACACAGCTTATCACCAGCCCAGGTAGCCGCTCTGGAGACGTAGGTGCAGTTTCCCGTTTAGTGTATTCCTTCTGAAGTCACTGCAGCTAACACACTTACAGACCAGGGCAGAAGGGAAGCCGACCGCAGGCGCTTCAGACAGTTAGGAAACTGCGCGTGGCTCTTCTCGTCCAGTCGGCTGCTGGGGTGCCGATGGGCTTTCCTTTGGGTTGCGTCCCTTTTTTTTTTTGTTCTACGGGCGTGTATACTTCTGTGCACCGTGCTCCCGACACGTTAGTCGTATTTGTTAATCCTCACAGCAAATATGTTTCATTTCACAGATGTGGAAAAGGCGTGGCTCAGAGAGGTCAGAAGACAAGGTCACCGCACCGCTTGGTTTCACCGACACCAGGGTAAGTACCTGCAAGAAACGGATTAAAACACACAGCTTTTTTTTTTTAAATGAATTTTCTTTTTTCTTTTCTTTTAGATTTACTTATTTATTATGTATTCAGCATTCTGTCTGCATGTACACCTGCAAGCCAGAAGAGGGCACTAGATCTCATTATAGAAGGTTGTGAGCCACCATGTGGTTGCTGGGAATTGAACTCAGAACCTTTGGAAGAACAGCCAGTGCTCTTAACCTCTGAGCCATCTCTCCAGCTGACAACAGAGATTTAAAAAATTTTTTATTTCTGCTTTTTTGGAGAATGTCACATATAAGTAATGTGTTTATACCCTTTCCTTCCCACTCTCTCCCAAGTCCAACTACTCGTGTGTGTGTGTGTGTGTGTGTATGTGTGTGTGTGTGTGTGTGTGTGTGTGCGCGCAGGGTTTCTCTGTGTAGCCTTGGCTGTGTTGGAACTCCCTCTGTAGACCAGGCTGACCTCGAACTCCCAGAGATCCGCCTGCCTCTGCCTTCTGAGTGCTGACGTTAAAGGTGTGCGCCACCACGCGCGGCCAAGGCTTCTCCTTCAGTGTTGCTCTTATGTGTTCAGGTTGGCCACTTGGGCCTGGATAACCTATGGAAACTTATCTCTGGAGAAGACTGATTCTCACTCTCTCAGCAGCCACTGATTTCCCGTAGCGCTTCATCTCCAGGTGAGATCTCCATCCGTATCCCCGTGATGTCACTGGGATGGCAACTGGTGCTGTCACTGTGTGGGTCTTGTTCAGGCGGCCATATTGCTACGGTTTCATGGGTGTGACTCGGTCATATAGAGAGAGACCTACCCTGCGGCCGATGCCCTGGTTCTAAAACAGGATCCACTTGGGCTCTTGTCAGACCATGCTGGCGAGCTCCCTTGCCTCTGGCCTGTGCTGAGGCTGTACCTGCCGAAGGACGTGACAAGCAGGACTGCTCACCTCAAGGCAGCCGGGATGTGCAGACAGAGAGGGAGGGCCAGCGAGCTGGGGTTCCCCAGGACATGCTGCCAAGAGCCCACTTTCTCCAGGCAGCCCTGCCCCTGAAGTTCCCAGCAGCTCTCAGAGCAGAGCCACCAGCCAGGGACTAAGCCTTTAACACAGGAGCCTGCAGGGGTGCATTTCATATTCAAAGCGTAACTGTCACAAAACCAGGACATATGGGAACCGAGATCCGTGCTGGACTCTGCTGTCCCATGCTCTATGCCTTTCATTTCATTGTCCTCTGTCATCACAACCGCTGTGTGAACCCTTCATCCCTGCAACTTAAGGCAACGTTAAGGCAAAGGTCACCTCTTCTAGACTCTGTTTGTGAGTGGCTGCCTCTGCGTTAGGGACGGGGCCATGCTCCGCCCACTCCTCCTCTCAGCTCTGTGACCCGCTGTGCATGCTGCTGCCACAGTCTCTGCGAGATCACTGATCGCTGACCCCGCTGACTTGGGGGCTTTGTTTTCTTGGTGTCCTCCCTCCCCTCTGGCTCTTACACTCCTTCACACACACACACACACCCTTCCTGGGCAAGGTTTCCTGAGCCCTGGAGGGAGGGATTTTTAGTTTTTCTCTAAGAGAATCTCACTGGGGAAACAAACTACTCTTGGGGGTACACTGGACACCCAAAGCAGATGCAAAAAAGTAAACTCAGTGCTGTCTCTGGGGGTTTCTTGTGTTGTAATGGCGTGCCAGAGCTTTATAAACAATCTTCATTTTTACCTTCATTTTTTAAAAAAGATTTATTTATTGTTATGTATGCAGTGCTCTGCCTGCATGTACATCTGCAGGTCAGAGGAGGGCATCAGATCTCATTATAGATGGTTGTGAGCCACCATGTGGTTGCTGGGAATTGAACTCATGACCTCTGGAAGAACAGTCAGTGCTCTTAACCGCTGAGCCATCTCTCCAGCCCTTTACCTTCATTTTTATTCTGTCTTATTTCGTTTATATATTTTAAAAACTGTTTTCTCTTTTTATCCTACAGTTCCTTTGTGCATGTGTGTGTCTGTGTGTGTGGATATATATATATATATATAGGCTTCCAGTTTAGTGTTTTTGTGGGAATCCTGAGTGTGGGAAAGCGTGGGTCTCTGCATCTATATCTGTTTCGTGTGTCTTTTCTTGGGTTCTTTCCTTCTGTTTGTTTGTTTTGTCCTATTCCCGTGTGTCAGTTCTATCACTATATTACATTATGTTATAGTTATTATATTATATTATTTATGTTTGTTTTCTAATGAGAGATACAAAGGGGATGTGCCCAGCTTGGAGGGGAGACACAGAGAAACTGGGAGGAGTAAAGGGAGGGAAAACCATATCCAGGATACAGTAAATGAGAAAAGCATCTATGTTCAATAAAAGGGGAAAAAAGTCACCTCTACAGCTGGAAGCGGCCAGGGGTGCACAGACCCTGCAGACACTGTGCCGTGGAGAAGGGTGCCAGTGCTACCTCAGCTCTTCCTTGGGCTTGAGATAGAGTCTTTAGTGGAGATATATTTTTGCCCTTTGAGTTAGAGACTACTTTTACCCAAAATGAATTAATTTATGTTCAGTACAATATCTTCTAAATAATTTTTAATTTGGTAGAATATTTCAAAAGGAATGCAATAGCCAGCAGCTCCCATCAGCCACCTTGGTCATCACAGGCCAGTAGCAGCTCCCATTAGCCACCGTGGTCACAGGCCAGGCTGGTCTTTACTTATGTTTAAGTGGTTAGGATGCTGTGGATGTGAAACACGGCATCAATTAGGGCAAATCGACCAAAGGTTAATTTGTCAGAGCCCCAGCAGACGCGATGGCCTGTCCTTGTGCTCCAGGCTCTGACAAGTGGACAACTGGCCGTGCACCCACCCTACCTTAGGAGGGTAAAGAACTGTTTTAGAGGAAGCCAGTGGGGCAGAAGGCAGGGCAGGGGGTGTTTGAGCTCTTGAATTCTAATCAAACTATAAACAAGAGCTTATGATACAGGAAGCACCCAGAATTTCTCATGTATGACCCCCCTTTGGGGGTTTCAGTGTAAGGAGAATTTAATCATACAACTGTCCTTCGAGGGTATCACACCACCGCATTTGCCTCTAGCACAAGCAACTGAAAGACATAAACAATAGACTCTGAAATCTTGGTGCTCTGGGGTGGGTTTTACAAAGAACACTCAGGAAGCCAAGGCTGAGTCTCTGAGCTGCTTTCAGTCTCAAGAGCTTTCCTGCTCAGTGATACCCTCCATGCATAGGGCAGCCAGCTGCAGTGAGACCCCTGCATGCACAGGGCAGCCAGCTGCAGTAAGACCCCCCATGCACAGGGCAGCCAGCTGCAGTGAGACCCCCCCATGCACAGGGCAGCCAGCTGCAGTGAGACCCTCCACCCACAGGAAAGCCAGCTGCAGTGAGACGCCCCCATGCACAGGGCAGCCAGCTGCAGTGAGACCCCCCATGCACAGGGCAGCCAGCTGCAGTGAGACCCTCCACCCACAGGGCAGCCAGCTGCAGTGAGACGCCCCCATGCCCAGGGCAGCCAGCTGCAGTGAGACCCTCCATGTACAGGGCAGCCAGCTGCAGTGAGACCCTCCATGTACAGGGCAGCCAGCTGCAGTGAGACCCCGCATGCATAGGGCAGCCAGCTGCAGTGAGACCCCTGCATGCACAGGGCACCCAGCTGCAGTAAGACCCCCCATGCACAGGGCAGCCAGCTGCAGTAAGACCCCCCATGCACAGGGCAGCCAGCTGCAGTGAGACCCCCCATGCACAGGGCAGCCAGCTGCAGTGAGACCCTCCATGCACAGGGCATCCAGCTGCAGTGAGACCCTCCACCCATAGGGCATCCAGCTGCAGTGAGACCCCCCCATGCACAGGGCAGCCAGCTGCAGTGAGACCCTCCACCCACAGGGCATCCAGCTGCAGTGAGACCCCCCATGCACAGGGCAGGCAGCTGCAGTGAGACCCTCCACCCACAGGGCATCCAGCTGCAGTGAGACCCCCCATGCACAGGGCAGGCAGCTGCAGTGAGACCCTCCACCCACAGGGCATCCAGCTGCAGTGAGACCCCCCATGCACAGGGCAGGCAGCTGCAGTGAGACCCCCCATGCACAGGGCAGGCAGCTGCAGTGAGACCCTCCACCCACAGGGCAGCCAGCTGCAGTAAGACCCCCCATGCACAGGGCAGCCAGCTGCAGTGAGACCCCCCATGCACAGGGCAGCCAGCTGCAGTGAGACCCTCCACCCACAGGGCCAGCTGCAGTGAGACCCCCCATGCACAGGGCAGCCAGCTGCAGTGAGACCCTCCACCCACAGGGCCAGCTGCAGTGAGACCCTCCATGCACAGGGCAGCCAGCTGCAGTGAGACCCCCCATGCACAGGACAGCCATGTGTTAGTTTCCTGGGGACTCATCACCTGGTTCTTGGCTTGCCCTAAGAGAAAAGGAATCGCGTGAGTACCTCAATCTTCTACTCTCTGTTCTGACGCCTGGCAGTTTGTCACAGTCCCAAAGACCTGAAGACCCGGCACTCTTCACCAGTTCCCTTGGTGGACTTAACGGGAGACCCCAGCAAAGACCCCGGGTTTGGGCTTCACCCTTCTCCAGGAGGCATCTGGCTACGGAGAGGAGGTGGGTGTGAGAGCCGCCAGCAGTGGTGTCAGGTGGGTCTGTAAGCAATCTTTTCAGTGGACCAGATGCTGTTGCTCATCCTAACTTGACAGCTGAGGTGAGCTTGGTCACTTGGTCTTGCCTTACGTCCTGCCACATGACAATTTAGTGACCATTCATTGGGTGGTTTCCAACATTCAGTAAATACAGCTCTACACCCAAGACACGGGGAGAAAGAGCTGGTCCTCATCCTCAAAGACCTCAGCAGCCTTGTAGCAGGGAACACCCAATTTCTCTTAGTAACAGTTCTTGGTAAAAGCATAAGATAAAAATGGAGAACTTTTGATGTTTTCTGGGATTATGGGACCTTTTGTTTTTCTTTTTAGGTGGGGCTCACTGTGTAGCCTTGGCTGGCCTGGAGCTCACAGTGAGAGATGCCTCTGCCTCCTGAGTACTGGGACTAAGGTATGCGCCAGGACCCCAGCTGAAGCTTTGCACCTTGTAGAAATAATTAAGATTTGTCAATGTTCCTTCTCCAGACCCAGTCACAAAAAGGTGTACGCCCACACACATACATAGACACACACATAAACACACATACATACATAGATACAAACACACACATATATAGATACACACACACATAAACACAGACACACAAACACACACATATATACATAGATACAGACACACACACATACACAGATGCATACATACATAGACACAGACACACACACATACATAGACATAGATACACACATACACACACATCTTTCAAAGCAAGAGAGGACTCAAGATGCCTTTAGAGCCTATGGCAAGCCTGTTATCTTTTAATATAGAATTTGTTTGCAGGAAAACCTGGTGGATTAAGGTTTAAGAAAAGCCCTGGAATCCTAATTAGCATCTGATTGGCAGGAGCACCCCAGCCAGGTTCATTAGGGCTTTGTGCATGCACGGCTGTTATAGACTCCTCATTCAATCCATCAGCTAAGAGTTGAGCCCTGCTGTTTACCAGCCACAGTGCTGGGCACTGAACATGTAATTCACAGACACACGACACAGACCACGCCCCACACGACACAGACCACGCCCCACCCGACACAGACCACGCCCCACCCCTCACACACACACCACCAGCACCACCACCAGCACCACCACCAGCACCAACACCAGCAGCAGCAGTAGCAGCTTGACCTTACTGATACTTAGAATCAAGCAAGGAAGACCAACATCAGTGTCAAACTGCTCCTGAGGTGAGGAAAAGCGTACAGCATCGTGTGAGGATGCAGGGTGGGGCACGCGGCTAACCGCTGGCAGGCCCCGGAGAAGCTGATCTTCACGAACTTCACGTGGGGCGGACGATGTGATGGTCGAGCATATTCCAGAGGAGAAGGAGTGAAGGAAAGGAAATGGGCTGGGCTAGTGCCCGTGTGCGAGGCCACTTAGGCTCCAGAGAACCTTCCGAAGCTTCTGAGAGGTCAGCGGTGAGTTCACGAAGATGCGAGTGGTATTGCTCTTTTCACTGGACTGATTGGCATTTTCACTGACGGTATTATGAAGGCACCGGTGGGCAAACTTCTGGCTCCTCAGTACTAATCAAAGCAGAGGCACCGGGACACCCTGGCCGTCATTGTATTAATATCCTTCACCCTGTGCACCTGCAGGAACTATGCTCCCCCTCCCCCCCACACACACACCTGTCACTTAACAACACCTCTGATTAAGCAGAAGTTATTTCTTTTATTAAATCACAGCCCTGGAGCATTCATCTTTTTAATATTCTGTGTGGCAAATGGGAAGCTCGCACAAAGTGCTTCCTCTACACACGGCAGCGGCGATGGTGTTGGTCGTGAAGAAAAGTGTCTGTCTGGTGTTGTTGGATTGCAAAGAGAGCTAGCTGCCTCTATTGTTGAAACACTGTTCCCCACCCTCACCCCTGCCCCGGGGAAGAAGAACTATATTAAAATTTTTTTAAACCTGACAAACTATGGCTATTCAAACTTGGTTAGTTGCCAGAGATTTTCTTGTAAATGAATAAATCAAGACTTTGACACTTCAAGGAAAGTGACTGACAGCATTTGTTGTCAAAGATAAAATTCAGGCTTCCAAACACAGTAGCAGTAGCCACACCCAAGGGCTTGAGAGGTGTCACTTAGGGGTTTCAGTGAGACTGCTGTGGCGCTAGTTAATGCCACTTCTCAGTGGTATAGAGTTAAGTGTGTCAACATTTAGACAGCTGTATAGCTCAGTGCACCAATCTTTCCCTTGGTGGGAAGGGACTCTTTACCTTGGGGTGGTCAGAGCTGGAACCTAAGCTCACCTGTGGGTAAAGGACCCATCAGCGCTCAGGAGGGCCTGGTGGACTTTAGTGTACACAGTTTCATGACACCCCAACCTGTGCCCCCACCTTGAACTCCTGAACCTCTTGCCTCTGCATCCAAGTGCTGGATTAGGGCTCCCTTCCTGCTAAGCAAGCACCTCAGCAGCTGTGCCCCACTCCGCTCTCTAGCTGCCTTTTAAGAGACAACCAGTTGTTCAGCTTTGATCTGGCGTTCAGGAAGAGCATCTGCAGCACTCAGAGAAAGCCCTTGTTGTTTGGGGTTTTGTTTTGTTTTGTTTTATAGTCCTGGGGGTAAAACCCAGGGCCTCTGCAGGCTAGGCAAGTGTTGAGCCTCTCAGCTTCACCTCAGCCCCAAAGCATACATTTGGGGCCTGTGAGAAGGTGCTTGCTGCCAACCCTCATGACCTGCGTTTGACCCAGAGAACCACGTGGTAGACGGAGAAAAGCAACTCCTACAAGTGTGCGCACATGCACACACACACACACACACACACACACACACACAAAACCACATCGATAGACAGAGTGATAGAAATATGCTTGTATCGTTCTCCTCCTGCGGCTGACGGTGAGGTGGGTAACAACAGCTCCAATGAATCACCCACTCAAACCATACAGAGTCTCTGTCGATGGCCAGGGCTGCAAATACGGTCTGAACTTGTCCTAGCCCCGGGGAGGACGTCGTTGGTATTAAGTTGGACTAAAATAACTGCTCTTGAATGGAATTGTTCATGACCATCTACTCAGTGAAAGAGGTCACGCTATCTCTTTGGACATAACATTTGGGGGGACAAAAGTGTTGTTTGATATTTTTCAAGACCGAGTCTTTCTGTGTAACCCTGGCTGGCTTAGAATTTGCTTTGTAGACCCGGCTGGCCTTGACCTCACAGACATCCATATGCCTTTGCCTCTTAGCAGCTGGATTTGAAGTTATTAGCTACCACACTGACCAAAAAAAAAAATTTTTTTTTATAAGTCTTCAAAAGTAATGCTTTATTTACATATTTATTAGTCAAGGTTCTCTAGAAAATAGAACTGACGATATAGATATATAGATATATTATAATAAATTCCACATACATACATACACACACATGTATATGGGATTTATTACAGTGTTTTATGTGCTGTGCTCCAGCTAGCCCAGCAATGGCTGTCTCCTGACAGAACATCCAAGGATCCAGTACTGTCCAGTCCACAAGGCTGGCTGTCTCCGCTGGTCGCCCGAGTTCCAAAGAAACAGGCTCTAACGCTGCTGAAGTGAGAGTGAGGGCTAGCAGCCAAGACCCTGCACCATCAGTCTGCCCTCCATGACAGCAGCCATGAGAAGGTGGCCCCAGATTTAAGGTGGATCGTCCCACCTTAAGTGGTCTACAATGTAGGGGTGCCCTCCCTCCTCAAATGACCCATTAGGTAATAATCCCTCCCAGGTGCGCCCTGTGGTGTTAGTTAATTCCAGGGGTAAAACCAAGGGCACAGCCAAGAGCAGCAGTCACAAACTACCTTTTCCATAAAAGGCCAGATTCTTTTCATATAACACCACAACAGAAAGGATGGCAACTGAATCCAGAAAGCGATGGGAAAACCCAGCTGCTTTTTCTTTTTTAACGCCTATTTTATTTACTATAATTCATACACATTACATCCCGATTGTAATCCCCTCACTCTCATCTTCCCATTCCCACCCCCCTCCCTCTTCTGTCCTATTGCCCCCCCCAGACCTCTGCCGAGGGGTCCTCCTCCCCCACTGTCTGGCCACAGCCTATTAGGTCTGTCAGGGTAGCCTGCATGCCCTTCCTCCGTGTGCCCACTAGGCCATCTTGCCAAGAGGCAGTGACCAAAACCTGGGCACCAGAGTTCATGTCAGAGGTTCAGCAGCAGTGCCCACCACAACCAGGCGTGGTGTGATGGCGCACACCTTTAATCCCAGCACTCAGGAGGGCAGAGGCAGGTGGATCTCTGTGAGTTCGAGGCCAGCCTGGACTCACAAAGCGAGTCCAGGACAGCCAGGGCTTGACAAAGAAACCCTGTCTCAGAAAAACAAAGCAAAACGAAAACTTTACAAAACTCAGCTGTTTTGAGTTAATTCAGACATTTAGAAAATGCTGCTGTTAGCTTGTTTTGGGGGAAGTAGCTGCTTTTCATAAAAAAATATTCATACCAAAACTTATTTGTTTTTACTATTAATAATTTAAATAAATTACAAATGCATATTTTTTAATTCCTGACATGAAAGTATTGATTTATGTAACCCGCATACATAAAAGCCTCTTCAACTATCAAGATTTCTCACAGGTTTGAAGGAGGCCTCTGACCCAGATGTTCTAGAACTTTCATAGTAACCTAGAAGTGCTGACTGTCAGGGGCCAAACGCCTCCTCCACTTATTTCCCTCTCAGCTGGGATCAGGCGCACTTGGGACAGCAGCCGGCCACCTACCCGCCGCTCAGCAGCCTTCAGGCGTCCATTTTGTGGCTGCACTGTAGCACAGAAAGCTGGAATGTGGCAAGCAGGCTCTTCGCCCTTCTGATGTGTCACTGCTGACAGCTCAAGCAGCAGAGCCCGTCACACAAACGTCACCAGACTGTAAGTGGACTGGGGAGTGCGAGGAAGCCTGCGAAGGTTTAGGGAGCTGAACGTGGCTCTCACTGGTCCACGCAGAGACCTTGTTACGAGAAACTGAGGCCCCACAGTGAGGGAGGGCGGGCAGGTGAGAGACATGACGCCCAAGGCGTGGAACCTATGGGCCGAGGAAGCAGAGGCCAGATTTTGCAGACCACAGGAGGCTCAGTCTAGAATCCAACTAGAGTTGTCCAGATACCCAGCTCGGTTAAGAGGGTTGGCGGCAGCAGCTGGCTTTGTCTTTTGAAGGATTTTGGAGGCTGTGGAAGAAACTGACCACAGAGAAGCTGATCTTACTGCTCCATTCCTGTCTTAAACTCTGGCTGATTCCCATCAATGCTAATGCCAGGCTTGCCAGTTGGAAGTCATGTAAAAACAGGGCCAAGAAGACCCATGATTTTTATTTATTTTTTTATTTTTTATTTTTAAAATTTTTTTTTAGTTTTTTGAGACAGGGTTTCTCTGTGTAGCCTTGGCTGGACCCGTGATTTTTAAAAACCACGCTTATCTTTTATGTATAACAATATAATTTAGTTCTTAGCTATCTTAGTAGAACCTGGTACCACTGAGGCAACAGGGTTAGTCAGGAGGCTTGTCCAGATAAAGGACTGCATTTTTACATGTCCCCTTCCTTGGAGCACATGGCGAAGCAACCCACATTCTAGCTGTTTCAGTAACCAAATGACAGAAAGGACATAGCTGTCCCACTCATCTGCCTCTCCACCCGTCTACCTAACCACCCGCCCATCCATCTGTCCATCCATCCATCCACCCATCCATCCATCCATCCATCCATCCATCCACCCATCCATCCATTTGTTGATTCACCATCTGTCCATCTATTTATCACACATACACACACATACATACATACACACACACACACACACACACACACACACACACACACACACACACACACTCTCACAGTCTTGCGTCCAGGACAAACCCCTGGGCCTCTGCCCGTTAAGGGTCACCCAATGCCTTCTCTGCATATTAGCTCATCTCCCCAGATTATGTCTGTAAATACTCAGAAATTGCAGCATAACACCTGTGCCAGGTGCTGGGGGGGTGGGGGTGGGGGTGTCCCAGAAAACCACTTGTAAGACCTTGTCTTGGTTTTTAGCCCCTTCTTTGTTCTATGAAAAGTCACAACAACAACAACAACAACAACACTACAGCTAAGATTACACTAAGCCTTTGCAAGCCTGGGAAGTGGGAGGGAAATCCCAGCTTTTCCCAGTCAGTTCCAGAGGGAACCAGGTGGCTGTGTCACGGGGAGGAGGCAGGTTGGAGGGGTCTCCCCACTACAGAGGCTCTTCCTCGCGTGACCTGTGGCTCGCAGAAGCAGCAGAGAGCCGTACTCCGTGCCAGCCCACCAGCTAGCCTCCCCCTCCCCCCACTGGCGGGGGGTTGGGGGAGGGGGTGGCGGGGGTGGCGGGGGTGGCGGGGGTGGCGGGGGTGGCGGGGTTCTTCCTCCAGCTCGCAGAGCCTCCTAACAGATTGTCACCTGCGCTGGCGTCTGAGCTGCTGCTATTTAAATGTTGCTGCTTAGGAGCGGCAGGTGTAGCTTAGGCTCCCGCACCCAGGCCCCCCACCCCCACCCCATACACCCTGCATCGGGCCACATGGAGTTTTAAGCTTTTTTTATTTAAAGAGCATGCCTGGCCCTGACTGCAATCTCTCCTTTCCTTTCCCTTCTCCCTCCATTTCTCTTCCTCCTACTTCCCTCCTTTCTCCCTCTTTCGTTCCCGCCTTTTCTTTCTGTCTCCTTCCTTTCTTGCTCCCTTCATATGGAGCAATCGGCTGCCGTTTCCCCCAGCTGTGCTGCCCCCCTCCTACCTGTAAGTCCTGCCGTGCTAGCTCTAAGAGTCCCCCTCTCTACGTGCCAGACATACGAACACACAAACACACAACCTCCATTCGTCATTTTCAGATCACTCTGACTAAAGTATCTGAGAGAAACAAAGGCAAATCTTAGAGGCAAAAAGGTTTATTTCAGCTCAGAGTTTGCGAGGGTCAGCCAGTCATCATGGTGGGGACTGCACAGCTGTTGTAGCTGGCTTCTCTGTTGTTGTGATAAAGCGCCACCCACAAGCAACGCTGGGGAGGAAAGGGTTGGTCGGCTTACCGGATGGATGTAGCCCATCACTGAGGGAACCCTAGACAGCAAAAGAAGCCTGCAGTTAGGAACTAAGGCAGAGACATGAGGAACGCTGATTACTGGCCACCTAGCCGCCTTTCTTTCTTCTTTCTTTCTTTCTTCCCTTCTTTCTTTCTTTTTTAGGTATCTTTTATTTCCTTCTTCTAGGCTTTCACCTTTTTTAAAAAAAGATTTATTTATTTGTTGTGCATATATTTTGCCTGCATGTACACCTGACCACCAGAAGAGGGCACCAGATCGCATTATAGATGGTTGTGAGCCAACATGTGGTTGCTGGGAATTGAACTCAGGACCTCTGGAAGAACAGACAGTGCTCTTAACCTCTGAGCCATCTCTCCAGCCCCTAGCCACCTTTCTTAACGCAGCCCAGGCCCACTCTCGTGGGGACAGCAGAAGCCCACGGTGGGCTGGGCCCTCTTACAACAATAGCAATTAAGAAAATATCCCACAGCTGAATCGAATGAAAGCCGTTCTTCAGCTGAGGTTCCTTCTCCCTAGGCAACGGTAGTCCACTTCATAATGGGAGGGGCCAGGACGCTCGACAGGAAGTGGCCAGGATAATATAACCCAAAACCTACCCTGCGGTGACCTACGTCTTCCACCTAGGCCCCACCTCCCAAAGCCTCTGGATCCTCCCAGATAACACCACCAGCTGAGAATGGAGCCTCTAAACATGTTCCTGTAGAAGGTTTATCATTCAAGGTGACCACCTTCCTTGCAGAAGGAAGACATTGTCCCTTCAGGGTTGTATCTCTGTCCCCATTCAACCCGAGGACCTTGTTAAGTGTGCAAATCACCACCGAGGTTCACTTTCAGGCCTCAAAGTTAGTTTTTCATCATTTGACGAAATAAAGAACCCTATAACATCCATGTTGTCTGGTTGGTTGGCTGAGACAACCAGGGGGCCAGGAACTTACTGTGAACTTCTGTTTTGTTTTGTTTTTGAGACAGGGTTTCTCTGTGTAGCCTTGGCTGGACTCGCTTTGTAGACCAGGCTGGCCTCGAAATCACAGAGACCTGCCTGCCGCTGCCTCCCGAGTGCTGGCATCACAGGCGTGCACCACCACGCCCAGCCACTGTGAACTTGCAAACCGCTTGATCCCACCTGCCGAGTGCTAGGATTCCTCGCTATCACAGCTGAGGACACTAGACATCTTCACGGATTGAGCAGGGAGGTCACCAGGCTGTTTCTTCTCATGTAGCAGCATTTGAGAAGGAAACCGCAATGTTTCTAACCCCTTCTATCAGGCGAGGCTGTGTTTGACAGGTGACCTGTTGGACTACAGAGAACTGAAGTCTCAGAGGGATTAGACACCGTGTCCAACACCACAGAGCCGGTAAAGAGAGGCAGGCTTTGTGTTCAAGTTGTATGTCTTTGACTAAGAAGGCGGGTGGTTGGGTGGGGTGGGGATGTAAACAGCAGTGCGTCCCGTTCCCAACACTGAGTACACTTCATTAGGTCTCTTATCCTTGTAGTTCAATTCTTGACCATCAGATAGTGTGTGTGTGTGTGTGTGTGTGTGTGTGTGTGTGTGTGTGTGTGTGTGTGTGAGAGAGAGAGAGAGAGAGAGAGAGAGAGAGAGAGAGAGGACAGCCTCAGCTGTTCTTCCTCCTCCGTGATGTCTACTTCAGTTTCTGGGGACGGCGTGTGTCTCTCGCTGGGACCTGGGGCGTGGTGTTTAGGCTGACGTGGCTTGCCCTTGGGATCATCTATCTCTACCTCACCAGGGCTGGTTTTAAAAAAACTTTTTCCCCTAGGTTCTGGGGGTCAAGCTCAGCCCCTCTTGTAAGCGCCTCACGGACAGCGATCTCAGCGGCCTCCCTCTGGGCCTACGTTCCACAGCAAGGCCATTTCCAGGCGGAGGCTCTGCAGCTGCCACCGCAGCCCTGCTGTGAGTTACTAGTGTTCTTGTTTACGTATCAGTTTGATTATCACACAGGCACTTCCAAGGACTCTGAGGCACCTCTGGAAAGTGGAAAGTAGGTTGTGGGATTAAAAAAAAAATTTTTTTTTTAGACTTGGAAAACCTGCTTTTCTAGGTCTAGAATTCAAAGGCTGGCAAGCGCTGATGCGGTTCAAATCGCCCTTTGTGAGACTCTTGGGATGGGCCCCCTGGAACAGACCCTGACCAGGTGATGGGCACCTGACAGTGACCTTGGCATTTCCTCAGCCATGGATAATTTTGGATAAAATTATCTTGAAACTACCACCAATGAAATCTTTAGGTCATTTTCTTCGCAAAACATAAGAATCAGGCATTTCTTTTCCTTAACCGCCACATGATCTAAGAACTAAGATTTGTTTATATTTATTAATTCTATCCTTTATTTTTATTTATTTAGTTTTGTGTTTTTTGAGACAGGGTTTCTCTGTGTAGCCTTGGCTGTCCTAAACTCGCTTTGTAGACCAGGATGGCCTCAAACTCACAGCGATCCGCCTGCCTCTGCCTCCCGAGTGCTGGGATTAAAGGCGTGCACCATCACACCCGGCTCCTTTATTATTATTATTTTTTAATCAGTGTTACCCACTACTGCTCCTAATGGCATCTATCTCTACTAGATCTCATCAGGACAATGCTGGCCCTGACAAAAGTACTGCCTTCTAAGGAATATTTTTTTAAATTATTTATCTGTACTTCCGTATATGTGTGTGTGCTTGATTGTTGTATGTACGGGCGCCCACAGTGGCCGAAAGAGGATGTCTGAGCCTCTGAGCTGGAGTAATAGATGGCTGTGAACTTGCTAGGTGCCGGCTAGGAACTGAACCCAGGCCTTCTGCAGAGCCGCTCGTGCCCATAACTGGCTTGGATGAGATGGGAACTGTGGCTCATGATGATCCATGGGGCCTGGGTTCTTTTTTGGGGGGGAGGGGGGCGGGTTTCGAGACAGGGCCTCTCTGTGTAGCCTTGGCTGTCCTGGACTCACTTTGTACACCAGGCTGGCCTCGAACTCACAGAGACCGGCCTGCCTCTGCCTCCCGAGTGCTGGGATTAAAGGCGTGCGCCACCACACCCAGCTGATGCCTGGGTTCTTAAGCAAACCTCCTCTAGCTGGGAGTTATAGAGCACGTACACACCCACGCTACAGGGGCATTGCCCCGATTCCTTTACAAAGATGACCTCGCTGGGCCTGGGAGGTGGTGGCTCACGCCCGTGCACTGCTTCTTCCATCTTCTTACTTTTCCCTCGCCCTGTGGAGACTTCTTTCCTTTTGCTCTCACCTACAGCATGTGTGTTGGGGGTGGGGGGCAGGGCGTGAGGGGCAGGCCGAGAGTACCCCCATGTACACACCTGTTGGGTTGCGCCCGGCTGCCGCCCAGGAGTGACCTGACGGGTAGAAGGGCTGAGGGAGAATTGGTGTTCAGTACACCTTCTTTTTTTTTCCTGTTTTTCAAGACAGAGTTTCTCTATGTAGCCTTGGCTGTCCTAGACTCACTTTGTAGACCAGGCTGGCCTCGAACTCACAGAGACCGGCCTGCCTCTGCCTCCCGAGTGCTGGGATTAAAGGCGTGCGCCACCACACCCAGCTGATGCCTGGGTTCTTAAGCAAACCTCCTCTAGCTGGGAGTTATAGAGCACGTACACACCCACGCTACAGGGGCATTGCCCCGATTCCTTTACAAAGATGACCTCGCTGGGCCTGGGAGGTGGTGGCTCACGCCCGTGCACTGCTTCTTCCATCTTCTTACTTTTCCCTCGCCCTGTGGAGACTTCTTTCCTTTTGCTCTCACCTACAGCATGTGTGTTGGGGGTGGGGGGCAGGGCGTGAGGGGCAGGCCGAGAGTACCCCCATGTACACACCTGTTGGGTTGCGCCCGGCTGCCGCCCAGGAGTGACCTGACGGGTAGAAGGGCTGAGGGAGAATTGGTGTTCAGTACACCTTCTTTTTTTTTCCTGTTTTTCAAGACAGAGTTTCTCTATGTAGCCTTGGCTGTCCTAGACTCACTTTGTAGACCAGGCTGGCCTCGAACTCACAGCGATCCACTTGCCTCTGTCTCCCAAGTGCTGGGATTACAGGCGTGCACCACCACGCCTGGTTTCAGTATACCTTCTTTTGTAGGATTTGACTATTGGGGCCAAGAATGTGAAATACCCACGCACAGAGGCTGTCTTCAAAAAGAACATAAATTAGAGATTAACCCCTAAGAATCCAGCTGTCCTTTGGGCAGGGGAGGGGCATCTCAGTGCTGCCCATGGGAGGGGCTGTTTCAATGTGTCACATGTGTCAGACACTGTCACTACTTATCTAGGAAAACTGTCCTTGGGGGTGTGGGGGGGCATTTGTGGTGGCAAATTCTGCCAATAATCCCAGTGCTTTTGGGGCAGAGGCAGGCGGATCTCTCTGTGTTCGAGGCCAGCCTGGTCTATGTCGTGAGTTCCAAGCCAGCTGGAGCTACACAGCGAGGAAGGGAAAAAGAGTTGACCTGAAGACAGAACACTGATAGCAGAGATCGGGAGTGTGCTGGGGGAAGGGCAGAAAAGCGAGGTTAGCCCGGGTCCGCGCCCCAGCGCCTGCGGTACAGGGCACGGGAACACCACACCAGCCCTTCCAACGTGTACAGCTAAATGCAACCATTGCACAGAAGGACGCTTCCGTAACTGCTGTGTGCCAGCCGTTCTGTCACTCTGAAAAACGGAGCTAATGTTGCCTTGAAGAGGCTCTGAGGCTCAAAGAAAATGGAGAGCAGCTGGACCTGTGCAGGGACAGGACCCCCCCCCCCCACGAGTCATAGATCAACCTGTCACAATGTTTTGTGAGAATAAAGAGCCGGGATGCAAAATTGATAAAATGTGTATATTACAATTTTTTTTTTCTGACACAGGGATTCTGTGTAGGCTTGGCTGTCCTGACTCATCCGGTAGACCAGGCTGGCCTTGAACTCAGAGATCTGCCTGCATCTGTCTACCTGAGTGCTGGGATTAAAGGTGTGTGTCACCACAGTCCTGATTAAAGTTTTTTTCCTCCCTTTGATAAGTTCATTTCCTTTGAGGAAGAATTTCCTATAGACCTTTCCTTTCTTTTCTTCTTTCTTTTTCTCTAATACTGGGACTCAAACTGGAGGCCCCATTAATGCTGACATGGGACATACTTTACCTCTGAACTACACTGCTGGCCCCAGCTGTTCTTGATTTGTTTTGTTTAGTTTTGCCTTTGGTTTCATCTATTTGGTTTTTGTGTTTGACACGGGGTCTCGCTATGCAGTCCTGACTGGTCTGACGCTCTCTATGTAGACCTGCCTGCCCTTGGACCTACTGAAGACCTTCCTGCCTCTGCCTGCGTGTGCCACTGTCTTGGTTAACTCGTCCTTTTTCATAGTTGATTGTATTTGCATGCGTGTGAATGTTTGCCTGAACATGTGTGTGCATACCGCATGCATGTCTAGTGCCCACAGAGGTCAAAAGAATTTGTCAGATCCCCTGGAAACGTTCCAGCTGCCTGTGAGTCACCATGTCAGGCCTGGGCACTGAACCCAGGTCCACTAGCGGGACAACAAGTGAGCCACTGTTTCCGGCCCATCTATGTCCCAGCGTGCATGCGAAGAGGCAAGAAGTCAACCAACCAGGGGTGATTTCTTCTTCTGCCTCAGGTTCTGGGTGTCAAACTTGAGATGTCTGCCAGCAAGCACTCTTACACACCTTATATCTTACATGACCTTCTTCATGCTCGGGACCAGCCTTTGAGTCCTGTTGTCTGATCATGAGGAAATCAGCTGACGGGAAAGGCAGGAAGGCAAGCGCGCCACCGGCTGGGGGATGTGGCACAGCCATAGCGAGCGAGCCTCCGCCAACGCGAGCCTGTGGCACAGACCCAAGAAACGACGCAGTGGAGAGATTCCGTGACGCTCTTGTATCTGAACATCCGCACATACAGAAACATTGGTCCTGACACCACAGAACTGACCCAGAAGAAATGTGGCACTTTCACTCAAGAGTACGGAGGGTCTGTGGAGAGGCTCGGTGGTTAAGAGCACTGGCTGCAGCCGGGCGTGGTGGCGCACGCCTTTAATCCCAGCACTCGGGAGGCAGAGGCAGGCGGATCGCTGTGAGTTCGAGGCCAGCCTGGTCTGCAAAAGTGAGTCCAGGACAGCCAAGGCTACATAGGGAAACCCTGTCTCAACAACAACAACAAAAAAAAAACAAAAAACAAAACAAAACAAAAAAAGCACTGGCTGCTCTTTCAGAGGACCACGGTCGGTTCCCAGCGCCCAAGTGGTGTAAGTCTTCTTACCATTTACGTTGAGTGCATCACTTAACTCCACGCATTGGGAATCAGCTTCCCTCTTGTCCCCTCACCTTCCCCCCGCCCCCAGGGCTGGGTTTGGAAAGGACATAGGGCCGTGTAGGTCAGACATTATTGTCACAACTGGCTTTCAGGTGCAGTTCACGGTGGCAAGGAGCCCAGGAGTCCTTGGCTTCTGTGTGGGCTGCCAGGCACTGGAGTCTCATCCCCTCAGGCAGCCAATGGCGATGAAGCTTGCTCTACGGTGAGGTGCTGGCACAGCCCTGAGTACGACAGAAGGACTCTCACAGAAAGGAATGAGACTGCAACCACGCCCAGGGCAGGGTTGGCCACAAAAAGCCCCTGATGGTGGTGCCTGGACTGTGGCAGGCTTGCCTGTGTCTGGGTTGAGCTATCTAAGTGTTGAGCGTTAGGACACAGGACGCTGTGGGTATGTCTGCCTCCCCTCCATCACACCCCTGTGATTCCCTAGTGCACAGACTCCTTTTTTTCTTTATATATATATATATATATATATATATATATATATATATATATATATATATATATATATAAAAAGATTTATATATTTTATGTTTATGAGTACACTGTCTTTATCCACACCAGAAGAGGGCATTGTATTACAGACGGTTGTGAGCCACCATGTGGTTGCTGGGAATTGAACTCAGGACCTTCAGAAGAGCAGTCAGTGGTCTTAACCACTGAGTCATCTCTCCAGCCCCAGACTCTGTTGGTTGAAGGACAGTCCCACCAGAGCTGACTCAAGATCAGGAAAACAACTGGCAGGTGGGTCTTCCTGGCCTTTCAGATGCCAGAGCTCCCTCTGCCTTCCGACTGGATCAGGAGTGTCACCCCCAGGCCCTGCTCACCCAGGCTAACTCCCATGTGTCCAGCCCCAGCGCTGAGTCCATGGCTCTCTGGCTGGGTCCACCAGCCCTCTTGTCAGAGCCTGCTGTTGGCGCTCAGGCCTTCACCTTGCGCACGCTCCTCCCCCCTCACCTACTCACTGCACAGTTCCCGTTTCCTCTCCAACCGGTCTCGACGTGGGTGGAAGAATCCAGGAATACTTTTTAAAATGGCCAACTCAAGTTGGGCGGTGGTGGCGCACGCCTTTAATCCTAGCACTTGCGAGGCAGAGGCAGGCGGATCGCTGTGAGTTCGAGACCAGCCTGGCCTACAAAGTGAGTCCAGGACAGCCAGGGCTACACAGAGAAAGCCTGTTTGGGGGGGTGGGGGTGGGGAGAAGGCTAAACCATAGGGAAAACAAAGACTTTTTAGAGGCAACGAACATAAGAAACATTTACAGCGAACTAAAGGGCGAGAGTGATGTTTTTACAATAGGAAGTCGTGGTGTGTTGTCCACTGGGCACAACTGTATTGGAGCACACGAAAGGAAAACTGGACCTGCCAACCTCTGGCCCGGTGTTTCCCCATAGTGCCTACCTCACCTTTATCATAATAACTTTTGTTTGGGTTTTGCAGCCTTTTAGGGATTGCACCATCGGCTCACTGTGCCGTTTCCCAACCCATCCTCCCCATGTGCGACGTACAAAGCATGCAATCATAGCTTCTTACCTGTCCAGGAATTTAAATTACGTTCTGTGTCGTAAACTTCACACCGTCCCTCTGAGATAACCGGAGACACCTGGAGATGGATGTTGTGCAAACAGTTCCAGGAACGGCCCCCTCACGCTGGGCCCAGCAGAGTCAGTACGTGGGCCACTGCTCCCGTGTGGGATGCTCTGCAGTTAGCCCCAACGGAACCTGAGGCTCAAGTGACTGAGGCGCCAGAGACAGATGTATAAAAAAATCCTCCAAAAACCCCCATTAAGTTAGAAGTTTTTCTCACTTATTGTTCAATGCTTTCATTATTTCTGCGTGTAGTCCTGTGTGGCCTGGTACGGTGACAACTGATTGTTTTTGTCTACTGACCCCTAGATAGATGGGAAGTCCAGGCTTGGAAGACTTAGTACAAAAACAAAGAAACCGTCTCACTCATTATTTTGGACTTAGGTCAGCAAGATGTCGCAGCAGGCAAAGTGGCTGCTGCTCAAGGCTGATGACAAACCCACAGAGGAGCGACGGGCATGGGGCTTGCTGACGCCCAGCTTTAATCCTAGCACTCAGGACCCACTTGAGCTGATGTGGTAACTCCTAAAGGCAAGTCTCTGTGAGTTCAAGGCCAGGCTGGTCTCCACAGTGAGCTTCAGTATAGCCAGACTACATAGAAAGACCCTGTCTCTTTAAAAAAAAAAAAAGCCTGGCAGTGGTGGCACATGCCTTTAATCCCAGCACTTGGGAGGCAGAGGCAGGTGGATCACTGTGAGTTCAAGGCCAGCCTGGTCTATAAAGTCAGTCCAGGACAGCCAAGGCTACACAGAGAAACCCTGTCTCAGAAAAGAAAAAAAAAAGAAAAAAAAAAAGAGTAAGAACAGACTGCTTAGACTGTCTTTTAACACACACACACACACACACACACACACACACACACACACACACACACACACACCCTGGTTCAGAAACTCAGAATAATCTTTAGCTACATGGCAGGTTGGGGCCATGCTGAGCTGTATAAAATGCAGTCACAAATGAACAAAGAAAAAAAAAAACCTGAACCAACAACAAATCTAAAACATAGCATTTCAATGCACTAGTTAGCATAATGTGCTATTAACTTTAATTTACTTTTTAAAAAACTTTAAAAAAATGTAGCTGCTAGAATGTGTTCTATTACATATGTAGTGGGCCATTCTAATTCTACCAGCTGGTGCTGGCACAGACCATGCCCAGTCACACTTAGTAGACTGTGAGACCAAGATCAATAAGTAAATTAAAAAGACCACGTCACGAGGACAGTTGAGAGGCTTTATCCCAGAGAGAAAAGGTAGTTTAGCTCAGATGTGGATGAGGTGAAAATCTCTTGGGCTCATAGCTGGGGTATTTATGTAGCAAACGACAGTCAGGCAAGGGGAAAACATGCAGATTTATTTAATAAATGTTCTAGATAACACTGGAGTCTTGGGAAATGAAGACCGGAAGAGATAAAGAGGCTTGGTATGCGCAAAGCTCCGAATCCAATCCCCAGCACCACAGGGGGAAAAAAGCAAAACAAACAAGAGAGAAACTCAAGTGTTTCCTGGGGGTGGGGGGTGGGGGGTGGGGGGTGGGGGACCCACCCTATCCCCCTCAACCCACCCTCCCCCCACCCCTGCCCACCCCCTACCTCTGCTTATGTCTGAGGAAGAAGTGGGTGTGAAGGACACTGGGATTGAACATGGGTGATACGATTTGATGCTAACAAACTAGAGAAAATTTGGCAAGATCTTTTTCAGACTCCTCACTGTACAATGTTCCTTGCCTTCAGGTGTGAGGAGCAGGGACCGCTGCCAGGCCTCTGAAGGCCAAGCATCCCTTTCTGGCTTGCTTAGACAGGAAGGTCCGGGAGAAGCGAGGATGGCCTTCCTGCCTCAGGTTCCTCAAATGTCAGGCCCTGTGTCTCTGGCAGCCTGTTCGGGATCCTATCATATCATTAGTGGCCAGGCAGTAACTTGTAGGGATAGACTTCTATATGTATAAGGGAGAAAACTGCTGCCTCTTTAGAAGATTGTTAACACGGCTCTGGCCGGGGGGGGGGGGGGGGGGGGGGCTCAGCAGGTGGAGGTGCAGGCCACTGACCTGGGGCCTTGACGTTGATCCCTGGGACCCACAAGGTGAAAGGAGAGACCGGACACCACTGTGCTCTGACCTCCATGCACACATCCTGGCAAAAGCATGCACTTCCCATCACACACACCCTGAGACACACAGCACACGCAAGACAGAAATTTAAAGATAAAAGCCTCACATGGCTCCAGAGCTCTTCCTTTCTTTCAGCCAAGACCCTGGAGAAGCTACAAGGAACATATTGCCTCCTCCTTCTTGGAAGACCTGGTTTGTGATCTAGCACTGAGCATGCTCAGAAACGCGCCTGTTCCTTACACCTCTGGCTTTGCACTGGCCCAGGCGGAGCCGGTACAAGAAAGGTGAAGGGTTGACTGGTGGGACCTGCTTCCTGCCATCGAAGCACAGAAGTGCTGCCTGCAAAGTGGTCAGAGTAATTGTTATGTCCGTTAGGTGAAGGGAAAAGATTGGTGCAAAGCAGGAAGGTAGGGTTGTTGTTGTTGTTGTTGTTGTTGTTGTTTATGTATTAAGCTGGCAAAGGGTCAATTGTATTGACTAGCTTTGTCAACCTGACACAAGCTAAAATCATCCCAGAGGAGGGAACTTCAATTGGGAAGATATGGGTTGTAGGCAAGCTTGTAGAGCATTTTCTTAATTAGTACCTGATGGGGAGGCCCCGCCCATTGTGGGTGGAGCCATCCCTGGGCAGGTGGTCCTGGTTTCTATAAGAAAGCAGACTGAGCAAGCCATGGGGAGCAAGCCAGTGAGCAGCACCCCCCATGGCCTCTGTATCAGCGCCTGCTTCTGTGTTCCTGCCCTGCTTGAGTCCCTGCCCTGACTTCCTTTCGTGAACAGTGATGTAAGTCATATAACCCCTTTCTCTGCAAGTTGCTCTTTGCTTACCATGTTCAGCAGTAGTGACTCTGACTAAGTCCCCTACTTAAGCTTTAATCTCACCCCAGGACACTGAAGGTGGATTTGGGGGCTCACTGAGTCTTCCCAGTGTGGCCTCACTGAAAAAGTCTCCTGCTGGCTTTTCCTCTGGGAACTGACAATGAAATGTTAAAATCTTACATTCAAGGCTGAGTTCAAACCCCTTCCTAAAGGTATTTTTTCATCCCTCAGATAGGGCCTCTCTCAATCAGTTCATTATTTCTCCATTCAGCTCACTGGGATGAGTCAAGTTGCACTGTCTCCTGGTAAACTTAGCATTGTCCACCAGTGGTCCTCAGAAAATAACAACGCAAGTGAAAAGCGATGTTAGTGCAGAGCTTCGTAAGTAACTCACATGTCCGTTCCTAATGCCACGGGCTCTTTATTTTTCGTACGTTAGCGATGCATCGTAGTTGCTACTTTCCAATATGCTCAGAGAAAGTAAAAAGGGGGTCACATGTGGTTGTGCTGATTTCTGGGATGCCTTTGGCTTTGGCTTTGGCTCTGTTACTTTGCTGCCATGCAAACAGCGACTATAGCTGTCACCATGCGCTAGAGAAGAGAGAGGTAACTGGGCTAGCTCAGCATCCGCTGGGAACAGGCCAGGGTGAGGAACAAATCCACTTGTGAAAAGCAAACCAGCTCTACCAGTTCAAGAAACAATGACTTCCGAAAAGCTAAAGTTACCCAGGGACTGTCCCCAGAGGCTGACCCTGAGAACTGGGGCATCTGAATTTTTTTCTTTAGTTATCTACCTATCATATAGGGGTATGTTTGTGGTATATATGAGTGTAGTGTGGGGGACGCCCAGGGTCCTGCTTGTCTTCCCTTGAGACAGGGTCTCTCACTGAACCTGGAGCTAGGATGGCAGCCAGCAAGATCAGCAGCCGTCCTCTGTCCTAAAGCTCCACCGCCCAGGAGGAGCCGAGGAGGCACAGGGCCACACAGATGTTGTAAGTGGGTGTTGCTCTCGATGTGAACCGGCAAATGCTCTTAGCCACTGAGCCACCTCCCGGCCTTTACATCTGCATCCCAAAGAAGCTTGGGGGTACAGGGGGTGACAGCACAGGTGTTCCGGATAACAGCCGCCAGGAAATCACTGCCCTGAGGGACAAACACTGCCCTGCTGCTCTTTTCGGCAATGCAAGCACCCCTCGAATTCCTTCTCGAGCCTTTGCCTGAGGTTGCATCTGTCCTCGCAGGCGTGCCACCTTCAGGCGGCCCAAACACTGTGTCCCCCCCACCCCCCGCCCCGGGTACCTCAGTAATGATGGGGGGCATGTCAGACCTTGATGACTAACCTCCTGAATCGGAAAGGTGTCTCTTTTTCACTTGTGGTAGATTGTTTGTATCTGGGAGTCTTGAGGCAAAGCGCCGCCCCCTCCCCCCATCACTTGCGGATCCCACACCTTCTGTTTTCCTGTTTTAATCACCTCTTGGCGCTGTCTGGGAACTTTCTTCACTGCTCTGAAATCTGCAGAGCAATGCATGCAGGAGCCCGAGCTGTGACAATGACCTTTCCTCGGACTGCCTGAGCCACCTCCGCCAGCCAGTTCTAGAGAGCTGGGTTTCTCAGGTGTGAGCTTCAGGAACAAAGCCTGGATTGGATGCTTGGGGTGAGGCAGAGGGAAAGCGTGTGTGTGAGTAGTGAGCTGTTGGTGGACACTAAACAAGTGAATCCCTCTGCTGCGGGGACCGGGTGAAGGTAGAGGCAGCTGGGGGGGGAGTGGAAAGTGCTTCCTGAACATGAAACAGACAAGCCAGGTGTGGTGGTGGCGGCGGCGTTGGCGGCGGCGGCGCACGCCTTTAATCCCAGCACTCGGGAGGCAGAGGCAGGTGGATCGCCATGAGTTCGAGGCCAGCCTGGTCTACAAAGTGAGGCCAGGACAGCCAAGGCTACACAGAGAAACCCTGTCTTGGAAAAACCAAAACCAAACATGGAACAGACAACTTTGTTTTTTTAAGGAAAGGGCATTAAAAGCAAGAACTTTAGGACATTCAGTAACTGAGGCATTTTTCCTTGCTGTCCATAGATCACTGAGGATTATCGGCTAACAGGCCGTCTGATGTTTCTTTTTGGCTCACACTCCTTTGCTCTCATTGAAAATCTTTCCTCTCTTCCATGATTTCCACTTGGTTATTGATGTGCAAAGCAGAAAGCAAAGCCAGGGCCTCAGTTTTGAGGAGGAAAGAGGTGGGAATTGGACTGTGTGCTCCAGCTGAGTGTGGTCCTACCACTGACGTGCAGCCCCAGTGCCCACTCACAGTTTCCCAATGGTCAACCACTAAAGAACAGGAGTGGACCCTCCACCCAAAACCTGTGCGTGTGCCTGTGTACATATGGACAGATGTGTAAGCGTGTACATGTACACGTGTGTATGTGTGTACATATGCATATGTGTGAGGATATATGATGTACATATATACATGCATGTGTGTGTGCATAAGCATACATGTGAGGGTGTATGTATACATGCACATGTGTATATGTAGGTGTGTACATAAGCATATATATATAAGGATATATGTATCTATGTGCATGTGTATATATAAGCTTATATGTGAGGATATATGTATCTATGCACATGTGTATATGTGTGTGTATGTGAGTAGCAATTAGCTTTAAACGCTAGACTCATAAAAGGCTTTTGTAGCCAGTTTCAGAGGCTAAGTGCTCTGAGCTCATAGCTCTGCTTGGAGCCCGTGAGTAGCTGCATGCAGGTGTGAACCGAATAGGTGCATGTAGGTGTGAACCGAGTAGCTGCATAAGGTGTGAACTGAGTAGTTGCATGAGATGTGAACTGAGTAGCTGCATGAGGTGTGAACCGAGTAGCTGCATGCAGGTGTGAACCGAGTAGGTGCATGAAGTGTGAATTGAGGCCTCCGCAGCTGCATGTGGAGCTTCCCTTCCACCCATGACCTCTAGCCACAGACACCCAGGAGCCAGGCTAACGCTTAGGCTTTGTGTCCCAAACCCTGTAAGCCACCTGTGTCTTAAGGGCAGACATCTCTGCCCCACGGCTTTGTGGACGCAGATTACTTTTTCTTTTGGAGACAGAGAACTTAGGGTTCCCAGCCTGGCCTCCTACTGCCTGTGTAGCCAAGGTCGCCCCGAGTCTGCGTCTGCATCCCAGAGCGCTGGATTCCAGGTATGAAGCACCACACGTGTTTTGTGTGATGCTGGCATTAAAAGCCGGGGCTTTGGGCACAGTACAGGAGCACTCTCCTGACTTAGCGTCGCCCGTGCGGGGACAGCTGTTCTAAACTGAAGTGGGAAGGCTATGGTCCCTAAAACTTCACCGTGGGGATTCAAGATGTGGGGTTTCCTGGATATGTGAGATAACCTGAGAGAGTTGTGTAGCACCAGAAATTACGGCAGGAACAGGGAGGGGCTTTGGAGCCAGGAGCCCGAAGAGGAGGTTTAAATCTGCTCTCATCGTCTGTGTGTTGATTTGAGACAAATGTTGAGGATCTCTCAATTTCAGAACCTGGTTTTGTTTCTGTTTTATAGTTTAATGCATTTTAATAGCAAACTTACAGGAACAGCATAGAAGACAGAATTAAAAACATGTGCTTGCATGTGGGATGGCTTAGAAACACACAGTGAGTGCACGGGATCTACTGTATGATAAAAATGCTACACACACCATTCAGTGGCCGTCAATAAGAAATTTTCTTATTGAAAAAAAAAAATCCAAATGTTGGCATTGTCCAGAAATTTTTAACAGGTTTATTTATAATTGTTATTAAAGTTGAACTGTTGAAACATGTTCACTGAAACATTTTGCTTGCGTTAATGTTTTACATCTTGCATTTATGTTAAAATTTTTACACACAAATGAAAATGGAAAACTGCCAACACCTGATTTCTGTCCCCTACTTTTTCACTCGCAATCATATACTTAGGTACCTTTTGACCCCATGGGAAAAAAAAATCTAACATTTAGAACTACTGATAGCAGAAAGAAGAGGAAAAAAATTTTTTGAGAATGATAATGTTTCCCCTCATATGAGGCATGTTAGCTGGATATCTTTTGGCATAAACTGTTACACGTTTGGCATGGATAGAACACAGGTTGGTATTTTCAAAAAAGCCACTTGCCTCCCTTGCCTCCAGCAAAGCACAAACAGCTGCAACTCTGGAAGCGCAGGTCTGTTTTGGAGTCCTGAGCAATTTCCTGCAGCAGAGACTGGAAGGGGAGCTTGGGAACGAGAAATTCTGACAGCATCTCGGGGTGCCGCAGAACCAGGCCTGTCGCCAGGATGTTTCTTCACCCCTCCAGCAGAGGGTTCGCCCCTGCGAGCGGCTTTTGTGGCCAGTTGTTGCCTGGGTGCTTTACCACGGGTGGGTTTGCGGGCGGCCAGTCCGCTTTGTCCGATCCATGGTAAGGGCACCTCCCTACCTACCCGCTTCTCCCTCGGCAGGAGCTCAGCTCGCAAGGGGCGGCGCCGGTGTGTGTGTCGTGCACGTGCGTGTGCGCGCACATGCTAGTGTGTGTTTGAGACGGGGTGTGCTGGAACTAGCTCTGTAGACCAGGCTGGCCTCCAACTCAGAGATCTGCCTGCCTCTGCCTCCCAAGTGCTGGGAATAAAGGCGTGCCTAGTTCAGGATCTTTATTTCTATGCAGGGATAACAAGCTCTGCCTTACAGGGCTGTTGTGTGAGCTGTTGTAACGCAGCACAAGGGTATCTCCCTCGTAGGATGTAATTTCATCCCTTCCTTCTACCTACCACCAAACTCCTTGGTCCAAGCAAGGCTTCTTGGTGCTGCGCCTACGTTCCTCAGGAAATTATTCTGGGATGCCAGAGAGGGAGAATTTGATGACGTTTACTGGCCGCCACTACCACAGACTTTCCTTAACAAACATCAGCGGACGCCTGCAAGGGCTGAGGGCAGGTATTCGCGGCAGTGACCATAATTTGCACCTGATCTGAAGTATTTCACCATCACATAAACTGGCTCTGTGTTGGTCTGGGTCCGGCTTGGAAATAAGAGCAAAGTGGATCCCCACCAAGATTGTAGGCAGAGAGGGCGGGCATCAGGAACATCGAGTCAAGAAATGTGGAACTGGCTGGTCGCTGGTGGCGCGCGCCTTTAATCCCAGCACTCGGGAGGCAGAGGCTGGCAGATCACTGTGAGTTAGAGGCCAGCCTGGTCTACAAAGCGAGTCCAGGACAGCCAAGGCTACACAGAGAAACCCTGTCTCAAAACAAAACAAAACAAAACAAAAAACAAAAACAAAAAAGTCTGCAAGTCATCAAGGTCATTAGAGCGTGCTGTCCAGGGTCCTGCCACGTTCCTAGGGAGGAGGCTGCTGTACAAGAACAAGCAGATCTGCCCCACTGGGGCTCCCTGAGACCATCACTGTGACAGGAGCGAGTGCCTGTCAAGTTACCCTCTGCCGTCCTGCCTTTGCCTTTGTCTCCACAAACTCCATTTTATCTAAACTCAAGTCCATAAATCCTTTAGACACATTGACCCCCTCTTTGTTCACCCAACAGTCCAGGATAGAATTCTTGTTTTGTGGAATGTCCATTCCTGTGGGCACCCAGAAGGAGGCTGTGTGCACGGTGCTAAGCCGCAACGCCCGCATACAAATATTAAATTTGTCCTTATGTCAGAGATAAGAGAGCTTAAATGGGCAGAAATGACCTGACATGTGCAAGGCTTCTCCGCTAAGCAGATGGGGACCAGGTCAGGAAGCCCAGTATGTTTGCCTTACCCTGCACTTTTGCCTTCCACAGTGCTCTTCCTGACCTGCCATCGTGCCTCGAACACTCCACTACAGAGGCACAGTGACAGAAAGACAGGTCATACCAACCCCTGAGGTCAGCGTTCTGTAAAGGAGCCCTGGCCACCAGGCCGCTGGAGCTCATTCTCACAGGCGTCCTTATGGGAAATGTGGTCCCTGTGTCAGCCTCTGCCAAGCCAAGACCACCTGAGGACAACCTAACTCTTCGCTCTGCTCCAGTTTATACTGGGGAGGGGAGGGGCAGAGCTTAAAGGTCCCCAATAATGCCTGAGTAGTCACTATGTTTTGGCTTTTTTTTTTCTTTTTCTTTTTTCAAAAAGCCCTGGGTTCCATCCCCAGCACTTATGAGTTAGTGACTGACACAATCCTGTAATTCTGCATTTGAGGGGTGGTGTAGAAAGAACACACGTTTAAGGCCGTTCTCAGCCACATTGGAGGCCGGCCTGAGATACAGAAGGCAGAAACAGAAGGATCTCTGTGAGTTTCAGATCAGACTGGTCTACACAGTGAGTCCCTCCAGGCCATCAGGTCTACACAGTGAGTCCCTCCAGGCCATCAGGTCTACACAGTGAGTCCCTCCAGGCCATCAGGTCTACACAGTGAGTTCCTCCAGGCCATCAGGGCTACACAGTGAGTCCCTCCAGGCCATCAGGGCTACACAGTGAGTTCCTCCAGACCATGAGGTCTATACAATGAGTCCCTCCAGGTCATCAGGTCTACACAGTGAGTTCCTCCAGGCCATCAGGTCTACACAGTGAGTTCCTCCAGGCCATCAGGGCTACACAGTGAGTTCCACCAGGCCATCAGGTCTACACAGTGAGTCTCTCCAGGACATCAGGTCTACACAGTGAGTCTTTCCAGGCCATCAGGTCTACACAGTGAGTCCCTCCAGGCCATCAGGTCTACACAGTGAGTTCCTCCAGGCCATCAGGGCTACACAGAGACTCTGTCTCAAACAAAACAAAAGATGTATTCTCTCTCTCTCTCTCTCTCTCTGTGTGTGTGTGTCTGTGAAGCCATAAGAAGGCGTCAGATCCCCTGGAGCTGAGTTGCAGATGACTGTGAACCACCTGGTGTGGGTGCTGGGAACTGAACTCTGTTCCTCTGCTGGGACAGCAAGGCCTCCTAACCACTAAGAGAAGCCTCCAAATGTACATTTTGACAAGGCCCACAGTTAGTTGTCTGGGGCATTCAGGTTTGAGGAGCAGAGCCACCCACCATCCTCCATGGTGCCTGCTCTGTCAAAGCATGATCGAAGAAAGGAAGGCTGGGCTATCAACACTGACCTCATGAACCACCACTGACCTCATGAACCACCACTGCTCACAGCAAACCACCGAGCAACCCACGCGCCCTGCTCTTCCGTAAGGCAGGATGCGGTTGTTCCTGTTGATTGACAGGGATTTTAGCATGAATATTTAATGAGGAAGGCAGCTGGTACCCTTGGCTAATGTAATGTTTCAACCTTTAGTTTCATGCTGAAGGGATTTGCCCTCCCTTAATGCATGTCTACATCCTGTCTCGGCCTTCTAACAGCAGCGTCCATACAGATAATGCCAGTGCGGGAGCCTCGGAGTCCCCGCCCGGGTGAAGCATCGCGGCCCCTGATGAGCCGCCTCTGGGTACCGTGTTGATGTTGCCATCTCCAGCCTCGCATGCCCTCTTCATCACACTGCATTGATGGAGCAGCTCTGCTGATGGCCAAGTGACCATTTAGTGCCTTACCGCCCTCTCGGCCACAGCCATTTACACGATAGATAATACAACCCACGTACACCTACCTCTTTGTTCTAACCCCCGATGTTTCCAAACATGAAAAAAAAATACTTGGGTTTAATATTGTACCTTGGATTTACTTAAGCCAATTAGAAAGATGGGGGATTTTTATCAGCGGGGGTATTGTTTCATTTGCCAAGTTTCCAAAAATCCTTGAAGATCAGTTTTATTCAACTAATGCTACACAAAACTTAGTGCTAAATACTTTTCTCCCTAAGATCAGGAGGAATATTTACTCTTGTCTTTTTTCCCCTTAAGACAGGGTTTCTCTGTGTAGCCATGGCTGTCCTGGACTTACTCTGTAGACCAGGCTGGCCTCAAACTCACAGTGATCCTCCTGCCTCTGTCTCCCAAGTGTTGGCATTAAAGGCGTGCGCCACCACCACCCGGCATAAAGTAGAATTTTAAAAATTAGTTTATTAACTTTATTCCACGGAACAATAACATCTAACAAGTTATCAAAAGATTTTGTTATTTTTTTCCCCTCTCCTTTATCTCCGAAACCCAGTTTCTCCTTTGAAATCGCTCCGTTAAATCCCTTCTCAGACTATAGGCTGTTGTTTATACCAGCCTGGCCTGGAAGAGGGGAGAGGCAGAGCTTACAACAATGAATTCCTTGTTTTTGTGTGTGTGTCACACATGCATGTACCATGGTGTATAGTCAGAGTGCTTTATTGTTGTTGTTGTTGTTGATTTGGTGGTGGTTTGGGCCCCCTGCTTCCCCCCCCCCCCCCCCCCCAGAGACAGGGATTCTCTGTGTAACAGAGCTCTGGCTATCCTCAACTTGATTTGTAGACCAGGCTGACCTCTAACTCACAGAGCACATCCTGCCTCTGCCTCCTTGCTGGGATTAAAGGCCTCGCTGGCTCGGAGGACAGCTTTTGAGAGTCAGTTCTCTCATTGTATCACGGGATCTGAGGGTCAAACGCAGGTCGCCAGGCGCCTATACCAAGCATCTTTATCCACTGAGCCATCCTGCCAGGCTGTTTGGCCTTTTGAGACAGCATCTTGCTAAGCTGACTTTGAACTCATGGCCATCAGCCTCCCAGGTGCTGCTGTAGGACTGTGCCGCCATACCCAGTCACAAAGTTATTTAAACAGAAAACACCCTGATTCACATGACTGAGTTTTCTGGTGTGCCTCCCCTCCACCAGCGATGTGCCTTCTGTTGGGGTTCACCCCCGGATGTCAAGGGTGAAGGCCAAACTTCCCCTGTGTGTCACACCAAATTCTTTATCATTAGCCAACCTCAGATTTGCGAGCCAGTGGGAGTTTATATTTAGAGTTGAGACAAGTAGATGTCTACAAAACAAACAAACAAAAACTGACAAAAGCCAGATCAATTAAAAGCTTTGTTTTGTTTTTGACTATACACAGGGAGGCCAGACGAAGGTCCCAGAATCCCCTGGATCCCGACTTAAGTTGGTGTGAGCTGCCTGATGTGGGTGCTGGGAATTGAACTCAGTCCTTTGTAAGGGCAGTGCACACTCTTTTGTTTTTATTTTTTAAAGATTTATTTATTTTTATTTTGTGTGCATTTGTTTTTCCTGCACGTATGTCTGTGTGAGGGTGTTAGATCCTGGAGTCACAGACAGTGGTGAGCTACCATATGGTGCTGGTGCTGGGAATTGAACCCAGGTCCTACAGAAGAGTAGGCAATGCTCTTAAGTGCTGAGCCATCTCCCCAGCCCCTGCTGCTTGACTTCTGTGTTATCCTGATCACCTCTTCTGGAGTTTTCCCTGTTTGGTTTGGCTATTGTCTTAGTTTGTTGCTGTTGTTGTTTTGTTTTGTTTTGTTTTGTTTGTTTGTTGTTTTCTTGTTTGCCTTGTTATAAACACACCATGCTTTCTAAAAAATAGTGCTTTTTCCTCCTTCTTCCCCTTCCAAATTTGAAAGTTTTAAAGAGTTGTAAGAAGTACGGAAGGTTCAAAGAGGAAAGTAAGGAACTCAGGTGGGGCGTCTGTGTCCCCAGCAGGTGGGGCGTCTGTGTCCCCAGCAGGTGGGGCGTCTGTGTCCCCAGCCATCTAGCCTTGGCCTAATCCAGTGCAGGTGACTAGGAGCAGAGACTCTTCTTTGTAAATGTTTCATTTTACTTGATTTTTTTGTGAGATACTTCTTTAGCCAAAGAAGTTTCTAAATTAATTCTAATTTTAGCAATAATAGGGAAGAGAGCTCGAACCCTTGAACTACTTGCTCAGACGGACAGACACACTGGGTATGTGAGATTTAGTCATTAAAGGAGGACAGTAAGATGAAAATCCTCTCAGTAATAGCTGAATCTGAGAAAATCTCCCAGGGAAATTAAACACTTGAGCAAAAAGAGGAAGGGTCATTGGTGAGAGCTGAGATTACACAGGAGAAACGTCTGCGCCGAGGCTCAATTGCACGAAGCAGGCAGCGCGTGCCCTCTCTAGGGCCTGCTGGTCCTCCACCTGGCTCCACAGGAAAGGGCACTAGAGTTTCACTTCCCTTTTTGTTAAGATAGACAAGATGCCTACCTCCGAAAAAGATAAAGAAATTTTTAAAAATTTAAATTTGAAAAAATATATATAACCAAGAATCGAGAGTTCAGAATTATCCTTCAGGCCCAGACTAGGAGGCCTGAAACTGGGAGGTCGGAGGCAGCTCTGACGGGCGCTTTGGCTACATTTAAGCTGTACACTGAAACGTAGAAGGAAATCAAGTTGAGACGGAACTCGGCTGGGTGGTGCACACCTGTAACCCCAATACTCAGGGACGCACAGGCAGGCGGATCTCTGTGAGTTCCAGGCCAGCCTGGTCTACAAAGTGAGTCCAGGACAGCCAGGGCTACACAGAGAAACCCTGTCTCAAAAAAAAAAAAAAAAAAAAAAGAAAGAAAGAAAATCAAACCAAAACCAAACAAAGTTAAGACAGTAGTGGCTTACCTTACTGCACATCTGTCGTTTGAGCACAGAAGAACAGAAAATTGTGGGTGCAGAGATGGTGCAGCAGTTTGCCAGTTTATACTGACTGCTCTTGCAGAGGACCCAGGTCAGGTGGTCCACAGCCAAGCAGAACTTCAGCTCCAGGGGACCCATCATCTCTGGCCTCCGCTGGAACTGATGGTCAAAATGTTTGTACCGCAGGTGGATCCCATGAACCGCAGACAGCCCAGTCCCTGCACTCAGAGGAAGAACCCACCCAGTCCTGACCTCATGGTCCTGAGAACGGCGCCTTGCTGCAGGTATCTGGTATTTCATAAGAGCCAGTACTGTTCTGACATAATTTCAAGGTAGCGTGACGTCTATCATAAAATGCTTTCCTTTGAGTAAATAACAAAATTAGAACTACTTCTTTGGAATATCAGTTACAAGTTTTTGGTTGCCTATGGCCTTTATTTTATTTTATTTGTTTTGTTGTTGTTTTGGTGTTGTTGTTGTTTTTCTGCACAGGGTCTCAAATAGCCCAGGCTGGCCTCAAAATCTCCATGTAACAATCTGACCCTGAACTTCAGGGACGGCAGGATTTCCGTGGCACAGGGGACTGAACCTGAGGCGTATTCTCTAAAAGAAGTGTAGCAAGAGGTATAGGTACAAGTGTCCACACAGCTTGAGGCCTGGACATAAGGCCGGTCAGTTCAGTTCTGACGCAGTCGACCTGCAGATAACATCAGATTCCCCAGGCCAAGGTTTATCCCACAAGACTGCCTCTGGCTTCAGGGACAGGTCGCAAGTATAAGCTGTGAGCTGTCCTTCTAACTGAGCAGCTATAAAGTGGGGTCCGGCTGACCCCTTTTTGTTTTGTTGGTTTTTTGTTTTTTGTTTTGTTTTGTTTTGAGACAGGGTCTCTCTGTGTAGCCTTGGCTGTCCTGGACTCACTTTGTAGACCAGGCTGGCCCCGAACTCACAGAGATCTGCCTAGCTCTGCCTCCGGAGTGCTGGGGTTAAAGGTGTGTGCCACCACGCCTGGCTTCGGCTGACCCCTTTTATGTTCAATTTATTTGCTGAAGTTGCCTACAGAACTCAGAGAAACACTTCAGGATACAGGGATGTGGGTGCAGAGGGCATGGAATATCCCACTTTCCAGTAACCTGCTTGTGCCCAGCTATCCAGAAGGCACCATAACCCAGCCCCTTTGACTGTCTATGGAAGCTTTATCATTTAGGCATTAATGATTAAATGAGTGGCCATTGGTTTATCAGCTCAACCTTTAGCCTCTTTACCCTCCCCAGAGATACAGCGTTGTGGTGCGATGGGACCGAAAGTTCCAACCCTCTAATCAGTTGTGTGGTTCCCATGGCAACCAAGTCATTCTTGAGTCATGCTAAGGACCCCCAGCCGCCAGTCATCACATTAGGACACAGAAAATACTTAACGCTTGAGAAAGGAAAACATTCATTTGTGTGATATCATAAAATATCTGATTTTTTTTTTTTTGAGCTGTATGTCGGGGGGAACTCGGGAGGAGGTTGGGCTGGACACGTTATAATATCACATAACTGAAAATTTCCCCCCCTTTTCAAGTTTTTCCTACTTTGTCGTTCCAAAATATTTTATTATTGCTCATTACCCTGTATGCTCGTGAGAACACAGCAACACCTGCTGTGTTTATGAGGGGGCTTCTTGGCTACAGAAACCCAGACGTGGCACAAATACAGCTCATGGCCCCCTGGAAACTCCTGGGTTGGAGAACAAAGCCAACATGGGATTAATTTGATGTAATTCAATCTCTTGGAAAGATTTTCTAATATAATTGCTTTAACATTACACTTACTGAATGGTTAATTCGGATAAAGTGGAGGAGCTGCCTTCCTCTCTCTCCTTCCTTGATAAGTGTGAATTAGAATCTCAGGCTGGTTTTGCAGAGGAGATTAAGTTATTCATTTCACTGTGATGGCCCTTCTAGGACTCCAGCGCAATTGTTGGTGAAATTTAGTGTTGCCCAGTAAGGTGATACCCTGGCTTAATGAGTTTCCTGGGAAAATTATTATAAGGTGGCATAGACCCAAACGGCAGACCCCATTTGAAAAAACACGTATCATATGATATTTATTTTCTTGGGTCATGTCTCCCTGCTAATTTATCTTACCTCTGGGATATAGATTTCTCTAAAACAAACAGGACATCTGTGATCACTCCAGATGTTAAAATACCGAAGATCCACAAACACCTCTAAGTCAGACAGAAGGTGGCCGGGCATAAAGTCACAGGACCAGGCTATCCATTGGTCACTGGTGAGATGGGCAAACACATACTTGTATCAGTGACTTTAAAATAAAATAGCCAACGTTTGCCCTTCTTTTTGGGGGTGGGGGGTGGGAGCACCAACTCCCTTTGTAGCTAAGGACAGTTTTGAACTTCTGACTCTCCAGCTATCTCTTTGCTAGGAATACAGGCATGTATGTAGGAACACAGGCATGTGTGTAGGAACACAGACATGTGCCAGTATGCCAGGTGTGCGCAGTGCCGAGGAGTGAGCCCAGGGCTCCACACAGACTAGGGGACAGTACTCTTCCAACAGAGAGCTACATCTGCAGCCCCGGATCTAGCCAGCTTATTCGGCGGTCTGCTTCCTTCCCCTGTCCTACCCGGCTCCCGTTGTAATCTCAAGCAACCACAGCACCAGGTGATTCATAATTTATCTCTGTCAGTGTGAGCTTGAGAGAGTAAAACATTCAAGGAAGACAGGGACCTAATGGGTAAGACAGCGCACGTGGCTCCCACGGGAAGAAGTGCAGGGCAGTGTCTGAAGAGGCAAGGCCGGCGGTCGCCGCAGGAGGCTGCCTCATTATAGGGGCAGTGGGAGCCTGCTGAGGGGTGTTAAGGAACTCATATGATTAGAGCTACATTTTTATAGGATTTTCTCTAACTGCTAGAGGAAGAAAAGGAGGTCAGCAGAGGGCGAGGTAGAGAGAAGGGAGCAAGAAGCCTCTCAGGGCACTTGAGCCGCTGAGGGAGACGCTGGACCTCAGGCAGGTGTCAGGGTTGTTTTGTTGTTTGTTTGGAGAGCATGAGGAGGAGGAGGAGGAGGAGGAGCAGGAAGAGGAGGAGGAGGAGGACGCACTGTTTGAGAAGGAAGGGATTTGAAGTGTCTGGAGTGCATTATGTTAATTAGGTCAAGGTACCGCAGACTGTGTGTGCGCTTAAGCAGCAAATAGCAGAGTTGGATTTCTTGTAGTTCCGGGGTTAGGAAGGCCACCAGCGTGGTCAAGGTGCAGACAGGGTTTCTTATTCTGAAGCTTTAAAAAAATATTTTTTTTCTTGGTATTTTAAATCTGCGCTATGACATAATACAGAGGAAGATGTTTCAGCTTTGTGTAAGATCATATAGACTATTTTTAGCTCAGTATTAGAACACTCAGGTTTCAAGAAGGACACAAACAGCCGGGTGTGGTGGCACACACCTTTAATCCCACACTCAGGAGGCAGAGGCAGGCTGTGAGTTCGAGGCCAGCCTGGTCTACAAAGAGTCCAGGACAGCCAAGGCTACGTAGAGAAATCCTGTCTTGAAAAACCAAAAAAAAAAAAAAAGAATGGCACAAACATGGTAACTACATCGCTGCTGACCCCTTGACATTGGACGATTGTCCCTCGGAGCACCTCTCTCTGCCACAGTGTAGGCTCCTTTCTCTCAGTCATCCTGATTTCCCTTGCCCGATGGACTCGGTTTCTGCTGACAGAAATAGCGCTGAGGTCCTGGGAGCAGGTCACAGTCCGTAAAGTCAGGTGTCCGGCATGCTTCTCAGCTGTACCATAGAACCGAGCTTTCTCGTCCGAGCTGCCTGGAGCAACCCAGAGCCTGAAGGCACAGGCAGCACCTGTGGTGGCTTTCTGCAGTGCTCTGCTGCCCCTCCATGTTTCTCTGTCATTTCTCTCCTCCCATACTTTCTTCGTGTCTTTCTACTATGGAAACCTCTGCCCTTCTTTCCCCTTTGCTCATAGAAGACAAACTACCCAAGATGGACAGAGAAAACATAAGCCATCTAAGAAGCGCTCGGCGGCGGCTCCCCGAATCTTAATCTGCAGACGGGGGACCTGTGTCCCTTCCCTGCCTTTCCCTGTTCCACTGGGAGACGTCTTCCCTCCTAACCTCTGTTCCCATTTCTTCTGCCTCTTCTCCCCTCCTCCTGGCCTCTACTTTGGTTTCTAGAATCTTCCTTTCTCTGCTGCAGCCTCCTCTCACCCACAGGTGACCTGAACCGCTGCATCCTCCCCAGGTGACTTTCTCAACCCTGTGTCTGCCAGGGACTGCACTACACCTTTCCTTCCTCTGTTAGTCAAACTTGAGAATGCTGTGCATGGTGTTCCGCCTGCGCCCCCTTCTCCCCACTCCTCCCACTGGCTGCACTGAAGGACCTTGCTAAAGCCACCCATGTCCTTGGAGTCCCTAAGTCCAATAAACGCTCTGGTTTGCTTGATTTCTCTTCAGTGTCTCAACTCCCAGCCCTCGGAGAAGTCTGACATTTTGACATTTGTGATTGGACACTGTCATTTGCAAGTGAGGTGTTTTTTTGTTTTTTGTTTGTTTGTTTTCCCTTGCATCGGCCCTTGGGACGTCACCCTTTGCTGAGTTTTCCCACGAGTCTGTGACAACGACGTCGACGACTCCTCAGTCTGTGTTCGCTTTCCGTTTTTCTCTCCAAGAGAAAAGAACGTGGGCGCCAGATGTCCTTGATGAGGGGCGGCGCTAATTCTGTCTCTGCGGTCCATACAAGGGTTCGCATCTGTGGTACCCGGGCAGCCAGCCCTGAGCGCCCCAGGGAAGAACTCCAGCATGTGTCTGCTGGAGCTGGAAGTGGAAGCCAGGAAGGAAACTTACGCGTACTGACGTTTCTTATGAGACGCCAGGCAGTCTGTTAGACACATGTTACACACGGTACTTCATCTAATCTTAGTGAGTGCGCTGAGGGAAATATTATCAGCATCATTTTTGCAGGTGACGGGATTATCTAGCCACCTGCAACCACCGAGCTAACGAGTGGAAGAGATAAAATGTAACCCCGCCTCTTTGGGGTCCTCGATAAGGCTCTTCCGAGACAGCAGCTGGCCCATTGGGACTCAGTGGGATATACTCGGGGCTCTGTGGTGATTACTTTTAATTGTCAACACAACATAAACTCACCTGGGAAGGGAATCTCAGCGAGGGTTAGATCAGGCTGGACGCGTCTGCGGTGAGCTGCCTCGACTCCGCCCACTGGGCAGGAGACCCTGAGAGTGGGCGGCACGTTCCTTTAACTGTGTTTCGGAGCGAGTGTTAAAACTGAGAAAGTGAGGGGCTGGAGAGATGGCTCAGCAGTTAAGACACTGGCTTCTCTTCCAGAGGGCCTGGGTTCAATTCCAGGCACCACATGGCGGCACACAACTGTATGCAACTCCAGTTCCAGGGAATCTGACACCCTCACACAGAACATGCGTGCAGGCAAAACGCCAATGCACACAAAATAAAAATAAAATTAAATAAATAAAAGACAAGAAAACGAGCTGAGACCTGCAAACCTCCCCCCCATCCCCCACCCCCACCTCCTAGCCCCCTCTGCCCTCTGCTGTTGCTGCATATGTGTTAACAACCAGCTGCTTCAAGATCGTGTTGCTTTCTGGCTGTGACCTCCCTGCAACAACGGACTGTAATGGAATTGTGAGCAGAGCATAAGCCCTTTCTCCTCAAAGTGGCTTTTGTAACACTATCTTTTTACAGCAACAGGAAATGAGAGAGAGAGAGAGAGAGAGAGAGAGAGAGAGAGAGAGAAAGAGAGAGAGAGAGAGAGCGCATCCCTTAAGGATGATGACTTACAGGGGAAATGTCCCACAGTGATCTGCTTGGCACTGGATTTGACTTCACTGGACTTGTGAGGGCATGAGACATGACAGACACACAGTAGAAAAGCTGGGACAAGCTGGGCGTGGTGGCGCATGCTTTTAATCCCAGCACTCGGGAGGCAGAAGCAGGCAGATCACTGTGAGTTCGAGGCCAGCCTGGTCTACAAAGTGAGTCCGGGACAGCCAAGGCTACACAGAGAGACCCTGTCTCGAACCACTCCCCCTCCCCCCCCAAAAAAAAAAACAGAAAAGAAAAGCTGGGACTGCATGGGCCACATGCTCGGATGGAGGTATACCAGCAGCCTGGAGACTCATTCTATACATCTGAGTTGAGAAGGCAGCGGTGTTGTGCACAGCTAACGGGGAGGCAGGTTTAGCGAGCTCAGCGAGTCTGTGTCGGGGCAGTCCAGGATGCAGGAGTCCCCGAGGAGGAAGCTGAAGTTGATAGCCGACTTGCCGTTCATACTGGGGTCAGGGGAAGGCCTTGCCATTCCCTTGGGTCTGACGCTCTGGGGTCCTTGACCTGGCTGTGCCCACGACAAGAACCTGATCCCCACACAGGGTGACCTCTGGGCAAGACTTTCCAGTATAACCGGCGTCAGAGAACATCGCAGGCCAGGGTAAGGCCTCAGCTCTGAAGACAGAGCTCCATTCATGTCACACTCAGAAGCAGACACGACTCACACCATCTTAACCGCCCCTCCCTGTCTGTGTGACTGTTGAGACTCCGGCATGCACTCACTGACACGTTCCAAACCTATGGACCTTTCTCTATGAGAAGTAAGCTTCTAATCAGCAAATTCCTGGGCAACAAGTTGAGCTAAGGAGCCAAAGGCAGAGAGTGGACCTGATCATCTCTCCTGCTGGAGCCAGTGCCTGAGCATCTTTCATAACAAAAGGGAAAGTGGGGAAGCAAATGTCACTAATGGGGAGGGTGCGCTCTCTGGCAGCCTTTGGGTTGAGCTGCCTTCTGCCTTCTTCCGTGATGTATGATTTGGGGCCACATGACAAACGGCAGTAATAAAGATAGTGTGGGCATCGTGAGTCAGAAGTCGTGATAGACTGTGTTGAAACCTTGTATCTCTAAATGCCCCAGGAGCTCAGCTTCCTTCTGAGGATGAGGATGAGGAGGAGGAAGAAGAGGAGGAGAGGGGGAGGAGGAGGAGGCGGGGAGGAGGAGGAGGCGGGGAGGAGGAGGAGGCGGGGAGGAGGAGGAGGCGGGGAGGAGGAAGGCCATTGGATCCTCAGCCGAGATTCCAGGTGTCCCCCAGCACCTTGTATCCAATTCTGCCCTGTCCGCGCGTGGCCTCAGAGTCGTGGGAGGTGGTCAAGCGCGGAGTCTGGAGAGGGTTAAGGGAAGAGAGACCCCACCCATGCGGCTATGGGGAAGGCGTCATCCATACTAGGCGGACACTTCTTGACCTGTTTCCCGTGGTCCTGTAGCCACTCGTCCGCGCTCTGTACGTAAACACAATAAACCCACTGCTTCCCCAGGGTGAACTTAGACGGAACTGCACTTTGGTTTGTGGTCGGAGCCATACAAGGGGGAGTGCACAGGGCGTGTCTGCCTAGGGAAGGATTTCTCTCAGCACCTCTCAGACCTTCACAGCAGCAACCCAGGCAGTACCTGAGAGCTTGTGAAGGGGACCGGAGTCTAAGTGGGCCAGTTTGTGCTTAGACAACTGGTGCTGATATGAATATGCCTCAGCTGAAACATTCCTGATGCCACATGTCTGGGGAACCCGAAAGTAAACAGTTACCAGGCAGCTTCTGGTGGGTGGCCTGGGTTCCCGTCCACCCACCCAGGCAGGCGCTGCTTGCTTCCAGGACAGACCTTGAGATCAAAGATCCTCCCCTCCCCCAGCTTCTCTCAGGAAATGCTAGGGTGCTTTAGGGCAAGGCCTGAGGCCCAGGTGCTAGGCTGGGTTCCTGGCCTTATTGGGGGCAGGGAGGAGGTGTTAACAGTTTAGTTCTTTTGGACCGCGATTGCTGGTATCAGACAGCAGTGGAGACTCAGGAGCTGCACAAGCCCGTGAGGATAGCAGAGTGGTACAGCCCTGTGTCCAGCCGCTGTGCTAAGCACAGGAAGCAGGTGGATGTATGAAGCCGGCTGGCAGGAAGATCTGGTGAGACTCGGGCCTGGCGGTGCATCACCAGCGGTCGGTCGGTGATGGAGCGGGCTTCACCGGATGCCAGGGCAGCTCTGCCATCACTGCCTGGTCCTAGGCATCCAGCGGCCATTCTGCCCTCAGAATAGATGGAGTCTCAGATGGTGATGGGGAGGAATGCGGACCGCCTGAGAAAGCCAGCCGGCCTTGAGCAGTGTGGCGGGGCTTGTGGGTGAATGAGTCTGTTTTGTTGGGGCTAGGGGTGCCAGGATACTTAATCTGCATTCAGAGGTGCAGTACCTCATTTGCACGCGGTAGCGTGGGGTTCTGTCACACGAAGGGAAACACAGTACTTAATGATCCTATGGGTGGGGGAAGAACTTCTAGGTACGACTAAAGGTCATTTGCTGAAGGCTAGGGTCTCCTTAGCACAGGGTGGGGTAATCCCCAGGTGCCCACACAGTTTTCTTATCAGGAAAGGGTCAGGCCTGTAATCTTCCCTGAGGGCTATGTGAGGCTCCTTAGGGGGTCTGGGGGCTCCCAGATCAGGTGAAGAGAGAATCCCACTGAGAAAGGGGTTGGCTATCCAGATACGTCAGACCTCAACCTCTCTAGCAGCACCCACAAACAGTGATGTGAAAGTATATCACTATTCCTGGCAGGATGTCACTTTTACAGAGATTTTATATGAATACAGCCTCGAGGTCAGAGGCATGCGTCGTCTTCACATTTGCCTATTCGGACCATGTGCCGGTCTGCATGTATGCCTGGGTGCCTGCCAATGTCTGCCTGCCTAGTGGCCAGTCACAGGGGCTTAGTCACCATTCCATTGCTGTGAAGAGACACCGTGACAAAGGTTAACTCTTACAAAACACAGCATCTAATTGGGGCTTGCTTACACGGTTCCCAAGGATTAGTCCATGATCATCATGGTGGGGAGCAGACAAGCATGGTGCCGGAGCAGTAGCCTTCCTCCAACAAGGCCACACCTCCTAATGCTTCCCAAACTGTTTATCAACTGGGGACCAAGTATCCAAATGTACGAGCCTGTGGGGCCCGTTTTCATTCGAAGCACCACAGCAGTGTACCAGCGAATAGCATCCCTTACCTGCCTACAACCCCTTACGTTATCTCCCACCCCCGGCACCCTCTTCTTTTACTGATTGTAGTGCTTGGCCCTCACAGCTTGTTAGAATGGTGGAGCGTCTGTCAGATACACACCTGCGGGATCAACAGAACCAAATCTGCAGTTAACATGGTTTCCATGAATCAGTCAAGAGAGACAGGGGAGAGGGAGGGGAGGGAGAAGAGGGGTGGGGAGGGAAGGGAGGGAGGGAGGGAGGGACAGAGGGAGACAGAGAGACAGAGAGGGAGAGAAGAGTGCATGCGCTTGGGCACATGTATGCCCGTGCACACTCAAATGTATTTGCATGTATGTGAGGACGGACAATCAGCTGGAGGTGTCACCCCTCAGGTGCTCTCTATGTTGTTTCTTGTTTCTTTGTTTTCATTTTGCTGACGACAAGGTGTCTCACTGGCCTGGAGCTTGCCAAGTGGACTAGCTATGAAGCACCACCAAACACACACACACACACACACACACACACACACACACACACACACACACACGTCAGTGTGGGCTCTGGGATCCAGTTCTCCTTGCTCTACAAGCACAGTAGCAGCAGAGCATCTCCTAAGCCCTAGTTGGTTCTTAATACATATTTGTTTGAGAAGAATTACGCTGTCTTTCTTGATCACAGAGGTGAGACATATTATTGATAAAAGCTTTCTCAGACCTGGCACAAATGAACTAGGGAGATAGTTTAAACACATTGAGTACCGTGCGATGAGGATTTGCACAGCCTGCCTTCATCCTTTGCCAGAAATACAGATTTTGGAGCCCCACCCTCAGATCAGCAAGTGGCGTGTTAGAGATCAAATCATGCATTGTTTATTGTTATAAGCTTTGAAGGTAATTCTTATGAGAAACGTTTGGGGAAACCAAACTAAGGTGTGGCCCTAAATTAGATTTTGCATATTCCCAGAAATGCCTCTTTTCTAAAGCCTCCTCACTGGGATCCTCACCAGCAGGGTGCTCGGCTATAAGAGCAAGCTCGTATTCCCATGGCATCTTACTGGTTGCCTCATAGTTATAATACATATTCATGACAGCCTTACTTGCATACTTAAATTTCCATAAAGAGTGCATAAAACTTTAAAAAACCCTAAGAATGCTTGACAGCCTAACCTTCATAAAAACCCAGAAACTGGAAGTCCAATTACCAGGTGGATGGGGGAATTTAAACTGCCAAATATAATTTAAATTACAAATGCAATATCCCTTAATCAGCAGAAACACACAGTTTTTAGAACAAAGTAAAGAAAGTAAACAATTAGTTCGTGATAGAGGGTGGTATCTGATAGTTGTGGGTGCTGTGAAAGTATCTTTGGGGGCTGGAGGTGAGGCTCACTGGTAGAGCATGCTTGAAGCCTAGGCTCCATTTCCAATATTACATACACATACACACCACACACACACACAAACACATACATATATACACCACACACACACACACCACATACAAACACATACATATATACATACATACACCACACACACACACACCACACACACATATATACATACATATACCACACACACACATACATACATACACCACACATATAACACACACACACACATACACCACACACATACACACATATCACTACATATACTCCACACACGCACATACACCACACAAACACACACATACATACACCGCACAAACACCACACACACACGTACACCACACACATACAGATAAACACATACATATATATACACATACACCACACATACATACACACATATTTGTGAATATATATTCATATAATTAATAGTTTTATTGCAAGTCCAAGTTTGGAAATAACACATAAAAGTAATTTATTAGCATCTTCAGGGTCCTCAGTAGTGTGTGCTGCTTTCTTGTCGGAGTATTTGGAAACAGGTGTGTGATAACGTGTCTGGCGTGTCCTGGAATCAGTGTGTACAGGGCACTGTAATACTTTCAGCGCTGTTTTATCCTTGAAGTTCTTATAACCAAATTTGTGACAAGAAACCTAAATAATCAGTCACCTATCACTAGCCGCCCCGTATTAGACTGCACATCTCAGCCTGAGGGCCGCTGCTTGCTCAGCCTGGGCACTCACCTGACCCTTGGCCTCTGGGATTCCACTCAAACGTTTCCGTTACACCTTCCTAACACGGAACTGCCGAGGACCGCCTCTGCATTAGACTTACTAACGTCTCCTAATATGTACCTGGGGTACATCCTTGGTGAAGCCCGTGTGCCTTTGGGTGTGAGGCCTCAGTTTCTCCGGAGCCGCGTTGTTTTTTCCCATCAGCCTCCTTGCCCACCAGCGCCCACACCCTTGCATGAAAGATCTGCCTGCTGAGAGCCGACACCATTTTCTCCCACAACGAAGTGCTCAGGAAACCATTCCACACCTGGATTCTAAACTTGCCCTGTGCTAGTTATGATACAAGCCCTAGATTTGCATGCGATTACGCTAGCGCCCCATGTCGCCTGCGGATGGATAGTTACCACATCCACAGTGGCCTAAAGCAAAACAACTATCCTATTTATTTATTTATTTACTTACTTACTTTACATCCCGAGCATAGCCCCCTGCCTCCTCTCCTTCCGGTCCTCCCTCCCTCCCCCTCCCTCCCTCCTCTTTCCCTCCCCTGCCCTTCCCCCCTCCCTACCCCCTTTCTCCCTCTCCCCCTTCCCTCACCGCCGCCTCCTCCTCGTCCTGGTTCTGCTGTTTCCCTTTGGAGGTGCCAACGGGAGTCGCTTTCCTTTCGCAGCTCTAGTGGCTCCCGTGTCCAGCGGGTTCTAACCTTTCCTGTGTCCATCTGGGGCAACATCTCTCCAACCCCCTGCTTCTCCCATGCCGGGGCCTTCCTCTGGGTGCAGCGTGACTAAGGACACTTGGGTGCTTGGGAAAACCTTCCCATCCTAAGACTGTTAATGTCTGCAAAGTGTCAGCTAAGGTAGATCTCAGAGGTTCTGATGTTTGCATGAGGCTCTTTATGGACTTTTTTTTTAAGCCTACCGTTCAGATAGTTTGTAAAAACAAAAAATTTAGACAGGATTAATTTATTTCCAAACGTTATAATGTTATTGTTTTTCAGTGTTTTTTTCTCTTAATGTTTCACCTTGTGCATGTAACATATGTTATTTATGGTATGTAATAACATGATCATTACAAAACTGGATTGGATATTTCAGAATGCTTTGTAGATGGAATTAGTGAAAGCCTAAAAACACACAGGAGTAAATATGTATTAGGTGGTTAGAGACTCTGTTTAGAGTCAGTGAATGCCCCCACCCCCGACACACATACAAGCATGGCATTGCCCCTTCACAAACAAAGTAAACTTACAGGAAAAAAAAATTCAGGCTTTATTCATTTCCTTCACCTGTTTTTTTTTTTTTTTAATTAATTGTATTTCTTTAAGGGACTCACTCATTTCAACTTTAAAGGCCTATGTAGTCTCTATAAGGTTGGATTTAAGGTCGTCATCTTGTGCTTTGGCCGTGTTAGGATACCCAGGGCTTGCTGCCCTAGGGTAGCTGGGCTCTGGTGGTGCCATGTTGCCCTGGCTGTTGTTGATTGTGTTCCTTTGCTGGCCTTTAGCCATCTGGTTGACCTTGGTGTTGGCTGGATGTTCCTGGTGCTGGCAGGCCTCTGTGGGAGGCAGGCAGAGCCGTGGGCCTGACGATTGGGGCTCAGGGGACAGCACATGGCTCACCTCTGCTGGCTGTGCCCCCAGATGGACCAGACTGTACCTCGGGTCCTGCAGGCCTCTTCAGGAAAGGAGGGAGAGCGGCCGGGCCTGACAGTGGTGCTCAGGGGACAGCGTGAAGCTCACCTCTGTTGGCTGTGCCCCTGGAGGACCAGAAGCAGGGGACTGGCGGGGAGATGTACTAGGAGGGCTTCCCTCTCTCCTCCAAGCTCCCAGAATGATAACTTGTGAGACTCAATTATTATTTTACAAATACCTAGGCTGTATAGCTCCAGGCTCTTCTCTGACCAGCTCATAACTTAGAACAATCCATTTATTCTAAGCTACATTCTGCCCCACGGTTGGTGACCTGAGCTCAGGCACCACGTGTCCATCTTCTTCGTGTCTTGGAGGCTGAATCTCTCTGTGTGGCTCTATCCCAGAACCCCTTTGGCCTGCTGGATATCCCACCTATTTCCTGCCTCAGCCATAGGCCGTAGGTTTTTTGTATTATTATTATTATTATTATTATTATTATTATTATTATTATTATTATTATTATTATTTTGTTTTTTCCAGACAGGGTTTCTCTGTCTAGCCTCGGCTGTCCTGGACTCACTTTGTAGACCAGGCTGGCCTCAAACTCACAGCAATCTGCCTGCCTCTGCCTCCTAAGTGCTGGGATTAAAGGCGTGCTCCACCACGCCCGGCAATGCTAAGATCCTTATTTTCTATAAAGTAATATATTCAATATTGATGGGAAAAGACTAACTTAACTTTCTGAGCCTTTCTTTCTTTCTTTTTCTTCTTTCGGTTTTTTGAGACAGGGTTTCTCTTGTAGCCTTGGTTTTCCTGGGCCCACTTTGTAGACCAGGCTGGCCTCAAACTCACAGAGATCCACCTGCCTCTGCCTCCTGAGTGCTAGGATTAAACACATGTGTGTACATGCATGTGTATGTGTACCTGTGTGCATGTGTGCACTCCTGTGTGTGTATGTGTGTGCGTGCAGGCACACACATACGTAACAGAGGTGCCAGAGGAGTTCTGAGGAGGATGTTGGGTCCTCTGACTTGGAGCTACAGGCAGCTGTGAGCCACCTGGCATTGGTGCTGGGCATCAGAGTCAGGGCAAGAGCAGCCCAAGCCTTTGACCTCCTGAACAACTTTCAGTAAGAAGAAAAGGTGGGGCTCAGTCAGCAGGCAAATGGCCCACCTTGTGGGCAATCCCAGCACTGGAGAGGTGGAGGCAGGTGGATGCTGAGGTGCCGACCAGCCAGCCTGGCCTGATTAGGAGAGGTTAATGGCTGTGAGATGACACCCAAGATTGCCCCCTGCCCCCTGTATCCACATGAACATGTGTACACCACAAACATGCGTGTAACTGATTAACCAATTACCATTAGTATGTAAACCCAGCAACCCGTTTCTATATACTTACTCATGAGAAATTAAAATACATCTATAAAAACCCCTCACAATGGCATCACTCCTAAGAGACAAAACTTGGGGACAACTGATTAGTTGCCTGAGGGCTTGGGAAATGCTGCTTCATTCACGTGAAGAACAAAGGAAAGAAGCAGAGCTCTTCCACACGGACCACTGTAGCTGGACCTCACTGGCCTCATGCTTGGGGTGGGAAGCTGTGCATGGAGCCCCAGCCTGAGGGATGTGCTGACATGGGGTTTAGAACAGACACAGAGTGTAGACGGAGCACACGTTCCCGGGGTGAGGATAGAAGAGAGAGATGTAAGCAGACATGCGGGAACACGTCAAGAGGAGAAGAGTGTTCTGGAGCTTGACTGTACTGAAGTTTGCACAACTGTGATTTCCAGGTGCGGCGGTGCACGCCTGTGATCTCAGCTCTAGTTGGTAAAGGCAGGAAGGTCAGGAACTCAGGGCTATCCTTGCCTAGAAAGGGAATCCAAGCAGCCTACATTACACGAGAAATGTCTCAAAAAAACCAAACAACAAGAACAACAAAATTATTAGACTCATTAAATTTATTCTTAACATGGGTAAGTTTTGTACTATATAAATTACACTTCCATAAAGTTTTTTTTGCTTTGTTTTGTTTTTCGAGACAGGGTTTCTCTGTTTAATCTTGGCTGTCCTGGACTCGCTCTAATGCATCTTCTAACAGAGTCAGAACGATGATCGGTTTTTTTGTTTTGTTTTTTGTTTTTTTTCCGAGACAGGGTCTCTCTGTGTAGCCTTGGCTGTCCTGGACTCTCTTTGTAGACCAGGCTGGCCTCGAACTCACAGCGATCTGCCTGCCTCTGCCTCCCAAGTGCTGGGATTAAAGGCGTGTGCCACCGCACCCGGCAATGATCATTTTTTAAAGCCAGAAATGCTTTAGGGGGCGGGACCATGTTTTGACTTGTTTGATAAGAGGTCCATGAAATCAGGCTTTTAGCTGTAACACCAAACAGGAACTCTGCCTTGAAGAAGGAGTGCTTCTGCTCCTCCAAAAGCCAACACGGCTCTTCTCAGCACCACCATCTTCTCTCTGGGTCTATAATTAGTACTAACCTGAAAAATGCTGCCAGGCTTCTTTTTCTCAGGTCTCTTTACAGATCAGTTAGAGATGGAGTCTCAGGAAAAATGAGTCTCGGCTGGGATGTAGGTCAGCAGTGTGCTCAGGGCCTGGCTGTGGTCCCAGCATGGTGGGAAGCAGGCATGGCCGCATGTGCCTGTAGCCCAGCAGGAGGAGATGGAGCTCAGGGTGGTCCTCAGCTCCTGACGCTCGGGAGACCCCTCTACACAAACTAAGTTGACTCTTCACTCAGTTGAAGGAATTGTGCTGCTGTGACTGGGAGTTTAGTGTGGCCAAGAAGCAACACACCTTACTGAACTGGGGTGTGGAAAAAAAGAAATAGAAAGGGAAAAAGGAAAGAACGTGACTGCTCCTGGGCTTGGCAGAGGAGAGAGTTGATTATGGATGTGTGGGAGAGCACAGCCAGAGGCAGGCACATGGGGAGAGTCCGTGTGGACATGACCAGATTAGGCCATGTGCGGAGAGGGGGAGGGGAAGGGAGAGAGAAAAGGGGGGCGGGCAGGTGCAACTGCCAAGAGGCCAAAGGTGTGGGTAGCCAAAATGTCTGGGTTATGTAGTTCAGCCTCTCGCCTGGAGAAGTTTAGTAGAGAGGGCAGAGTATGCCAGCCACACATACCCTGTAACAGGTGGGGCGTAGGGCATGATGGGAGAACCTGTAGCCAGGTCTGCTTTGATATGTTAAATAGTCACCTCAGCCATCTGTCCTGGGTTTGAAACGTAACATGTATATATATATTCTTTTCTGGAGGGAGAAGGAGGCATTTCTATTATAAATAAATCACTACAAATTATTGAATAATTAAAAGCTTTGAGGTGGTGGTGGTGGTGTACACCTTTAATCTCAGCCCTCAGGAGGCAGAGGCAGGCAGATCTCTGAGTTCGAGGCCAGCCTGGTCTACAGAGTGAGTCCAGGACAGCCAGGACTAAATAGAAGAAACCCTGTCTCCCAAAAAAAACAACAAAACAAAATAAACAAAAGTGGCCTTGTCTGAAGGCACTTGCGTTAGTCAGTCGCCTTGACACGGGCTCTGCTGTCCCCAACCTCCTTCCATCACTGTTTCCTTTGCTGCCTCCTCAGGATAATCTCTCCTCTGCCACTCGTCTTCCAGGCCCTTCTTCTTTACCGTCCTGAGCTACCTGTCTACGGGCAAATCGGCCTCCCCTCACCCACCCACCCTCCCTAGCTCCCTCCCTAGCCCTCCAGCCCCTGAGTGCAAGCGTCAGCCACATCTGTGGGTACTGTCTATGGGCTAACAGTGCCCAACATTTTGCCCACCCCCTCCCTAGAGCCGCAGACCTGGACACACAGTTGCCCACTTGGTATTTCCATGCCAGACCTTAACATCTTCTCCAGTCCAGCTTGCCCCAGACTGAATGTGTGAGTCCCATCTAAAAAACAAAAAGAAAGAAGATAAGACGGCCATTAGCCCACCCAGAAGTAGAACCAGAGAGGCACAGGAGTAGTTATGACTTTCTTTTCCCTGCCTCCCCTGAGATCTAATACACGAAGTAGCGGATGAATCAACGTAGGCATCGCATGTCAGGTTTCCTGCCAATGAAACCCAGGTCTAAGGATGTGCTTGAGGTGTGTGGGGAATATCGGTGTGCTAACTTTGGACCTCAGCTTTGGAGGATTCACCTATCCAGGCCAGGGATGCCGTCCGCTCTGTGGAGTGCTTGCTCAGCAGGCACAAAGTCCCAGGCTGAAGCTCTCTTTTCCCAAATACAGGCTGTTCTTTAAAATCTTAGGCCCTTTGCAGCCCAACAAAGTGTGCTCCCTGCAGACAGGCCCTTCTAAGAAGGCAGGGAGGGTAAGCTCTGCAACCCCAGCTCTCTCCCAAACTCATCAGTCACCCCAGGGAGGGACTGGTAGAGTGAAGCTAGCAACGCTCGGCTGGGTTTGGAGCCTCTTTCACTCTGTGGCCCTGGCTGGGCCTGGGGCTCATAGTCATCATCTGCCTCAGGAGTGCAAGGATTACAGGCATGTGATATCATGCCTGGCAAAGCTAGGGACATGTAAAGAAAATTCCATCTTAGGAAAATGCCCCCCCACCCCCCAAACACAGTGCGGGATCACAGACTGTTGGTGTTATGTCCGGAATCTCCTGGACAGCATTGCCTTGTCTCTGTGCTACCTCCCAGATCCATGCTGACATCATCTCCCCTTGTGCCTCTCACTGTTTCAACCACTGGCAACATCTGTTCTCGCCTCCTTTAGTCACCTGACCACATGCCATCCACAGGGATGTTTTCAGGGTACAAATCTTAGGGCATACTTTTTACCTACCTTTTTTTTTTTTCTTAACCATGGCTTTTGGCATCAGGACCCAGGTTCTTTGTAAAGCCTGCCCTATCTGCTTCTGCAGAGCCTTATTTTAGTAGCTGTCCCTTTGTCCTTGACTGCCAGTTGTCCTGGCTCCCCCTCTCTGGCCGAAGGACCTATGTATGTCATTTCCTACTTCAAACTCTTGAGACAGGGCCTCACGTAGTCCAAGTTGGCCTTAAACTCCTGTTCTTCCTCCTGTGTCCACCTCCTAAGGGCTAGGATTGCAGGTGAGTAACATCACACGCAGTTTGTGTGTGCTGCGGACCAAGCCCAGAGTCTAGCCAGGCATGGGGTCACATTTCCAGCCTTTGCAACTCGTTGTTTTGGTTTTGGTTTTCAAGACGGGGCTTCTCTGTATGGCGTCCCTGGCTGTCCTGGAACTCATTATGTAGACCAGGCTGGCCTCAAACTTGCAGAGGTCTGCCTGCCGCTGCCTCTAGCGTGCTGGAATCAACGGTATGCAGCGCCCTGCCTAGAGGAGAACGTGGGGGAAGGGAAGCCCCACACTTGGTCCTAAGGAACCCCAGCGTATCCTGGGAGAGAAGCAGGGCTCACTGTGGAGCACAAGAAAAGCAGACCCCTGCGGTGCCGTCCAGGAGCTCAGGCATTCAGGAGGCGTTTCCTCTTATGGTGGGCATCAGGTCCCCGGAAGTAGAGTTATAGATGGATGTGGGCGGCCATGGGTGCTGGGGACTGGACCTGGGTCCTCTGCAAGAGCAGCCCGTGCTTCAGCCAGTCTACCTTACTTTTTTTTTTTTTTTTTTTTGATGTATACATACGCACACACAGCGCACATGTGGAGCCCAGAGGACAACGGTCAGAAGTCCTGTCCTTCCACTGTGTAGGTATCAGGCTTGATGGCGACTGCTCTTCCCTCCTTGTTGGGAGACTTTATTTTTTTGAGGTGAGGTCTAGACTGCCTGGCCAGTTAGCCCTGGAGACTGCCCATCTCCACCTCCCAGCACTGGGGCTGCAGATGTGGGCTGCCGCAGCAGGCTTTCATGTGAGAAATGAGGCTCGAACTCATGTCCTCAGGCTCAAGCAGCAAAGTCTTGGTCCACTGAACAGACTCCCTAATCCCTGATAGAAGAAACCCTCCTCCTCCCCCTCCTCTTCCTCCTCCCCCTCCTCTTCCTCCTCTCCCTCTTCCTCCTCCCCCTCCTCTTCCTCCTCTCCCTCTCACTCCTCCCTCTCCTCTTCCTCCTCCCCCTCCTCTTGCTCCTCCCCCTCCTCTTCCTCCTCTTCCTCCTCCTCTTCCCCCTCCCCCCTTCAGATTTCCTTATTTTCACTGTATGTGTATGGGTGTTCTGGCTTCATGCACATTGCCGTAGGAGGCCGGAAGACGGCACTGGAACCTCTGGAACTGGGGTTACAGCTGGCTGTGAGCCACAGTGTGGGTGCTGGGATCTGTCCATCTCTTCAGCCTCTGATGACACCTTTAAAACAAAAACTAGAAGCCGAGATGATGAAACTGGAGCTGGTGGAGCAAAGTCACTCTTCCAGCGAAGGGCAGGGAGCTGAGCGGCAGGCAGCCTGACTGCAGAGCCCAGGCTTCCAACCACCGGCTCGCCCCAAGGAAGTAAATGCTCACACTTTTCCAGACATTGGTGGAGACTTTTTTTTTTTTTTTGAATTGGCATCTTTCCCAATTTATCTCAAATTATAGCATTCGTGGAGCAGCCTGCTTTCATTCCAAGAATGCTTTGTTCTGTGCCTGGCAGGGCCTCTCCAGAGTCTGCCTCCTTGATTTCAGGTGCCCACAGTGGTTTATCAACACCAAGTGTGCTGCTACACCCTTGGCCAGCTCACCTGGAGGCTCCGTCAGGACGGCGTGGATCTGCTTTAGGACAGTGTTGAACAGTGTGTTTCCCAGGGTGCTGACTAAGAGAGTAAGCTGCAGTCCCAAACTCACAGCACAGGGAGAGTAAAACTCAACCCTCGCTTACCAGAGCCATGGCAGAAGCTCGCCAGAGAAGCTCGGTTTTTACGAAGATAGCCTGAAATACCTGGTAGGCCAGTCCTTCAAGATGTCACCCATCCTCCTGTGAAGAGAGGAAGCCAAGGTGCCGCTGGGCGTGGCGGGTAAGGGCCACACTGTTCACGGCTCACCACAGATAAGTCACAAAACAAACTTCTTGAGGAATTTAGTCGTTTGTGTCAGTGTGTGTCCTATTATCTACACAGAAAACCCGCCAAGAGCACACTTAGAATATGGAAAATATTTCCTGTCTCGGCAGTTAAGGTCCCAGCTGGTATAGTGGTCCCAGCTAGGCTGAAGGGGAAGAGCCTAGTCTACACGTGAGACACCCCCCCCCCCCGCCCTCCCTCCTCCCTCTCCGCTTCCCCCCTCCTTCCCACCCCTTCTCCCTTCCTTCTGTGGCAGGGATGAACTCGGGGTCCCAGGCACTCTAGAGAAGTTCCCAGACCTTGAGCGCCACCCTGGTCCTAGATCTCACATCTTAAAAACATTTAAAGACATTCCACGCAGCTGGAGAAAAGCAGGAATCCCAGCACCGCTTTCTTTACCACCTTTAAAGGGCCGACTCAGGGAGCCTTGCTTATTTTCTGTCACTATTTCAGCTGTTTCTCCTGGCACCCCTATCTGCAAGCTGGGCAGTGCTGTTAGGGTTGTATTTCTTTCTTTTTTTTTTTTTTCTTTTTTTCTTTTTTTAAAAGATTTACTTATTTATTATTATGTATACAGAGCTCTTCCTGCATGTATACCTGCAGGCCAGAGGAGGGAGGCCAGATGGTTGTGAGCCACCATGTGGTTGCTGGGAATTGAACTCATGACCTCTGGAAGAGCAGTCAGTGCTCTTAACCGATGAGCCATCTCTCCAGCCCAGGGTTGTATTTCACACTTAACATTTACTTAGTTTTGGATGGGGAGCTACCTGGAGGTTTTGGCCGGGTGACTTTTCTTGGTGAAAGGGAAACTGCACTGGCCTGCCTCAGGCAGCTCTCTGATACTCTGATACATTGTCACTTTTACTATTAAGCAGTGATCACTATTACTCCATAGAGATTGATATTCTATTTCAGCAGTCTCAACCTGTGGGTCATGAGGTCTTGAGGGGTCCAAGGACCCTTTCACCGGGTGGCCCAAGGCCATCAGAAAACAGAGCTGTGTCAGAGGGTCCCAGCGGCAGGAAAGGTGGAGAGCCCCGGCCTTTTCTCCTCTCAGCCCTGCAGTTGCCTCTCTTAAGGCTTTTGTCTTCTTAGTAAAAGCCTGCCTGCAGCAGAGCTGTCACAAGACCTCTTTGCTTCTAAGCAATCCAGAAACGATGTTGCTTTTCTTGGGTCCCTGAGACATTCTTCTCCTGTTAGTCAGACTCGTTTCCAAAGCCTTCTGCCAGACTCATCAATTTCTGCTCCCAACCCTGAGGGAGCCTTGCTTCCCTCCTTACCAAAAGAATCGCCCCCCCTTTTTCTTTTCTTTCTTTTTCCTCTTTCTTTCTTTCTTTCTTTCTTTCTTTCTTTCTTTCTTTCTTTCTTTCTTTTTGCTAATAACTGAAGAGGAAAGATTATTTCAAGAATTTCCTCTGGACTACGGGTGGGGTAGGAGGAGACTAAGTAAGCAATGATTATCTCCCTCTTTTAAGATCCTAACAACAAGCCAGGCGTGGTGGCGCACACCTGTAATTCCAACACCCGAGGCTGAGGCAGGCACATCTTGGTAAATTCGAGGCCAGTCTGGTATTGTTTTTAAATTATCTGGATTATCATTAGTATTACCAGCTAGCAATCAATTAAGACACAGACACTTGTTATATTTTAAAATAGCCTTAGTTAACCTGGGACAGGGCAGACATTAATCCTCTAAACTACTTCCCTTAGTAGTTTAGGGCAGGTATGGGATCTCTGCCTCAATCCCATGCCATCTGCTTCTAGTAACGTCTATCAAGCTACCTCTCATCCATAATCCCACATATTTGTTAATGTTCTTCATCTGGGCTGGATTCTCCATCCACGCCGGCCATGTGCTTCTCCTCCAGCTAACCCATGGCGGCCTCCTCTCTTCCCTTCGGGTCTCTCTCCTTCCTCCTTGTGGCGGTCTTTCTTCTTCTTCCCAGAATTCCCCGCCTCCTCTCTCTCTCTCAGCTCAGGGAGTCTTAGCCACACCTCTATCTCTTCTGCACTGCCCAAGTGGGATGGCTTTTTATTAATCAAAAGGTGGGTTACAGAGACAGCAAGCAGTAATTAGCATCAAAATACATAAGACCATCTCCCAACAGCCTGGTCTACAGAGTGAGTCCTGGACAGCCAGGGCCACACAGAGAAACCCTGTCTCAGTGGTGTGTGTGTGTGTGTGTGTGTGTGTGTGTGTGTGTGTGTGTGTGTGTGTGTGTGTGTAGGTAAGTTTCGTGGTGAACAGCTGCACAGTTATGGCAGGAGGGCAGAGTATGCGAGCACCCAGCATGGATGGTGGCTTCCTTGTGGCTGCAGAGATAGAGTTCCCTTTACTCTTCCCTGTCCTATGTACTCTGGCCTTTCCCTAAGGCTGCCAGGCCACCCTGCAGTCGGGGCAGAATGACTGTGGCCTTGCATGTATGAGAGCACAGCCAACATGGCCGTGGCTTTGCATGTTTGAGAGCACAGCCAACATGGCCATGGCCTTGCATGTATGAGAGCATGGCCAACATGACCGTGGCCTTGCGTGTTTGAGAGCACAGCCAACATGACCATGGCCTTGTGTGTATGAGAGAACAGCTAACATGGCCGTGGCCTTGCGTGTTTGAGAGCATGGCCAACATGACTGTGGCCTTGTGTGTATGAGAGCACAGCCAACAAGACCCGAGGTGCTGATCATTTAAAAGCAGGCTCGGCGAAATTTGCGAAGATGGAGGTTGTGCTGCCGGAGGACAGGCCCGCATATCAAATATGAACATACATCTTTGTGTGTGGTTGCTTCTAGTCACTTCTGGTGTGCCTTCATGGACAGCAAACTGACAGTCAACTAGATGACCACAGGACACTAGGTTCCTGCCTGGAGTCGCCATCCCTGTGCTCTGAGTACACGCTGCATTTGGTCTTCCTCTGTCACTGTCATGGGGACCGAACTCAGAAACTTTAGTAGCCGAGTACCACTAAACTATAGTTTCAGCCTCTGACATCCCTCCTTTGAGAAGATAAAGGGGTAATTTAACCTGTCACTTCCATCCAATGCATAATATTGAATTATGTAATATGCAAAGACTTGCTAGCAATCTGTTCTCCAAACTGTATGTGTGATTTTAAAAAATAGCATTTAAAAAATTATTTGCACATGTATTTGTCTGAATGTGAGTTTGTACATGTACGTGCAGTGCCTTCAGAAGCCAGAAGAAGGGAGTAGGTCCCCCGGGTTACAGCGGTTGTGAGTCACCTGACACATGCACTGAGGATTGAACTCTGGTCCTCGGCAAGAGCAGTGTGAGCTCCTAACCACTGAGCCGTCTCTCCAGCCGTCAAATCCGTTGGTAGCCAAAGGTTAGTGATGTGGCTTGGTTGGTACAGCACCTGTCTAGGATGCACAGAGCCCTGGCTGGATTCAGCCCTCAGCACACCCAAGCCAGGCGTGCTGCCTCAGGGGTTCAAGGCCAGCCTGGGCAACCTTTTTTTTTTTTTAACGTAAGTTTCACTTTAATTTGTAAAATCCACTTTTAATTTGAAAAAAAAACTTTTTTAAAATTTTACAATTTCACACATGTACACCTTGCATACTGACTCTCTGGTCCACGTGTGTCTGTGTGTTTCATTCTGTCACCACCTCTCCCCTAAGGTGAGCCAGGCCCAGTTGCGTAATTGGGGGTTTTGGAGCCTGGTGGGCCCCTCGGAGGGCACACAACTAAAGACAGTAATTCCCTGCTTCCTAGACTCTATGGTTGTTAATAGCGCAGCTGTGAAGGGAAGGGCTCCGTGTACCCAAGGCCCTTTTGTGACTGTGTGTGTGTGTGCACGTGCGTGCGTGCGTGCGTTCGTGCGTGTGTGTGTGTGTGTGTGTGTGTGCGCGCGCGCGCGTTCGTGTGTAGGGCAGATGACTACACTTGATATGCATCTGTGATCTCAGCTGTTTGGAATTTAGACAATGATATTCCAAACTCTGTCTCCTGCCTCTCTTCTACCGGGTTCCCTGAGCCTTGCAGGAGGAGGCGTGAGTTGCTTGCTCGCGGGCCCGCATCAATCACTTGTCTGCTATAGGCAGCCATGAGCCTCTGAACTCACCGCTGTTACTGTTAGAGGGCTCGCTGACGGGGCTGGGAGCTGCTTTGTCTATGGATATATGCATAGCATGCAGAAGACAGTTTGCAGCTGCGAGAGGCTTCCTCTGACCACTTCGTTAATCTCACAATAAAATGACTTGGTACTTTCTAAAACTGAATTCCTGGAGCCCCCCCCCCTTTTTTTCAAGTGTGGTGGGATTTAAAGTCAGATAAGGTAAGTAGGTGCAACAGGAGGCATAGAATGCTGCGTAAGTGTGAGGCAGAGGGAAATGATCGGCCCTAATACCTCACAGGCAAATATTTATAGAATAGTGTATGAAAACAAGTGCTCGGACTTGGGCCCCAGTGCCGCTTGGGAACATGTGAACTCCGGGCCATGACCTGAGGCTGTGCAGGTTCCTGCAAACAGTGATGGCACCGTGTAGGAGCATCAAGAGTCAGTTCTGGTGGAGGCTCACAGTGGCCACTGCATGCAGCCTGCCAAGTGGGGGCGTGGGGTAAGGTAACTAACAGGACTTGTTTCTGCTGCGTCAAGAGACTCAAAGGGGTTTTAAGTCCCTAGAGTTAAAAAATGGAGTCTAAAGAGGCTGCGCATGGCACGCCTTTAATCCCAGCCCTCGGGAGGCTGAGGCAGGCTGAGCTCTATGAGTCTGAGGCCAGCTTGGTCTACAGAGTGAGTTCCAGGACAGCCAGGATTGCACACACACAGAGAAACCCTGTCTCAAACAAACAAAGACAAACACAAATCAATAGAAGCTGGGCATGGCAGAACGTACCTTTCCTGCCAGGACTCGAGAGGCACAAGCAGAGAGTCTCCAGGCAGACAGGGTTTACATACTGAGACCCTATCTCACAGCAAAACAAAACAAAAACAAAGAACAATGAAAAACAGACATGGTGGACCCGACTCTTGGGAGGGGAAGGTGGGATGACCCAGCAATGTCGACGCTGGCAGTGCGGTTTCCCACTAAAACACCAACCTTTCACAAGGACTAATGTTTGTGTGGAACCACAGAAAGTTTTCAGTAATATATTGATTATAGATCAGAAGGACATTGACAAAATGCCTAAGAAAATAATTTGGTTTGTTTGTTTGTTTGTTTTTTGAGACAGGGTTTCTCTGTGTAGCCTTGGCTGTCCTGGACTCACTTTGTAGACCAGGCTGGCCTCGAACTCACAGTGATCCGCCTGCCTCTGCCACCACACCCGGCACAGAAAGGAGTGGCTGCAGGTAATGTCCTTGTTGCTGCCACGTTCCCTGCTTTTTTACAGTATTTTCAATAAACTGTTCATAAACAAAACAAGAAAGACATACAAAGGAGAGAATTATTTTGGCCAGTGGCTTCAGAGTTCTCAGTCTATGGTGGCCCAGCTTAGTAGCGGGCATCGCATGCCATGGCGGGAGCAGATGGAAGAAGACAGTGCTTATCTCATGACGGAAAGCAAAAGTCTAGCCTGGGGTCCTAAGATAGCCCTCAAGTTCCTGCCCCCCAGTAATCCACATCTTTTGGAAAGCCCCATCTCCTAACGTTTCCATGATCTCTCAGATCTGAACTATGACAAAAAAAGAATTGGAAATATTGAAGAAACATCTGCACTCCCGAGTTCCAGCCAGGCCCGGAAAGACAGGTATTGCACAGTCTAACTGATAAGGGAATAAAAATGAGCTGATGCCACAGATGGGGAGAGCAGGCTGTGGTCCAGGGGATCATCTGAGATGGAGGAGTGAGATAGGAGCCACGGGAAAGGTTGATGAATAGACACTAACTGAGGGGTGAGACGCTCTGATGTGCACACAGTACACAGTAAGACGATGGCAGATAGCGATGCGCTGTGTGTTCCAAAGAGCTCTAAGAAAGAATGTTGTTTCCGCTGTAAAGAAATGATAATGCTTAAGGAGTTAGATACGGACTTTACCTATTGATGAGCATGCCTGCAGGGGTCTCTGTGTGACAGTATGTGCACACATGTGCGCCTGTGCTCACACAGAGACAAGAAGTGGGTGTCAGGGGTCCCCCACAATAACTCTTCACTTAGTCCTTCGAGTCAGGGTCCCTTCCTAAACCTGGAGTTTACATATTTCTAAGCTAGGTTAGCAAATCCCAGCAATTCCTCTGGAGCCATGGGAGCTACGGTTAAAGGCATGAGTTAGGTGCCCAGCCTGTTAAAGGGGCGGTGGGGGGGGGGCGGTGGTGGTGATAGTGGGGGGGTGGTGATGGTAGGGGTGGCAGCGGTGGTGGTGGGAGGGGTGGTGGTGGCGGTGGTGATGATGGTGGTGATGGTGGGTGGTGGTGGTGGTGATGGTGATGATGGTGGTGATAGTGGTGATGGTGGTGATGGTGATGGTGGTAGTGATGGTGATGGTGGTAGTGATGGTGGTGGTGGTGGTGGTGATGATGGTGGCGATGGTGGGTGGTGGTGGTGGCAGGGGTGGCAGTGGTGATGGGTTGCTAGATGGGTGTGGTGGGAGGGGTGGTGTTGGGTGGGTGGTGTTGGGTGGGTGGTGGTGGTGGTGGTATCTGAACTCTGGTCCTCAGGAGTGAGAAGCAAGCACTCTGAACTGTTAAGTCATCACTAGCCCTGACAGGATTGAATTGATTTAAGTGTCATAGGATGTATCCATGTATCAAAACATCATATGACACTCTACTGATATATATAGTTTTTAAGTTTTTCACATGCCATTTAAAAATAAAATTAAAAGGTGGGATGTAACTCGGTGATGAAACACTTGCCTACTGTACATAAGGTCCTGGGTAGAGAGAGAAAAAAAGGTGGATAGGATAGACAGATAGACAGATAGATAGACAGACAGACAGATAGATGATAGGTAGATAGATGGTAGATACCTAGATGATAGATACATAGATAGATAATAGATAGATAGATGATAGATAAGGTAGACGGCAGATACATGGATGATAGACAGACAGACAGATAGACAGACAGACAGACAGACAGATAGATAGATAGATGATAGATAAGATAGACGGTAGATACATGGATGATAGATATAGACAGACAGACAGACAGACAGATGATAGAGAGAGAGATGGTATACAATGGAAGTGGAGAGCACACCGAGGATGCAGAGTCTCCCAGCCCCCACCCCATGTGGGCGCTCACACCGCTGGTAATCAGGTTGCCGTCTCTAGCAGCCCAGCTGGTTTAAAGCCCATGATTTGAGACACAGACAGGCTGTCCTCAGCACATTTCACCAGTCGTACCTGAGCTGCCGGGGCTGGCTGGTGTAATCATTCCGTCTGGTAGTGCTGCAGGCAGACAGCAACAGAAAGGCGCCTGAGAGGAGGTGAGGAGTATTTTTAACACAGACAAGGCAAGGGTTTGGCCCTGTTAGCTCCTGCATCGCCCGCTGTGTGCAGCACCTCTGTGTTGCTTCATCCTAGGCAGCTCGTATAGGGCGGAGACTTGTTTCTTTCTCCCACCGCCCCTTTGGGGACCGATCTCCTTTCTCCCTCCTCTGAGGTCATGCTCAGCCGCTCTGTGTTTCTGATGCCCTTGCCTCAAGAACCCCCCATGAAGTCACCTGACAGGCTTGCCCAGACTTTCTGGTCTTGCTGCATCGCTTGTGTCTCGCCACTTAAAGTTGAGATATTTATAGAGTCTTAAATATAAGATGCCTTAGGAGAAATGGCCTGCTGTGTCAGAATTCCCTGCTTGAGCCTACATTGTGAAACTTTGGGAAAGGTTCCCGATTAATGAATCTTGGTTTATTAATTTGTCAGGTGGAAGACTTATTTTTTAGGGCAAAAACAAAATGTCCCGGTTCTGAGGATATAGCTCAGTTGGCATCCTGCTGTCCTGGTGTGCATGGCGTCCTGGACTGGATCTTCAGCACCATGTAGGTGTGTGTGTGTAGGTGTGTGTGTGTGTATGTAGGTATGTGTGTAGGTGTGTGTGTATGTAGGTAGGTGTGTGTATGTGTGTAGGTGTGTGTGTATGTAGGTAGGTGTGTGTATGTGTGTAGGTGTGTGTGTATGTAGGTAGGTGTGTGTATGTGGTTGTGGGAGGGTGTGCCTCTAATCTCAGAACCAGAGGTAGAAGCAAGAGGATAAGGAGTTCAAGGTCACCCTTGGCTACACAGTGAGGGATACATGAGATCCTGTATCACAAATGGGGGGAGGGGCTGGAGAGCTGACTCATCAACTCGCAGCACGTGCTGAACTTGCAGAGGACCCAGCTTTAGTTCCCAGCAACCACACTGTGCCTCAAAGTGATCTCTAACTCCAGTTCCGGGGATCCAGCACCCCCTTCTGGCCTCCACAGGTACCAGGCATGCGTGTGGTACACAGACAGACATGCAGAGAAACATACATATACATATACATACATGCATGTATATACACACATATATGTATATATGTATATATGTATATGCATATATATGTGTGTGTGTGTACACACACACACAAAGGTAAATAAATCTGATAGAACCTTTAAGGAGAGATAAACCTGTTTTTTAGGATTCCAAGTGTGGGATCGGAATGGTCTCATGAGAGAACAGGTGAGGTTAATTCACTAGAAGAGCAACCACCTCGTGCAGGAGCTTAATTGTTGCCAGCTGAAAAGATCCCGTGAACAGACTCTGGGAGGAGATATGTAAATGAGCTCAGAACTGGAGGCGGGGCTTTTTGGAGACTTGGAATAGTTTAGGCTGTTCATCTCTGCACTTCGAGACCCTCCTAGAGAGAACCGCTCGAGGGAAGGTTGTGGGGCTCCGGCTCCTGCTGAGGTTCTGGGTTCTGGTTACTCCAGGTTCCAGCAGAAGAAATCCTGCTGATTGTGCCAGGAGAATCGTTCCTTGGAACTGATATCCTTAAGGTATTGTTATTGCGTCTATTAATCCTCATTTCCTATTGTTTTGGTTAGTCGGGTTATAAGGGACGTATGCTCGGTCACTAAGTTGTTAATAAAATATATTGGTTAAGAAAATTGAGCTTACAGAACCTAGTGTCTTTATGGCTACATTTAAAAAAAAAACCTCTAACAAACTTTATTCAGCACTGAAAAAAAAGGCCCACTTCAGTGAAGCCTGGCTTCCTGTAGAAGCAAAGATACACGTGTAGCTGAAGTGTCCGTGTCTCACCTGTGTGATGATGCCTGATGACTTGAGCTTGACGTAACTTTTGAACTGTGATGGTCTTAAGTAATGACACAGTCAGGCGAAGTTCACAAAATTCAGTTCACCATAACATAAGGGATTTCCTGCGAGTACCAAACAGTTATTCTATTTGATTGATTCCAAGATATTGATGGTTGCAAGATGTGCTTTTCCCCCCTGAACTCCTTTGAAAGAAAAAAAAAATGCCAGTTACAAACTATTTTTTTTAGGTAACTTGTAAAGATGTCACAACATTGAACAAGTATTATAAAATTGAAAAAATATAGACTTTAGCATACAATGGCCATATTTCATTTTTGTACTTTATGATGTATTGTTTATATATTATTACAAATCTTTAAGGGGAATAAAAATCATTTTCCTAGTGAGAGCAGATTAGTGGATGAAGCTCATGGCAGAGCACAGTTTGCTACCAACACTTCAGAAACCGTGAAGCTAACAAGATGGCTCAGCAGCCAAGGGCACTTGTGCTTGCAAGGGTGTCCTGTGAGCACACACGACTGCTCACAACCATCGTAACTAGTTCCAGGAGATCAACACCCGACTTTGACTCCCTTCCTCTGGCCCTCACAGGCACCAGGCGTGGATGTTATATGCACACATACGTGCATGCAAAACACTCACACACATAAGAAATTAAAAACAACTAGAGCAATTGTTTATTTGTTTTTAAGACAGGGTTTCTCTGTGTAGCCTTGGCTGTCCTGGAACTAGGCTGGGCTGGCTTCGAACTCAAAGGCCCAGCCTCCCGAGTGCTGGGATTACAGGCATGTGCCACACCATGCCTAGGTACCCCAAAACATTTTTTTAAATTTCATGAACTAAAATCATATTCAGCTAGTTCAAGCACCCAAGCAAGGATGGGTCCTTGCACCCATCTTGGATATTAACCTGACTGGATCTGGGATCAAGCAGATAGGCTACTGGGTACTCCCATGAGAGATTTTTCTCCAGGTTATTTGAAGTGAGAAGGTTCACCCAAAATCGCCTTCTGGCGACAGCCCGGATTCGTCTGCTTGCTGCCACTCTCCACGGCAGGTTCACTCACTTTTGTTGTCCCGGACGCTGCATCCCTCTGTGGCTGTGAGGAGCTGGCTTCAGGTTTCCATGAGGACTAAGGGTTAGGGGCTCCGCAGGACTCCTCCCAGCCTGAGCTACCAGACTGGGACTGCGGAGATGCTCCAGCCTTGCGCAGGCAGCGCCGTGGAATACCCAGACTGTATCCCGTTAGCATATTAGTTCAATCTGTCCTGTTCCTCTAGGGAACCCTGACTAAAACACTGTGTACCCCTGGTATAATACTCTTCTCTAAAGGTAGGAAATATTTTGATCAGTCTAGTGGAGTATTTCACTGTGCTTGGCAGCAAAAACTCTTTCCATAAATTCATACCGTTTGGCATGCGATTTACGCATTACCCCCTTATGGTTCCTATCTCCCCAAAGCTTGATAGGTTCTGATTGAAGTGATTCAGATCCTGGAGGAGACTGGCTCCGGACGTTCTCACCAGATGTGTCACTCGGCTGGTTGATGCTGTAAGGTAACATGTGGGCCAATCGACTTAAAGGAGGCGAGGGAGGTCATGGGCTGATTCTCCTGCTGTGGGGCCCTGGAGCAGGACACCAGACAAGGGGAGAGAGGAAGAGAATCTGAGATCCCACCTCCGCCTTTTTAAGGGCACAGGCTCTAAATACCAGAAAGAGTCCTCACTGGGCACTGCTCTTTTTGCTTGGACCAGCTCTCAACATTTGGGCTAAAGTCTTCCACACACGAGACGTTTGGGAAACACTCAATATCCAAACTGTAACATCAGGCGAGCTGCTGTTTATATATCGCACGCCGATCTGTTACCTTTAACACGCAGATGGTGTTTTTGTTTTTTTGGTTGGTTTGTTTGTTTGTTTTGGTTTTGGTTTTTTGAGACAGAGTTTCTCTGTATAGCCCTGGCTGTCCTGGACTCGCTTTGTAGACCAGGCTGGTCTCAAACTCACAGCCATCCACCTACCCCTGCCTCCCTTGTGCTGGGATTTAAAGGCATGCGCCACCACCACCCGGCCTACGCAGACGCAGACGGTGTTTTAAGGCTATGGTTCGCGATCTAGTCTTTCCTATAGCGTTGGAGTGCTGAGGTGTGCGCAGCTTCGCAGGCATGGAGTACTAGCAGACAGACAGTACAGGGCAGAGTAGAGTCAGTTCATCAGCTGTACAGGGGCCGTGTCACGCAAGATGAAATAATTAGGCAATCAGGAAAATATTTGATAGTTTGTAGGAGGAATTTTAATATTCTGAAATAAAAAGAGAAACGGATGTAAAAAAAAAAAGCCAACATCACATACAGCATCTTAGACCTGTCTTTCCATTTCTGACCACACTTCCTAAATCTATTTTTCTTTTCTTGGTTTTTCAAGGGTTTTTCGAGACAGGGTTTCTCTGTGTAGTCTTGGCTGTCTTGGGCTTGCTTTGTAGACAAGTCTGGCCTCAAACTCACAGAAATCCACCTGCCTCTGCCTCCGGAGTGCTGGAATTAAAGGCGTGCACCTCCACACCAGGCTCCTAAATCTATTTTTCATGGGTGTGATGGCTGTTTTGGTTGTTGAGTTGACCACATCTGAAATTAACTAAACCCCCAAATGGCTGGGCACCCCTGAGGGATTGCTGCTTAATTACATCATTTGTGGTGGGAAGATCCACTTCCAAGGCCGACCTTTGAGGATGGAGGAAGACACACCTACCCGTAACCTGGGCCACACCTTCTTCCGGAAGCCTACTACATAAAGGGCAGCGTGGGTCTTGCTCTCGCTGGCGTTAGAGCCACTTCTTCAGGATTCCAGCATCTACTGAAGAGCAGTTCAGACTTCCAGCCTCGAGGACTGAGCATCTATCGGACTCTTGGACCTCCTGCTCATAGGCAGCCATTGTTGGGTTAGCTGGACCACGGCCTGCAAGTCATTGTAATAAATATATAACATAATAAATTATATATAATAAATAACCATTCTATAAGTTCTGTTGCTTTCGAGAACCCGGGCTAGTACTGATTTTGATACCAGAAGGAGGGCATTGATTGACAGACCTGACCATGGTTTTGGGAGGACTGTGGAAGGGCTTTGGAACTCTGGGCTAGAAAAGCTGAAGCCGCTGAGTGTTGAGAGCTCAGTGGGATGCTCTGTGGGAGCTTGGAGGATCAGAATGCTGAGAGCAGCGCAGATGATGGAGACCCGGCTTGTGAGGCACAGAGGAAGTTTAAGGCTCTTTCAGGGCTGTTTGCTATTTTGAATTAAGATTCTGTGGTTCTGGTCAGCTGGGGCTGAGGAATCAGCTGTGATTGACAAGAGACCAGAAACATGGATGTAAAATGTTTGGGTTATTGGGACAATTAGTTCTGGTCAGCAGGAGTTGTGAATTTGGTGGTGATTAAGAAGAGACCCTCATCACCGAGGTAAATCTTCTGTAAAGTGTTTCCTTAGTGTCAGCACATGGAGTATGTTCCAGGAATAGTCACGGTTGTACCTCATGTTGGCAGCTGAACGTGGGTCACCCAGGTGGTTCTGGTTTTGAAGGTATCAAGAGGTCATGGAAAGCAGCTGAGGTCTGGCACTGTGTGGCAGGGCTTGGAGTCCGTGAAGACAGCTCAGGAGAGGCTCTTGGTTGCAGGAAGGGACCCCCAGCATTGTGGGGATGCCAGTACCATGGGCTGACCACCAAGAACAGCAGCAGCCGTGGAGTGGAGCTGGCCTGAGCCTGGAAGACATGTGTGCTGCAGAGGGCGGAGCCAGAGAAGTGGTGCAAACCCTGTGGAGCAGCGCAGAAGATCATGCGTGGGTCCCAGACACTGGGCATCGAGTTGTTTACACGGTGGGAGTTTGGTTTTGCTAACACTGAATTTTTAAGTATTTGAATTTTTAAAGGCTGTGGGAATTTTTAAGTTTGCAAAATGCTTTATATGTGATGTCTTTATTAATGTGTGATTCTTGGGGATGAACAAGAAAGGAAAGGTCATGGCTTAGCGGTGATGTATTTGTGTGTCAAGCGGACAAGGGGTCAGTTGCGCTAGTTAGTTTTAGGTCAACTTGGCAGAAGCTAAAGTCATCCAGGATGGGGGAAACTTAGTTAAGGAAATGTCTGCATAAAATCGGGTTGTAGGCAAGCCTCTACGGTATTTTCTTAATTAGTGATTGATGTAGGAGGACCCAGCCCGTTGTGGGCACTGCTATCCCTGGACTGGGGGTCCTGGGTTTTATCAGAAAGCAGGCTGAGGAAGCCGTGGGGAGCAAGCCAGTAAGCAGCACCCCTCGTGGCCTCTGCTCCTGCCTCCAGGTTCCTGCCCTGCTTGTGTTCTGTCCTGACTCTTTTCAAAGATGGAGTAAGATGTGGGAGTGTAAGCCAGATTAACCCTTTCCCCCCCAGGCTGCTTTGGTCATGGCATTTCATCCCAGCAGTGGGTATCCCTGACTAAGACAAAAGCTTACAACTATCACTCATTCCTTTCTTCCCACACAGCTGTAGAATTTTAATTAAATAATGTTTGTTAGAGGGCTAGAAATGTAACTTAGCTGTTTGCCTAGCACGCACAAAGCCCCTAGCATGGAGTTCAAGCCTCCGCACTGCATAAACAAGCAGTGGCAAACGATACGATCCTAGCACTTAGAGGTAGAGCACAAAGATCTGACGTTTGAGGTCATCCTTGGCTATAAAGGGACTTAGAGACCACTCTGGACTTACAAGACCCTGTGTCCAAAAACAAACATAAAAATGATTGTTGGAGAATTCATGCTTCTTTGGAAGTGATTTAGTTTCATCTATATTAAAATCATCCAACCTCAGGTTATTAGAGGAATTGTATTGGTTATTGAAGTTGAAGGAATACATTTGTTCAGTGTTTTCTTCCCATTTGTGATGACAAGAAAAAAACCCAGTACATGTGATCTAAATCACTAGCACACTACTTTACACTCTTTCTCCTTAATAAAGCAGATGAGATAGCTGAAATTACAGATGTCTCCTTTTCTTTGATGGATGTCAAGAAAATATTATAGAATATTTGGAATCTTTGGAAAAAAATGAACAACAAAGAAATATGTTAAGTTTTGTGCTGTTGGAATTTTGATGAAAGTATAGTGGGGGTGTCTCTTACCAGAAGAACCCTGCCCGTTAGTTATGGCGGACCTCTGTGTGGTGGTGTTTACCTCTAACGTGCTATTTGTCTCTCAATTGTGTGAGTCAATTGCTTGTTCATATCAGCTGTCTTGGTCACTATGACCATGGAAGCTCTTAAAAAAGAAAGCATTTAACGGGGCCTTGCTTATAATTTCCAAGGCTTAGTCCATTATCGTCACGGTGGGAAACATGGCAGCGTGCAGGCAGACGTGGTGCTGGAGAAGGAGCTGAGAGTTCCACTTCCAGATGTACAGGCACTAGGAAGAGAGGGACACTGTGACTGGCTCTGGTTTTTGAAACCCCAAAGCCCACACCCAGTGACACACTTCCTCTAACAAGGCCACACCCCCAGCAACAAGGCCACACCCCCAGCAACAAGGCCATACCCCACCAACAAGGCCACACCCCCAGCAACAAGGCCACACCCCGCCCACAAGGCCACACCCATCAACAAGGCCACACTCCCACCCACAAGGCCACACCCCCACCCACAGGGCCACACCTCCTAATCCTTCTCAAGTAGTGCCACTTCTTGATGACTAAACATTCAAATATATGGGGTGGGGTGGGGTGGGGGGAGCATTCTTATTCAAACCATCGAATCTCCTTTCTGTAATTGACAGCCCAGTTTCTCTCTGACTCTCTCTCTCTCTATTATTACCAGAACCACTGCACTAGAACGCGTCACTCATGTTGAACTCACTGCAGTCACTAGTGATCTTACACATACAACTCCTGTCTCTCATACCCGCTTTGCCACATTTCCGTAGGGACTCAGCCTTTTCTTTCTTCCGCTTACTCCGCGGAGTGTAAGTAAGCTACATTCTCCAGGCTGTCTGTGCAGTAAGTGGGGCCCCGGGCCTGGATTGCTGACTACTGGGAACTGAGAAGTGTTTGCTGCCAGTGCATGATGTATGCACTACTTCCCGCCTCTCCCCTTCCAACGGCAGTGGAGAATGACACGAGCGAGCTACTGTTGTCACCCCACTGATACTTGGGGCCAGTTGTCACAACAGCGAGCCGTTGCCCGTACTTTGTTTGTTCCTGTGGCTCCTCTCTTGCCTGGTCTGTCCTATACGCCCTTTGCTTATTTTCCTGTGCTGTCTCATGCTCTGGACATGTACTGTGCCCCGATGGCTCATGTATTAGAGGCTTGGCCACCAGCCAGTGGGGCTTTGGACATGGCTGGATCAGGATTAACGTCATCGGCGGATCAACCCCATTGACGCATTCAGTTTGAAGGTGCTGTTCAGGGGTGACAGGGCCTCGGTGGATGAGGTAGGTGACTGAGCTGTGCCTTGGAAGAGTGTGTCTTCGCTCTGGCCCCATTTTCTCATTCTTTCTGCTCTCTGGCTGTGACCAGTGACCTTCCATTGTGTGCCTCTCCCTTCCTCTGATCCGGTATTGGAGCCAGATAACCATAAACTAACAGTGTGAGCTTAAAAAAAATTCTTTTCTCTTTTAAGTTGTTTCTCTAAGGTATTTTGAGTGATTCAAAACTAACTTCTCTACTCGCTCCTTAAATATTTTATGTGTACGGTTACTTGGCCCAGTGTTTCCTTTCTTAGCAGGCGCCCATGATTGTACTTTGCTTCTGGGATGGTAAACAGTAAACGTGTTCCTTCTTTCCATGTTTGAGTGAGTAATTGCACACATGCAGAGGGATGCATCTGGATGCATGCATGTGGAGTCCTGAGGTTGATGCTTGCTATCTCACAGATGCAGCGGGGTCTTGTTGCTGAGCCTGGAGCTTGAACACTTGGCTAGCCAGCTTGCTTCAGGGATCCAGTCTCTACCTCTCATGGGCTGGAGTTACAGACTTGACGCCATGTGGGCCCGCCCAGCGTTTACACGTGATCTGGGATCTGAACTCCATCCAGGCTTCCCACTGCGCAGTGTACGCTTTGCCTCTGGGTTTTTTCCTTGACTCACGTTAAATGTTAGAAGTCATCTTAGTGTTTGTGTAATGGATCTACTTTCTACTGTGTTTTATGAGGTTATTCAGTCATTTATTTCTCGACAGGGTTTCTCGGTGTAGCCTTAGCTATCCTGGCTCTCTCTTTATAGAATAGGCTGGCCTCAAATCAGAGATCTGCCTGCTTCTGCCTCCAGAGTGCTAGGATTAAACGTATTCACCACCATGCATGGCTCTCAAGAGCTTTTGTTAGTAATTTTAAAAAATCTTTATTCATCTCCCTCATTCCCTACTAAATTGAGAGTTGATTTTTAAAAAATCCATATATCTCTCTATATGAAATGTGCCCTGCAGACTCATGTGTAAAAGGCTTGCTTCCAGGTGATGGGCCTTTGCATTCTGCAGGTTAATGGATGGATCACTTGGGTCTAGAGAGATGGCTCGTTGGTTGAGAGCACTTGATGCTGCTGCACAGGACCCAGGCTCAGGCCTCACCTTCCACCTCAGTGGCTCCAGTTTGCACAGCTCCCGAGGCTCTCATCTGGACTCCTTGACGGCAGGCGTGAAGCATGTGGCGCAGAGCCACACATCCAGGCAAAACAACCATACTCATGAGATAAAAATTAAGCAAACTTTTAAAGTGCATCTCTGCCAGCCAGTTGCCTGAAAATATTCACATGTTTATATTTTGCTTATCTATTCGTGTACATGAAGGCAGGCTTAATGTTTTGAAACAGCCCAAAGAGTCGTGTGGTTTTGAAAAAGCAAGTCTAATCTCTTTTTGCCACTTTAGGTTGTAACCAACTTGAACAGGTTACACTAATGCCTGATGCACACACAGTAAGCACGCTAGTGTCAGTGGTTATTACTGAGTTAAATAATTAGCGTGGATAGCAGGATATCTGTTATTTGGAATACATTTGCCGCTGCTGAAGGCACCATTTTCCAGAAAAGGTACTCTCACTCTTGCCAAATAAATGCAATTACGGTGCATCCCCGCGAATGCCAAAAATATCTTGAAGGTTTGGAGGTGCACAGTTCGCAATTACTGCTTAACTAATAAAAACTTTTAAACAGTTTAGTAAGGCAGGCCTCACAGAACAGTCTATAACGTTGAGTTCACCTTCAACAGGTTAGGAACTTGTTGGCTCAGTTCAAAAGCAAAGTGAATGCCTCTAATTAGTGTTGTTCGTCCCTCAGAAGCCTATGGCTCAGTGCTTGTTAAAAGGGAGATTTAGAAGACCCTCAGGGGGACCTGTTGACTACCTGAAGAGCTAACCACTATCTCAACACATTTCTTTGTGTGACTCCAATTTTGGACAACAGAGAGGCATCTCCCACAACGCAGCGTCCAAAGTAGCTCAAATCCTGGGCTTCTTTCAGGGTGCTTAGACTGGGTAATTGATTCGCCACACCTGATGCTTAGGCTGGCCACCGGGCACCTTCCAATTGGCCTTTCTCTGCCAGCACTCCACGGTCAGGGCCGGCTCCTTCCGTCGTAGGAAAAGACACGGGGTTTTGGCCAACCGGTGACTGCAGACACCGAAGACGGCGTCCATTCCACCTTCAAGGGGCCTAGGCATTCCTAGCTCTTGGGTCTTGCAGAGTTTTGGCCGCCACCATATTTGGAGCGTGCCTACAACATCGGGGCGGGAACCTCCTTGGGAGTTGATTAGGTCACCGCTGGGGGGAGGTGACCTTGTTTGGGTCCCCCCCCCCCCGGCACCCGAGAACAGCGGTGCAGTGTTTGCTGCCGCCGCCGCCTCCCACCCCCAGCCCCCGCCGCGGGCCTCACCGGGCACCGGGCAAGCCCGACGGCACGGGCGCTCCGCTCCACGCCGGCCTCTCCCCGGGCGGCCCGCGGGCCCAGGCAAGAGGCGGGAAAGCCGCGCGCCTGCGCCGTGGGAACCGCGGCCGGAGGCGAGAAGCGGGGAGCGGAGGGGGCCGCGGAGCCGAGTAGCGTACAGAGCGGCGTGTGACGCGGGGACGCCGCGCGCTCCCAACGTCGCCCCGGTTTGACGCACACGGCACCAAACTGTGAGTTTCGGGGGGTCTCATTCCCGTCGGCGGCGCCGAGGGCTCCCCGCGCCCCCTCTCCCCCCACCCGCGGCTGGGTTCCGCGCGTGTCCCCCCCACCCCACACCCCCGGGCTGAGGCGGTGGCAGGACTTGAGGGTGGCGGAAGAAGTTGCGGGGGGGACCCGGCCCGCGGCGCTCGGGCCCGGGGAAAGCTACGCCCTAGGCTGGCTCCCAACCATCCAAAAGGACGCGTTTTGCCGCACAGGCTAAGATGGCGGCGGCGGCTGCCGAGGAGGCGGAGTTGCTGCTGCTGCACAAGGAGCCCGGGCCGCGGGGTCCGGGAGGCGGCGGCCGCGGGGGGCCGCGGAACCTTAGGTGAGCGGCGGCGGCCGCCGCGGGGCGGGACTCGGCGGCGGACGGGCGGGAGGGGGGGGGAACCCTTTCCGCTCCGGCGGCGGCGGCGGCGGCGGCAGCGGCAGCGGATCCGGTGGCGGACACAAAGGGGCCGAGCCGGGCTCCGGACTTGGGGGGTTTTGTTTAGTCACATGCAGCGCAGCAGCCAGTGAGCGGTAGGGGGTGAAGGGGGCCGAGATCCGGAGGTCGTGAGGGTGGGGTAGGGGGGGAGCCCCGCGGTCGCCATTGTAATGCCCCGAGTAACGGGGCGGTCTGAGCAGCAGTCCGTCCCGGCCTGGAGCTCCGGCGGCGGTAACTGTCCACACCCCTCCCCTGACTTTGGGACTAGACCGCATAGCCTCCCCTTCTCCCCACTGGTCTGCAACGTCTTGCGCCGCTAAGTGCCTGGGAAGTAACTCCAAGAGGCTAGGAAAAAGAGAAAAAAAAAAAAAGAAAAAAAAAAAAAGGAAAAATCACTCGAAGTGTTTGGGTTGCCAGGGGTTTGGTGGGTACCCAGCTAAAGCTTTTTGCCTCTCCAAGTCTGATTCCATGGCCTTTGTGTCCCTGGGAGCTTCATCTCTGCCAGAGGAAAACAGGTGTGCTCCGTCCACTTCTCCCAAGAGCGTGAAGATGAGTTGCCCCAGACCCTTCCCCGTCCTTGGAAACTTAGGTGGTTTCTTGTTGCGAGACTTCCACAGACGACTCTCGTGTTGGGATCCATCCATGGTGTAGCGACCTTAGTGGAAAAAGTTTTCTTTAACTGTTTTAAGTGATACTGACTTAAATATAGATGTTATAGAACCTTTATATTAGATTCCAGATTTTATGTGATAAATTCAGCGAGGAAGGATACCCACGCCTTGGGGCCCCCAAAATGATGGTCCTGTTCTGTGTACAAGCTAATTTCCAAAGCCATATCCAAACACCATCATCAGTTCTGGCCAGTTCTGATTGGTGCCAAGCGTACTGCATGTGGGGGAATGTGTTAGGCTTGTCTGCGTCGAGTCGTAGTTTAGTTAATTTTGGTCCCACGAAGGAAAGTTTTTCAGAAACTAAACAACTAAAGTTACCCAAAGCAAGGAAGCCTGCTTCAGTGCCGTGTGTAAGTGTCTAGGGACCTGATGCCAGCAATGCTGTATTTCGGGTAGGTTTGGTAAGAAATGAAATGAAGACTCCATAATGAGATTATAACTCAGTGTAGACGTTTACTTTGATGAAAGCCGAATGCCTGACTGGTACTAATGCCATGGTTTGCATATTGCTGTTAGAAATACAGCTGTAAGTTTGAAACACTTCATACTGCTTTTACAACCATGCATTGTATAGCAAATAACTAACACTGAAGTGTGAATTTCAAAAGAGCTGATGGCCTTGTATTTGCCATTAATATAATAAAATGAAGGAATATTGCAACACACTTAGATTGTTAACTATGAACTCTAAAACATTATTTAAACCTTTAGTTTCCCATGTTTCTTTCTAGGTATGTATTTCCCTATTGTATTTCAAATGCAGAGCAGTTTTGTATAAGCAGGCAGGAGGTGTGCTAACTGTGTGGATCGTACAGTTTTACAAAGGAAGATTGCTAAAGAACTTGTTACCCACTCTCTTAGCAGTATATTGAGTGTGAGCAACTTAGTGGTATAACGGAAGATGGTCTTTCAACCCCTATCCTGCTCTGTTCCTAGTTCTGTTAGCAGCTGGCACTTGTTTTTAAAACAAAGGGTATTACTGAGTTTACCCATTAATTAAATAGTGTCATTAGTGAGACCTGTGACAGGAAGTTTAATATTATATAATTTTTTAGCAATGTTGCTTATGTATGAATTTTGAGATTTTTTCCCCCAAAGCAGACTTGATACAGAAATGTAAAAATTAAAAACAAAACACATGTGCTTGATAAGTAATATGGGAAAGTTCTAGATAACTGTCATTATTGCTAGAAAAGGCTAAGAGGCAAAATAGGTGTTGAAAACTATGCTAGTACCTTTGTTTTTTTTTTTTTTTAATGTTGTTTGGTTGGATACATAAATACGCCCCTTAGACTACAGTTTAAAATGACTTTAAGCCCAGTGGCTACTGGTACATGTCTTAGGAAACGCAACAAATGGTAAAGTCACCTGAGGCGGGAGGTCACAGCGGTGCCTGGGAGTCTTGTATTGGCTATTTAACGTGCTTTTAAAAGTACTGATTTCTTTCAAAAAGGGTTGAAAGGCTAGTTGGTAATGTGCAACCCTGAGTAGATTTAATTACACACAGTTTTGTGGTAATTAGGGTTACTTTGAGGTCTTCATAATTATAAAGTGAATGTCACCTGCGTGCCTTAAATGCTTCCCAGGTTTTTTAGTTTGTTCAAGTTCTAGGAGAGTTTGCGTGGCAAAAGGACTAAAGAAAAACTCCTGAGAGACAAAATGGTGGAGTGTCTGCCATGGCAAGGACACCATTAATTGTGTAGGATTAATAATGTGGACTCTTTCTGGGAGGAGAAGTGTTATCTGCTAAGAGTGACCAGCCACACAGGGAAGGACTTGGCATGCCGGAAGTGTGGAAGTCGCTTGTCAAGCCATGCAGTCTGCGTTGCAGGGCACTCTGAGTTCTTAGCAGTCCTTTTAGAAAACTAAAAAGAAAAACCTTAAGCTGGTGACTTGTAAACCAAGCATGGGAGTGAGTGGTGGCGTTGTAACTTGGCTGTTCATGAGGTCTTAACGTTTTCCTGCATGTGTCTGCTGTGGAGATGTGTTTTGGACACAGCAGTCTGCAGACATTGAGCGGCTGATGAGGTGTAGTCCGAAGGTGCTGTTGTGGTGGAGGTTGGTTAGGAGATAGCTGCTTTAATAGTGCTGTTTATGCCGTTGAATTGTGCAGGTTCTGAAAACGACTGATTCTGGCACTAGCTCACCCTGCTGGTTGGCCAAAGTATCTCTCTTCTCTCTTACACAAGGAGCACCTCATAAAGATCTAGACCGAAGAACACCACATTTAGTTGGGTTTTTCATTAGGGAATAGTGTCTGTGCGAAAGGGTGTTTTCTTGTTTCTGAAGGGTTCAGTTTATCCACTCTTTGGTTTTTCTCAGCTCTCCAAAGTAGACCTGTGAGGGTGCTTGTGCGAACTTAACCTGGACTTCTTGGGTGATTTTGAGGTTTGCATGCGTCTGTGTTTTTCAGTGGAGGAGCTCTTGAGATTAGAGACTTGTCAGGCCTGGAAGCCCACGCTAGTAATGCTCTCACTGTTGTAGCTAAGGCAGATTATCAATTGGGGGCCTATGTGGGTCATAGGTAGAGGGTGACTCTGGGCCCCTCCAGTGTCTTCCCCTCCCCCCAATATCCTCTCCCAGTTGAGTGATATTAAGTAGAAAAAGAAGTCCTGTGAGGTAGCCAGCTGTAACTCTGCAGAAGAAATGCTGAGATTTCAGGAGGAAACGTGGCTTTCTTGAGGCTGGGCAGGGAGGGAGGCTGGGCAGGGAGGCCGGGTCAAGGCTACCTTGTCTTGAAACTGCCTCTCTGCTCGTCTTTGACAGACTTGCCTTATCTGTAGGGAATCCTTTAGGTTTGTAAGTAAATTTATAGATAAGAGATTTATCCCCTGAAACTTAATTCTTAGTTTAGAGTGTGGTGGAATTGCAGCTGACTCGTGTGGTGCGTGCAGATCTTGTGTACTGTGCTGGTCCTAGCGTACGTACACATCATTAGAGACGCCTGAGGTGGGAGGGTCCTGGGGTTAAACGACCGTTTACCAAGCATGCTTACCTGTATTCTGTCAGTTACTGATGAATTTTTTTGTTCTATTTTTGTTCTCTACATAGACTGCCTGTCCTGTAACTCAGTATGTAAACCAGGCTGGCCAGAACTCAGAGATCCAGCAGCCTCTGCCCGGGACTCGGGGTGCACGATACCATTCCTTGCTCAGTTACTTCCTTTTTCTTTTTTTCCTCCGAGACCGGGTCTCTCTGTGTATCCTTGACCATCTTGGACTCACTTTGTAGACCAGGCTGGCCTCGAACTCACAGTGATCTGCCTCCCGAGTGCTGGGATTGAAGGCGTGCACGAGCACGCCCGGCTCTTCTAATTTTTTAAAGGCTGCTATCTTAATCTTCCTCCATGGTGTCCTTTATTTGCAAGCACACATACCTATGTATGTTTAAAATTCAACCTCCCAGCAGTGTTGGAGGTAGTTGGTACTTTCAGACCGCCCTCAACTGGAGAGGGGCCTCTCTGTTCGCGCATGGTTGATGAAGGTAGAGGAGACCTTGCTGGACCTGGACTGATGACATTGTTAGTCCTGCGGCTACGGAGTGTGTGTTAGCGTGCATACAGCGGCTACGGAGTGTGTGTTAGCGTGCATACAGCGGCTACGGAGTGTGTGTTAGCGTGCATACAGCGGCTACGGAGTGTGTGTTAGCGTGCATACAGCGGCTACGGAGTGTGTGTTAGCGTGCATACAGCGGCTACGGAGTGTGTGTTAGCGTGCATACAGCGGCTACGGAGTGTGTGTTAGCGTGCATACAGCGGCTACGGAGTGTGTGTTAGCGTGCATACAGCGGCTACGGAGTGTGTGTTAGCGTGCATACAGCGGCTACGGAGTGTGTGTTAGCTTGCATACAGCGGCTACTGAGTGTGTGTTAGCGTGCATACAGCGGCTACAGAGTGTGTGTTAGCTTGCATACAGAGTCACAGCTGAGGCAAGAAGAGATAAGTTAGAAATGTGAGCCGTCAGGTGAAACTGGCAATATTCAAATTTAGCAATGTGAGCAGTACGTGGATTAAACAACAATACCATCTTGGCGGTCTAGACTTCAGGTAAAGGTAGCTTTCTGGCTCATAATTCTGAGTAAGTGTTGCCTAATAAATAGTAGTTATTGTCATTGTTTGCTCCTACAATGACTCAAAATTTTCACCAGTAGTAGTTTAAGAATTGTTGGCTTTTGTAAATGTCTCGTTTTTAGGCTGTTTTAGGCTGTATCTACAAAATGAAAAAGTTACAAAGAATGTTAGAGCAGATAAAAGTGTACCTTTGGTTATAGAGTAATACCTGTGGCCAGGTTAAGAGTGATGTACGTCACTTGATGACTGAAAGAGGATAGGCAGCTGTGCTTGGCAGTGAGTGCCAGTCAGCGCCCTCTGTACAGTACCCTGAGGTCTTGGTGCCCTGAGAGCGCTGCTGTCTTCTATAACGTTGATCATGTGGCCGTGACCATTAGAGGAGAGAAGAGGGGGAGTTGGTTATGTGTGTTGAGTGTAATACGTTTTATATTCAAGCTCTTACCAAGGTAAGAGTGAGGGTCCCTGCGCTAACTGTGATGTGCGAGCCAGCTGAGGCGTGTGTCTGTGAGCCAGCCCATACCAGGCTGGTATAAAGGGGGAATCCCTGAAGCTGTGGAGCTTGAGTTTTGTATTTATTTTTATGTAATTTATTCACAGTACATCCCTACTGCTATCCCCTCGCTCTTATCTTCGGGTTCCCACCCTCCTTCCCTCTTCTGCTCTATCCCCTCCCCTAGACCTCTGATGGGGGCCTCTCCCCCCATTGACCACAGCCTGTCAGGTCTCATCAGGGTAGCCTGCAGCCCTTCCTCTGTGTGCTCCCAGGGCTGCCCTGGCAAGGGGCAGTGATGAAATTGGAGGCACCAGAGTTCCTGTCAGAGGTGGCCCCCTCTCTCCCCTCTGTCCCTGCTCCCCACACATGGAGCAGGAGCTGTCCACCAGCTACATCTCAGCAGCGGTCCAGGCTCTCTGCATGCTTGTCCTTGGTGGGTGCATCAGTTTGAGCAGGCCCCTCTGTCCAGATGCACTGGCCTTAGAGGTCTCCCTGTGGAGCTCCTGACCCCTCTAGGTGCCCCCCCATCTCTTCCACACGGCTTTCAGCTCTCCGCCAAGGTCCAGCTACCAGTCCCAGTTATCTGACTGTAACTCCCACGGGGTGGAGTTTCTCAGAGGACTTCTATGCTGGGCTAATATCTACTTACAACTGAGTATATACCATGCGTGTCTTTCTGGGACTGGGTCACCTCACTCAGGATGGTCTTTTCAGGTTCCATCCAATTGCCCGCAAATTTCAAGATGTTCTTGTTTTTGATAGCTGAATCGTGTTCCATTGTGTAAATGTGCCACGGTTTCTTTAGTCATTCTTTCATGCAGTGAGAGACCCTGTCTCAAAAAGTAAAGGTGGAAAGCTGTTGGGGACATGACGCTGAGCTCTTGTCTCTAGACAGGCGTATAACAGCACCCCTAAAACAAATGAGCAAACAGGTGAGGCGGGAAATGTGATCTTTTAGGACTTTTAATTTCTCTGAATAGAGCATTTTCTTTGCCTGTTTCCCCTTTTTTTCCTGTGTGTCCACATGCATATATTTGATATAATGTTATTCCCCCTCTTTAATATTCTGCTCTTTCCCCTAACACAAGCCCAAATTCTTAAGCTAAACAAAATTGTATAAGCTAGTACATTTTATTTCACACAAGGAGATAGGTAAAGATGAAATACTTTGTTTCATTTATGTTTAAAAATTGTTTTCAGCAAGTTAAAAAAATACCGCAAAATCGGCAAAGTCACCCCCTCCTTTTTTTTTTTTTCTCTTTTGAGACATGGTCTTTTGTTTGTTTTTGCTTTTCCCTGTGTTGGCTGTCCTGGACTCACTTTGTAGACCAGGCTGGCCTTGAACTCACAAAGATCTGCCTGCCTCTGTCTCCCAAGTGCCGGGATTATAGATGTGTGCCACAGCACCCAGCGAGTATAGTCTTATGTAGTCCAGCACATTATATAGCTGAGGGTGATCTTGATCTTCCTGCTATCTTCCAAGTGCTGGGAATACAGGCTTGCATCATTGCTTGCTTGAAAGGTTGCCCCTGATCGTAGCACTGTAATGTAGTAATGGCATTAATATAAATTGTCTATTATGCATTTCTATAATGCTAACAAGGCATTTATTTCCATTTAACATACGAGGAAATACCTCAGACTTAAAGCATTGCAGTCAAGTGATCACCAGGTGTGAGCTTGAGCCTAGAGATGAGACCTTCTTACTTTGTCTTCTTGGCTTCCTGTGTGTCTGTTTTACCCTCTTGTACAGTTCTTATCTCTTGGTTCAGAACTCCGCAGTCTAAAAGGCATTTTCTGCCTCCTATTGTTTTAAGTAGTATCTTCTTGCTCATGTTGGTCCTGGCCGTTGTATAAAGGCTCTTTGTCTCAGTAGCTGGACATTGGTACCATGGTGTTGGCCTAATTTGAGGCTGCTTTTTCTTTTCTTCCTCCTCCTTTCCGGTTTTTTTTTTGAGACAAGGTTTCTCTGTGTAGCCTTGGCTGTCCTGGAATCACTCTGTAGACCAGGCTGGCCTCTGGCTCACAGAGATCCTCCTGCCTCTGCCTACCAGAGTGCTGGGATTAGAGGCGTGCGCCACCACTGCCCTCTATATCTAAAATGCTCATTTTAATATATGAATATAACTGAAACATTTACATTATCTATATTGAATCTTTAAAATCCCATGCTACTACAGACATAAAGCAGTTAGTTCAATTTAGACTAGACATATACAGTTACTGAATTAGGCAGTGCAGGTATGGAAAGGCCTTTTTAGAGCTGGATGTGGTAGCGCACGCCTTTAATCCCAGCACTTGGGAGGCAGAGGCAGGCAGATTGCTGTGAGTTCAAGCCCAGCCTGGTCTACAAAGGCAGTCCAGTCCAAGGCTACACAGAGAAACCCTGTCTCAAAAAACCAAAAAATCAAAACCAAAACAAAACGGAAAAAAGCCTTTTTAGGATTTTGGAGAGAGTATATAGTTTAAAATTTAATTAATTGATGGTTGAGAAAAAGAAATGCCCGAGAACAATATTCCTTTAAAAATTTGATGGAACTTAAATCAGATATACATTGAGTGCAAATGACAGATTGGAATTTGGGGTTGGGATGTGAGAGATAAAGAAACACAGCCCTGATAATTTTGTAGTGGAATATGTATGTGCATAATTTATTAGTACTTTATGAATATTGAACAGATTTAGGAAAATTAATATCACGCAGAGTAAGAAAAATGCTGAAAAAAAAATATCAAAGGCTTACGGCTCTTTCAAGAGTTTCCCTATAGGAGGGTATTGTTTGTTTGCAGTGTGATGGTGATTCATCAGGAAGAGTGAACGTTGAGGAATGTTAGTGACTTGTTTTTAAATGCTGTATGTAGGCAAAGCTCAGCACAGATGTAATGCTGATCTGTTGAGTACCAAAGAGTGCACACGGGTAGCTTTTCCCTAGAATCTAGATCACGATAATGAACATTTTGGGGTGGGGGTGGGGGTGGCTCTGTGATTAAGATGGCTTGCTGTTCTTCCAGAGGACTTGAGTTCAGTTCCCAGAGCCCACATCAGGAGGTGCACAGCTGTCTGACGTAGGCTCCAGGGGACTATGCCCTCTCTGGACTCTGTGGGTACTGCAGTCACATGGCACATGGACACACACAGGCTCCAGGGGACTGGGCCCCCTTCTGGAATCTGTGAGTAGGGCACTCACATGGCACACACACACACACTGAGCACACACTCATATACACAATCTTTACAACCCCTCCCTACCCTTAACCCCCAATTCCAGCATTCCTCTAAAGGCAGGCATATCTCTGTGGGTTCAAGGCTAGCCTAGACTACACATTGAAACTTTGTATTTCAAAAAATAATAAAGAACATTTTCTACACTGCAAAAGGTGTTCTGTGTTGCCTTGTATTAATTCCCTATCAGACATGTGTAGCCAGTGTTTTGACCTCTTACTACCTTGGGTTAGTTTCTTTCTGGATTTGTTGATGGCATAACTATGTTTTTCCAAGGATGGGAAGAGTTAATGAGCCTTGTGTCTTTGTTTGCAAGTTAGAGGTAAGTCACGTGATAGTTGGTCTGGTGACCACAGCCCCTCCCCCACACATTGTGGTTTATGCCGAGCCTGGGGAGGATTCCCAGATAGGACCGTTAGTGCTTAGAGTCTGACCAGGAGTTGATTTGGAATATAGAGATTGTATTGCCTTCCTGGATGACAGCTGTCTTCTCACCGTAGCATTACTTATGCGTATGTACAAGAAGTATGGCAGCGTCCCCTTGCATGGGTGCCTTCCGGAGCCTTCCACGTATCCACCTCTCAAGGAGAAGAGCTCTGGCTGCTGTTAAGCTGTGAGTAGCTGGTGTGTCACCCTGTGGGCTGCTGCATGTGAACCTGAGTAGCTGACCCAGGAAGGGCGGCCTTGCCAACTGAAAGTGGGATGCTGGCCGCCCAGGGGAGATGGCGGCCTCGTAGCCTAGCATGTGGGCAGTGGGAGCTAGAGGTCAGTGAGGCCAGCCTGGGCTACGCGGGCCTGCCTCAGCCCTACTCCTCTTCTCTACAGAAAGAATAAAGAAATGGAGAAAAATAATTGTTGATCATGATTTTTTAAAAAAAGATTTATTATGTATACAGTGTTTTGCCTGTATGTGTGCCTGCACGCCAGAAGAGGGCATCAGATCACATTATAGATGGCTGTGAGCCACCATGTGGTTGCTGGGAACTGAACTCAGGACCTCTAGAAGAGCAGACAGTGCTCTTAACCGCTGAGCCATTGCTCCTGCCCCCATCATGATTTTTACTTTAAGTAACTTTTAAATGAATTTTAGAAACCTTAAGTTGGAAACGACAGTCGCATCACTGTTACTCCTCCATGTTGCGCAGTGGCGGCTCGTTACAGTTGGGTGTTGAGTGGTGCAGTGCAGAGACCTGGCTTTCCCCCGAGGTTTACAGGACTTAGGATTATAAAAGTATATAGTAAAGAAAATATGTAGCTTATGTTTTATTATACCTAGTTTTGAAGAATGGATATTCTGTAGAAATTGCCATAAAAACACCTGATTATTAGCATTTAGATGATGAATGTGTTTGAGCTAAAAAATAAAAATTTGTATTCCATGTGATATTGTTTTTGAATAAATGTACTTAAATATTGCTTCTCTTGAGAATTTATATAGTTAGTCTTTAGAGGTGGCTAACTATCTGCTGGATTCCCTTAGGGTACTTGACTAGGGCTGAGGTTAGACATTGAAAAAAGTACATGTTGTGACTTTAAAATGTTAAGATTTTATAAAAAGTGGGCTCCTGCTTTTTTTGTACTGGATTTAGGAACTGACAAGGTAGTTAGACTGCTGTTGAGGCTTCGGAACGGAGCCTGTGTAGGAAACCTGAAGAGCATGTGTGCCTTTGTTACCATGTTGTTCGATAACCATTTGTGAATTTGGTTTTGATAAAATTTATTTTGTTTTCAGAAACATCTTGTTTCTGTGATTGCATGCACACTTTCTTTTGTGTCTATTAAGCTTTTTGAAATTTCTTATTTAAAAAATCTGCAAAAATACTTTTCACTGCAGTATGTGATATGCTCCATTTTCTATTGAAACTGAAGTTTGTCGCATTTTGGATTGTCCATGAGCCTGACAGCAGGCAGGGAGACCCACAGAGAAATCAGGGAAGGAGCCAGGCAGACTAAATGTACATTTGTGAACACTGTAGAGTTGAAAATTACAATTATCAGTAAAAGCAATATGGCTTGTAGGTGACATCTCCCTGCCACATGTTTCTGAACCTGGCGTGGTAGGTTGTTATATACAATAGGTTTAAAAGTTTTGTTTACATCAAGTGGAATTGTCAGTCTGTGCTCATACTTTAAAAAAAAAAAATCCAAGCAAGGTGGAAAGCCAGACTAAAAAAATGTTCTCTAGGGTAAATCCCTGAACTGTTTGTTAAAAACCTAAAATAATGCTGGGCGGTAGTGGCGCACGCCTTTAGTCCCAGCACTCGGGAGGCAGAGGCAGGCGGATCGTTGTGAGTTCGAGGCCAGCCTGCTCTACAAAGTGAGTCCAGGACAGCCAAGGCTACACAGAGAAACCCTGTCTCGAAACCAAAAAAACAACCCAAAAACCCTGAACTAATTAACAAAACCAGAAAACACATCCATGCTAAAGTTGCCCTGCCCTTGCTTTGCCTGGCTGGCATGTACAGTTTAGTGTCTCTTGGGAATGCTCCTACGACTTGGAGGCCACTTAAGTATATAGTGGGCTGGCATAAAATCGGATGAATGATGCAAGTGGGTTATTTAGTGAAGCTGCTTTGTAAAATAATGTTTTACCTAAATTTGAAGACATGCTATGAATAGATAAACTGGTGGAAAAGCAGAGCCGCTATTACCAGGGAGAAATGGCTGTTGGGAGAGCATCCTTGTGGGAGAGAGCTGGAGGATGCAGGTGCTCAGTGTTAAAGCAACAGTAACGCAAATAAGCGTGGTGACATCATAGCCTGAGCTTGAGGGGTGGGAAGTTTGCCTTGGAAATTTGAAGTGAAAGCTTTTACTGATCTTTGGCCAGAATTCCATGAGGAAGTGGGAAGAACTGCAGCTGGAGTTTGCTTGGGGAAGTGACTGAAAGGAAGGGTCAGGTGGAGCTAAGTACTGGTGGGGAGGAAGTGCCAAGCGGAGCGGAAGTGATGCTGCTGTTCTGAGACAGGTGTTCAGAGTGTTGCCCTCAGACCTAACTGTCAAGCTTAGATGAAGCCGACCTGCACTTAGGGGTCTCCTTGTCTCTGCTCCAAGGGCACAGTGAGCAGAAGATGGACTTTGTTAAGGGGAAAAAAAAGATACTGTGAAGTATGAAATGCTGGCGCTCAAAAGCGGAAGCACTGGGTGCTAGAGGGACAGCTCAGCGGGCAGCACACGCGTGTGAGAGCGTGAGTTTGATAAACGCTGAGGACAGGTTCGTGTGTCTGTGACCTCAGGTTACTCCTCGTGGGGCGGAGTGGGATGAGGGGAGGAAGGCTGAGGGGGGGGATCTGTGGCCCCCCCTCAGGTCAGTGTGGCTGAGGTGACACGCTCTGGGACGTCATATCAAAGTGCAGCAGGGCTACTGTCTTCTGCTATTCAACAGTTTAGTCAGTGATAAAGTTTACATTTGAGTTATAAATCTTTAGATACATACCTCTTTTTCCATAAAAGACTCTAACTTGAGTTTTGGTTAAGTTTGGTGTAAGAATACTTGAGACCAGCCTGGTCCACAAAGTAAGTTCTGGGACAGGGCTACAGAGAAACCTTTCTCTCCGGGTGTGGTGGCGCACGCCTTTAATCCCAGCACTGGGGAGGCAGGGGCAGGCGGATCGCTGTGAGTTCCAGGCCAGTTTGGTCTACAAAGCGAGTCCAGGACAGCCAAGGCTACACAGAGAGACCCTGTCTCAAAAAAAAAAAAAAAAAAAGGCAAAACAATCCCCCCCCCTCCTGAAAAAAGAGACCTTTCTCAAAAAACCAGCCAACCAACTAAACAAAAGCACATTAAAATCCAAGAAAGTTATACTGTCATGGTTGGATTTTGAATGAAATAGTTGAGTTCAATGGAATGTGATGTTGCATCCTAATTAAAATAGTACATGTTAGTCATTGTCTAAGAGATAGTTGATAGAAGAGCTGATATAAAAACCAGCAATAATTAAAGTTAATGATCCGGGCTATCAGCTTCTCTGTTGTTAAGTAGGCGCTTGCTTTGGAGACTTTAGCCCTGGGAGGGGGACGCTGTCCTCTCACTGGAGATGGAAGGAAAGCAGGCTGTGCTGGGCCGCCAGGTGCCCTGCCTCTGAGCTGCGCCTTGTGCTCAGCGTTAGCGGAAGTGCTGGGAGACTTAATTCCCTGCCTTGTACACATTTTACAGTCTAATTGATCTTTACAGTATTTCTTTTCTTTGTGGTGTTTTGAGACAGTTTTTGTTTTGTTTTTTCCTGTGTAGCTCTGGCTGTCCTGGCTTTGCAGACCATGGTAGTATACACAGAGATCCTCCTGCCTCTGCCTGCGGAGTGTGGGGTTAAAGGCGAGTTCCACCATGCCTGGCCTTTCCTAGGATTTCTAAGAGCAGCTTAGTTGAGTGTATGTTACGTTTTATAATGTCTAGAAGCGTATGTGTAGATGATCATTCTTGAAATAGAATTAGGAAAACCATGAAAATTACAGCAATAATAAAATTTAAATTTTTTTTGCTTTCAAAAAACAGTAACATTTCAGATTAAATGGAGTCTTACAGTTTTAAGGTAGTAATGTGTTAGTTTTGAAATAAATGTACATTTTTACCATAATAACAGGATTAGCTTATAGAAACATAGTAATAGCTTTTAGAAACATGGGTAAATTGTTAAATTTGGCTATTTTCCCCCAAACCAGCTGTCAAGTGGGAGCTGGAGGTTTCGTCTGTATTTCTCAGACCCGGAGCCTATGTAGAAGGGATGAGTGACAAGGAGGGACACCAGAGAGCGACTCTGGGTTGTGTGGGCACAGGAAGCAAAGCTTTGCTGCCGCCCCACTCTCCTCGCATGTGGTTCCTGAGCTGTGGGGTAGGGTCCCTGTGCGCTCACTCTGCCCGTGGACACCTGTGAGTTGAACAGTAATGACAAACAGCTACATGCGGGAGCAGAGGCCACCAGGACACTGAGCTGATTGCGGACACTCCCCATCTCAGAAGTCCTGGCTACTGAGGTGAACGTCTCATGTAGCGGTGCTCTCAGCTGTGGTAGAGGTGGCCGTGTGGGTGGGCGGTCTGTCTGCTGTCCCCTGGGTGGCTGTGTGGGTGGGCGGTCTGTCTGCTGTCCCCTGGGTGGCTGTGTGGGTGGGCGGTCTGTCTGCTGTCCCCTGGGTGGCCGTGTGGGTGGGCGGTCTGTCTGCTGTCCCCTGGGTGGCCGTGTGGGTGGGCGGTCTGTCTGCTGTCCCCTGGGTGGCCGTGTGGGTGGGCGGTCTGTCTGCTGTCCCCTGGGTGGCCGTGTGGGTGGGCGGTCTGTCTGCTGTCCCCTGGGTGGCCGTGTGGGTGGGCGGTCTGTCTGCTGTCCCCTGGGTGGCCGTGTGGGTGGGCGGTCTGTCTGCTGTCCCCTGGGTGGCCGTGTGGGTGGGCGGTCTGTCTGCTGTCCCCTGGGTGGCCGTGTGGGTGGGCGGTCTGTCTGCTGTCCCCTGGGTGGCCGTGTGGGTGGGCGGTCTGTCTGCTGTCCCCTGGGTGGCCGTGTGGGTGGGCGGTCTGTCTGCTGTCCCCTGGGTGGCCGTGTGGGTGGGCGGTCTGTCTGCTGTCCCCTGGGTGGCCGTGTGGGTGGGCGGTCTGTCTGCTGTCCCCTGGGTGGCCGTGTGGGTGGGCGGTCTGTCTGCTGTCCCCTGGGTGGCCGTGTGGGTGGGCGGTCTGTCTGCTGTCCCCTGGGTGGCCGTGTGGGTGGGCGGTCTGTCTGCTGTCCCCTGGGTGGCCGTGTGGGTGGGCGGTCTGTCTGCTGTCCCCTGGGTGGCCGTGTGGGTGGGCGGTCTGTCTGCTGTCCCCTGGGTGGCCGTGTGGGTGGGCGGTCTGTCTGCTGTCCCCTGGGTGGCCGTGTGGGTGGGCGGTCTGTCTGCTGTCCCCTGGGTGGCCGTGTGGGTGGGCGGTCTGTCTGCTGTCCCCTGGGTGGCCGTGTGGGTGGGCGGTCTGTCTGCTGTCCCCTGGGTGGCCGTGTGGGTGGGCGGTCTGTCTGCTGTCCCCTGGGTGGCCGTGTGGGTGGGCGGTCTGTCTGCTGTCCCCTGGGTGGCCGTGTGGGTGGGCGGTCTGTCTGCTGTCCCCTGGGTGGCTGTGTGGGTGGGCGGTCTGTCTGCTGCCCCCTGGGTGGCCGTGTGGGTGGGCGGTCTGTCTGCTGTCCCCTGGGTGGCTGTGTGGGTAGGCGTGGGTGGGCGGTCTGTCTGCTGTCCCCTGGGTGGCTGTGTGGGTGGGCGGTCTGTCTGCTGTCCCCTGCGTGGCTGTGTGGGTGGGCGGTCTGTCTGCTGTCCCCTGGGTGGCCGTGTGGGTGGGCGGTCTGTCTGCTGTCCCCTGCGTGGCTGTGTGGGTGGGCGGTCTGTCTGCTGTCCCCTGGGTGGCTGTGTGGGTGGGCGGTCTGTCTGCTGTCCCCTGGGTGGCTGTGTGGGTGGGCGGTCTGTCTGCTGCCCCCTGGGTGGCTGTGTGGGTGGGCGGTCTGTCTGCTGTCCCCTGGGTGGCTGTGTGGGTGGGCGGTCTGTCTGCTGTCCCCTGGGTGGCCGTGTGGGTGGGCGGTCTGTCTGCTGTCCCCTGCGTGGCTGTGTGGGTGGGCGGTCTGTCTGCTGTCCCCTGGGTGGCTGTGTGGGTGGGCGGTCTGTCTGCTGTCCCCTGGGTGGCTGTGTGGGTGGGCGGTCTGTCTGCTGCCCCCTGGGTGGCTGTGTGGGTGGGCGGTCTGTCTGCTGTCCCCTGGGTGGCTGTGTGGGTGGGCGGTCTGTCTGCTGTCCCCTGGGTGGCTGTGTGGGTAGGCGGTCTGTCTGCTGTCCCCTGGGTGGCTGTGTGGGTGGGCGGTCTGTCTGCTGTCCCCTGGGTGGCCGTGTGGGTAGGCGGTCTGTCTGCTGTCCCCTGGGTGGCTGTGTGGGTGGGCGGTCTGTCTGCTGTCCCCTGGGTGGCTGTGTGGGTGGGCGGTCTGTCTGCTGTCCCCTGGGTGGCTGTGTGGGTGGGCGGTCTGTCTGCTGTCCCCTGGGTGGCTGTGTGGGTGGGCGGTCTGTCTGCTGTCCCCTGGGTGGCCGTGTGGGTAGGCGGTCTGTCTGCTGTCCCCTGGGTGGCCGTGTGGGTGGGCGGTCTGTCTGCTGTCCCCTGGGTGGCCGTGTGGGTGGGCGGTCTGTCTGCTGTCCCCTGGGTGGCCGTGTGGGTGGGCGGTCTGTCTGCTGTCCCCTGGGTGGCTGTGTGGGTGGGCGGTCTGTCTGCTGTCCCCTGGGTGGCCGTGTGGGTGGGCGGTCTGTCTGCTGTCCCCTGGGTGGCCGTGTGGGTGGGCGGTCTGTCTGCTGTCCCCTGGGTGGCTGTGTGGGTGGGCGGTCTGTCTGCTGTCCCCTGGGTGGCCGTGTGGGTGGGCGGTCTGTCTGCTGTCCCCTGGGTGGCCGTGTGGGTGGGCGGTCTGTCTGCTGCCCCCTGGCTGTCTTGTCTTCCAGGCCTCATTCACCAGTTTTCCTTTCACTATTACCTGAGACTTAATCAGAATTGATTTCTGCTCCTTAGTCATTAAAAATGTGCTGTTTGTTTTTGTTTGTTTGTTTGTTTCAAGACAGGATCTCACTCTGTATAAACTAGCCTGGCCTGGCTGCAAACTCAAGTAGATTCACCTGCCTCCTGAGCTGGAATTAAAGGCTTGTGTCACTCTGCCTGGCCTTGCTGTGTTTTTTTAAACAAATGATAAAAACAAAAAATGGTAAAAAACAAAAACAAAACCTAAAACATTAAAGCAAACAAATCACACTTCTATGCTAAAATGATTGAGTGGAAAAGGAATTGTTTCATTAAAAAGTTTAGTGTATAAGTCCCAGTATTAGGCTTAACTTTGAGGGGCTGGAGAGATGGCTCAGAGGTTAAGAGCACTGCCTGCTCTTCCAGAGGTCCTGAGTTCAATTCCCAGCAACCACATGGTGGCTCACAACCATCTATAATGAGATCTGGTGCCCTCTTCTGGAGTGCAGGTGTACATGCAGGCTGAACACTGTATGTAATAAATAAATAAATCTTTAAAAAAAATAGCTTTGAGACATATGCAATAGCCTTTCTCAAAATAGTTGATAACCCTAGTTTTGCATTTTAATTCACCTTTTAGAATTTTTAAAAAAAGATTTATTTATTTATTATTATTATTATACAGTGCTCTGCCTCCATGTACACCTGCACACGAGAAGAGGGCACCAGATCTCATGACAGATGGTTGTGAGCCACCATCCGTTGCTGGGAATTGAACTCAGGACCTTTAGGAAGAGCAGGTGGCGCTTCTAACCTCTGAGCTATCTCTCCAGCCCACCTTTTAGAATTTTATATATCAAATAAACCATAACTAAAGACTAGACCGTTTTATTTAATAAACTTCCTAACGTTTCCAGGAGAGTACATATTTTCTCAAATTCCTGCAATTCTTTGTTTTATTAAAATTAGATGTTTTTAAAAGTTGTTTATTGGGGTAAAGAAAGTTGTACATTGGAGGCTGGAGTGATGACCCATGGGTTGTGAGCACTTGTGCTCCTGCATATAAATCTTTTAAAGAAGGTCTTGTGTTAGCCTCAAAGAGGGTTTAATTTTTTTTTTCTGAGACAAGGTTTCTCTGTGTAGCCTTAGCTGTCTTGAACTAGCTGTATAGACCAGACTGGCATCTAATTCACAGGGATCCGCCTGCTTCTGCCTCCCTGAGTGCTGGGATCACAGGCGTGCGCTACCACTCCCAACTGAGGGGTTAAATTTTTATACAAGAGAAAAAATCTATAGGTCATGTTGTTTTACTCTAATACAGTAACTAGAGTAACTACTGAGACATGCCTCTTTGCCTTGCTCGAACTTGAAATGTAAGATTAGCCTTTATTTGAGCATGGTAGATTAAAGAGCCATTTATTATCAACTTCCCCCTATAATTGAAATAGAGGATGAAGAGAGTGAGACTAAAGTCAAACCTGGCAACAAGTAGTGACTTTGCAGGAAAATCTGCTAACACTCAGTGAAGGGCCTACAATTGGTCGTGAATCGGTGGCTTCTGCGTTTGGTAAGAATCTGTAAATCATGGCATTTCTTAGCTTCACATTTCTTTTCTTAACGCTGAGCTGGGAGATCTGGGTAGACAAGAACAAGTAGGCTGCGGGGTTGTGGACCTAAACTTCCAGGTGCAAGACTGGAAAATTGATACTTTCACAGCAAACTGACGTGAGAAAAGAAAAACAAACTCAGTTGATAACAGAAGACTCATGTAAATGACTCAACTTGATGGTAGTGACACCTACCCCTTTCTAAGCAACTTCAAAAAAAAAAAAAGATTTGTGTGTATGAGTGTTCTACTTGCATGTACAGAAGAAGGCATCAGATCCCAGTATAGATGGCTGTGAGCCACCATGTGGTTGTCCAGAATTGCACTCAGGACCTCTGGAAGAGCAGCCAGTGCTGAGCTGTCGCGCCAGCCTTCTAAGCAACTTTTTAAAAAGTACCATGCACCAAATGTTTGAGAATAAGCCCAAAATGACAGAGGAGGAAGTAGAAACACTGTAAGAAAACCATAGAGGGTTAACAATGTCTTTGGAAAACTATAAAAAGGCAGCATTTAGAAAATATGAACCACAGAAATTTAGAATATGAAATAATAGGCTGTAATGTTCAGGACACTCAATGTTTAATAGAAGAGTTGGGAGTTCAGAATGTTAATAGAAGCTTAGACGATACGGCTTTTCATAAAGGGTAAAAAGGGATATAGTGGGAAAAATAAGTTCAACACATTTGGAGGTTCAACATGGGAAAAACAATTACAGACTAAGGAAATGAGTCAAATAAGTGATCGAGCAAGAGTTGAGTTTTACATAACGAGGGTTTGAGGAAGCAGGGTGGCAGATGGCAGGCCGGCGGCGTGGAACTGCGTGTTTTCCGGTATATAAGACGACCCGAACTTTAACTTCCCCAGTTAACATAACAGAGTTTGCAGCCCGAGCCTGCGACACGGGGTGTATGTTGGAAGTCTTACAAAGCAAGTATATTCCAAACTGTTTTAACTGGAAAAGTTGAAGTCGGTGGGGGTTGTCTATACGCTGGAAAATACAGTAGTTCAAGTTCAACTTGGGTAGTATAGCAAGACAATTCTCAAAAGTACAAAGAAAGGGGCTGGGCGCAGAGGGGTCGGGTCAGGGGTAGAGCACTTGCCTGGCATGGCCAAGGCTTCGTCCCTCCCAAGGAAGACACATGGCCCTACAGAGTGTTCACATAGTGTTGAAAGCATGACCATGTTGAAGTGTTAGACACCAGAAATAAAGGGGAGGGCATTAATGCTCATAAAAAGGACTCTGAGTCGGCATTGGGAAATAACTGATGATGGGATAGTCTTTCAGAATTCTGAGGCACAGTTCTAAGTTACTCATTTTGCACTCTTGTTAAGTGTGGGGCAGGTGTAAAAGGCAAAAGCTGGCTAGAGTTTTTACTTGAGGTGCAGTGTGCCTCAGGTGACAGAGGCTGGGTTGGATGAGTTACTGGGAGGGATGAGCCCGTGCTGCGTGGGCACAGGGTGCCTGGAGTGGAGGAGGAGGGAGAGCCAGGGCTGCAGCGTTTGAAGAGGACCCAGGAGCGGGGAGGAGGATGAGGTCCACGGGAAAACAGAACCCTAGAATGCTTATAACCAGAACTTAGTTTTTTTTTTTTTTTTTTAAGTGTATGTGCACACACTTAGGTACTCCTACAGCTGGAATTAGAGATAGTTGTGAGCCACACACTACGAATGTTGGAGATTGAGCTTTGGTCTTCTGGGAGAGCAGCAAGTGTTTCCATCTCCTGAGCCTTCTCTTGAGACCCTGGAACCAGAGCTTATGCATATTTTAGAGTTTTTTTGTGTTCTGAATATTTAAGTGGAATTTACCAGTAGGCTTTAGGTTTCAGTTTTTGAGTTAGGGGTGCTTGTAGAGTGAGCTGTTGTGACTTAGGTCTGTCAGGGGTATTTGGAATTCCCTTAGGAGTTGCTTTTGTTATGCGACTAGTATTTCCTGAGAGATTAGGGAATGTTCTAGTTCTTTGAAAGTTTGAAAAGTGATGCTAATTCTTCATTTGGAGTAGATGTAGACTTCACTAGACAACTCAGCTGAGCCTTTTTCTGGTAGGTCTATTCAGATTTCTTATATCTGGCAGTGTGTGTTCTTTTTTTAAATAGGAAAGTTTTACAGTTTGCATGTCATCCTTGTATCGAGGCTATGTGACAATAAAGAGGCTTAGATCAGGTATGACTGTGAAGGAACTTGGTGGCTGAGAAAACTGAAGTGTGTGCTGTTAGAGTGAGTGTGTCAGCCAGCCTGGCAGGGTTCTGGCTTTGGCCAAGGCTTGCTCATGAGTCTGCATTTAGCAGCAGGTCAGGAAGGCAACTGGCTCTGTGGCTTCTGACTAGCTTTTCTCTTGTGATTCACGGAGTTTCTTGGCTGTACCTTCTTTGGGGTTAGGGGAGCCAGCTGAGACATCCTGCCGTATTTCAGTCAAGTGTTTCCGTGGTAGCAGCAGGATTCTGCTGTATGTCCTGTGACACTGCAAGGTCAGTTCAAGAACTGTTGCAGTTGGAGAAAAGACACCTCTTGTGGGCTTCACTGACAGCATCTTGATGGATGATTGTGTGGTACACAATACAGGCTGGGTTTTGTAGTCATATTGTTACTTTATTTCATTTGTATGTGTATGTGTATGCATGTTTTGCTTGCCTGTATGTCTGTGTATTCTGCATGCAGTACCCTTGGGGGCCACAAGAGGGCATTGGCCCCCCCTCCCAGGACTAGAGTAACAAATGGCTCTGAGTTGCCATGTAGGTGGGTGAGTGAAATAGAACCCAGGTCCTTTGGAAGAGCAGCCAGTCTTTTTTTTAACCTAATTTTTAAGACTGTAATTATATTTCTCCCTTCCTTTCCTCCCATCCAACCCTTATGTATACCCTTCCCTGTTGTAATTCGTGATTTCTTATTTCACTAATTGTTATTGCATATTATACACACATATATTCCTAAATACAATTTATTCAGTCTGTATGCTGCTGCTTGTCTGTGTGTCTCAGGGCTGACCGTTTGGCATTGGACAACCGATGGTGTGCTTTCTTCAGGCGGGTCAGCTTTCCTTCAGGAGGAAAGCTCCTGTCCAGCTTTCCTCAGTTGCCTGTCGTTCTCTTTGTAGAGTTGGGCTTTCCCCGTCCACTTTGGCATGCCTGTGCCTGTCATCCTAGGTCAGCTCACATTCTGGTGAGACTTACGGATGTAGCTTCTGATGTTACCAGTAGACAGAACCTCACAGTAAACTCCCTGATCCTCTGGCCCTTAAAGTTTTTCTGTCCCCTCTTCTGAGGTGTTCCCTAGGCCTTAGGCACAGGATGTTCGGTAGATTTGTCTGCTAGGTCCTGACTCCACAGCTCTATACTGTGGTTGTGATCTCTGTAGTGGTCTCTGTTGCAGAGTCAAGTTTCTGTGATGAGGGGCAAGGACCACACTTGCCTGTGAGAGTAAGGAGAAAGAGTTACAAATAGCTAGTGGTTATGCTGGCTTAACAAGTCAGGGACTGTAGACTCCCCTCCAGTAACTCAGTTCACTAGCACTGCAGCAGAGTAGTAACTGAGTTCACTAGCACTGCAGCAGAGTAGTAACTGAGTTCACTAGCACTGCAGCAGAGTAGTAACTGAGTTCACTAGCACTGTAGCTGAGTAACTGAGTTCACTAGCACTGCAGCAGAGTAGTAACTGAGTTCACTAGCACTGTAGCTGAGTAACTGAGTTCACTAGCACTGTGGCTGAGTAACTGAGTTCATTAGCACTGTGGCTGAGTAACTGAGTTCACTAGCACTGCAGCTGAGTAACTGAGTTCACTAGCACTGTAGCTGAGTAACTGAGTTCACTAGCACTGCAGCTGAGCAACCGAGTTCACTAGCACTGCGGCTGAGTAACCGAGTTCACTAGCACTGTGGCTGAGCAACCGAGTTCACTAGCACTGCGGCTGAGCAACCGAGTTCACTAGCACTGCGGCTGAGTAACCGAGTTCACTAGCACTGCGGCTGAGCAACCGAGTTCACTAGCACTGTGGCTGAGCAACTGAGTTCACTAGCACTGTGGCTGAGCAACTGAGTTCACTAGCACTGTAGCTGAGCAACTGAGTTCACTAGCACTGCAGCAGAGTAGTAACTGAGTTCACTAGCACTGTAGCTGAGTAACTGAGTTCACTAGCACTGTGGCTGAGTAACTGAGTTCACTAGCACTGCAGCTGAGTAACTGAGTTCACTAACACTGTAGCTGAGTAACTGAGTTTACTAGCACTGCAGCTGAGCAACCGAGTTCACTAGCACTGCAGCTGAGCAACCGAGTTCACTAGCACTGCGGCTGAGTAACCGAGTTCACTAGCACTGTGGCTGAGCAACCGAGTTCACTAGCACTGCAGCTGAGCAACCGAGTTCACTAGCACTGCGGCTGAGCAACCGAGTTCACTAGCACTGCGGCTGAGTAACCGAGTTCACTAGCACTGTGGCTGAGCAACCGAGTTCACTAGCACTGTGACTGAGCAACTGAGTTCACTAGCACTGTGGCTGAGCAACTGAGTTCACTAGCACTGTAGCTGAGCAACTGAGTTCACTAGCACTGTAGCTGAGCAACTGAGTTCACTAGCACTGCAGCAGAGTAGTAACTGAGTTCACTAGCACTGTAGCTGAGTAACTGAGTTCACTAGCACTGTGGCTGAGTAACTGAGTTCACTAGCACTGCAGCTGAGTAACTGAGTTCACTAACACTGTAGCTGAGTAACTGAGTTTACTAGCACTGCAGCTGAGCAACCGAGTTCACTAGCACTGCAGCTGAGCAACCGAGTTCACTAGCACTGCGGCTGAGTAACCGAGTTCACTAGCACTGTGGCTGAGCAACCGAGTTCACTAGCACTGCAGCTGAGCAACCGAGTTCACTAGCACTGCGGCTGAGCAACCGAGTTCACTAGCACTGCGGCTGAGTAACCGAGTTCACTAGCACTGTGGCTGAGCAACCGAGTTCACTAGCACTGTGACTGAGCAACTGAGTTCACTAGCACTGTGGCTGAGCAACTGAGTTCACTAGCACTGTAGCTGAGCAACTGAGTTCACTAGCACTGTAGCTGAGCAACTGAGTTCACTAGCACTGTAGCTGGCTAGTGCCACTACTAGGCATGTTTCCCTCTTGTTGAGTGGGTCTTAAGTTCTATTAGAGAGTTGTTGGTCATTGCCAAGATGTGCGAGCCTTTACTGTGCCCTTAGTGTTACTGTACCCTGCTGGTTGGTGACATGGTTCGTAGGCGTCGTGGCTGTTGTTATCTGCCTCCTCTGGAAGCTTGCCTGGTGCTTCCTAGTAGCATGGAGAGCTAGTCCTCAAAGGGGATGTTCTGGTCAGTTCCGGGGAACGGAGTCTCTGGGGAGGCCAGCCCAGTCTTCTTAATTGATGAGCTTTCTCTTCAGCTCCTGACTTGTGCTTTGATTCAGCTGTAAAAGTAGGTTACTTGGGGCTGGAGAGATGGCTCAGCCACGGTGAGCACTGGATGCTCTTCTAGAGGTCCCAGGTTCAAATCCCAGCACCCACAATAGCTCAAACTGTCTGCAACTCCAATTCCAGGGTACCTGACACCCTCACACAGACACACATGCAGGTAAAACACCAATAATGCTCTAAAAATAAATAAATTATTAAAAAGTAGGTTAATTTTTATTGCACTTTAACAGGAATTTTATGTTGTCCATTTAATAGCACAGATGATTACACTATGTTCATTTAATAAAATGTTAGATTTTGGAAGCATTGTTTATACACTGAAATACAATCTCTCCTAGTTGTATCACAAATTATGAGAGATAACTCATTGGCATTTCACCCTTTTGGTTGTCAATTACAGTATCCTTTTTAGTTAATTTATTACCATTTTAACTTCCTTATTTGAAATTGGAAGTTTCCTTAAATCAAAATTTGGCCTGTTGTGACTGTTTTAAGTTTGGAGAAATAACTGTCAAATCATACATTTAAAATTTAGCTTGAATAGATTTGCTAGCTTTAGACACCCATGAAGTTATCACTGTATGATGCTAAGGAGCATGCCCTTTGCTTTCAGGATAATTCTTATGTCCCGTCACAGTAATCCTTTCCTGTTGTGCTTGTCCTGTGTCCAGGAGCTCACTGATTGCATTTTGTCATTTATGGGATAGTTTGCATGTTCAGATTTTTAATAACTTTCATTATTAAGTAAAATCAGAGTTCCTTTGCATGGAGCTTTTCAAAGAGCATAGGTATTTTGAAATTGAGCCATTGACTTCACCACCACTCAGTATGATTGCTCTTACTGTGTGTAGTGTAGTGATGTCTCACTAGCTAGGGGCAAAGGATAACACGTATCTTTTCATACACTTAGTCATTCATGAGTGAAGTAACAGCTACTTCAAATCTTCTGTCTATTTTGTAATAGGGCTATTTTGTTATTGAAAGTGTACTAAGAGGCAATAAAGCACACACTTATGTTCATGGAGGGCTGATTTCTAGACCCTGCAAGTCTCTAAAATACATGGTGTTCAAGTGTCTTACCTGAAGTGATGTGTATTAGCATTAGGCACATCCTCCTCTATTGTCTGACCTGTTGGTGACTTAATACCTGGTGCCAACTGAGTGCTGAGTGCCCTCCAAGATACGTGCCCTGTAAGTCTCTGAAATTCTTCCCTTCTCTTTCTCACTCCCCCTTTTATTCTGTTTTTTAAACAGCCTGCAATTTAGTGTTACTTTCTTTTTCTCCTGAATCAGGATTCCCTTTTTACTGAGTGTTAGATAAATTACGATATTTTCTATTGTGTCTGGTGGGAATAAGTATGGTTTCTGGTTCTTTCTGAGTCGAGGGCGGTCTTCTCTTCTTTCGGGATGACTGTCAGGCTTGATAGGTTTCGTCTGACCATCTCAAGGCACCGTGCTAGCTGGTGGCTAGACACAGCTGCTCTGACTCTTCATTTCTTCCATGCTTTGCCCTGAGTTGTGTGTTTGGCCTTGCCAGAGACCACGTTCTCTGGGTCTGTGCTCTGTGCCTGAGGCTCTGTCTCCTCAGGCATTGCATAGCTGCCTCATTTGTTTCCCTTTAGGCACCCCTCAAGACTGTTGGGCTGTTATTTTGGGGGTGCGGTGGGGTGGGGGATCCCTCAGGGTTGTTCAGCAGAAGGGTGTTGCATGTATTCTGTCCCAGCTTTCTTCTTAAAGATTTACTTATTCTGTGTGTGAGTATTTTGTCTGTATGGATGTCTGTGCACTGTGTGTGTATTTGGCTCCCAAGGAGAGCAGAAGAGGGTGTTTAATTTACATGTGGTTGTGAGCCACCATGTTGGTGCTGCGAACCAAACCTGGGTCCTCTGCAAGGACAAGCGCTCTTTCTTAACTCCTGAGCCATGGCTCCAGCGCCAGGGGCGTAGAGCGAACACTATGGCAAACACGCCCTGCCTGTTCCTGGGCACAGTTCGCTGAGGTTAGTCACCGCAGGAGCAGAGCTCTTCAACTGTTCAGTACTAGAGAACTGACGTTCTGATTCTGTGTGTGTGTGTCCATTCTCCACGTGGATTTTGAGAGCCATCTTTCTGTTACTGTGGTTTTTACTAGCTGTTCCACAGGAGCAGAGTCATAGGGCATTAACGCTTCTAATTGTCATGTTTCAGTTAGCATGACGCCCCCAAGTCTCACCCGTGTTCTTATATACAACTTGTGTATGTAACTTTGAAGACTCTACATTATTTTATTATATGTAATAATATATATATATTTTTTTCTGGAGACAAGGTTTCTCTGTGTAGCTTTGTAGACCAGGCTGGCGATCCTCCTGCCTCTGCCTCCTGAGTGCTGGGGTTAAAGACGTGCACTACTACGCCTGGCTAATAATATATAATCATTATTCATTTATCCATTAATGGACCATTAAGTTGCTTCCATAGTATGAATATTGTGGATAATGTGACTATAGATATCGTTATACAAATACATGAAGTTCTGCTTTGAATTTTTTTTACCTATGTACTTGCTAATTACATGCTAATTTTATTAAAATTATAAGTATATATGACTAATTTTTTAGGCATTGCTTCTTTTTTTTATTTTTTATTTTTCGAGACAGGGTTTCTCTGTATAGCTTTGGCTATTCTGGACTAGCTTTGTAGACCAGGCTGGCCTTGAACTTACAGAGATCACTTCCCAAGCGCTGGGATCACAGGCATGCACCACCGTGCCTGGCCGGTATTGCTATTGTTGACCACAATGGCCACACCTTTTTTTTTCTTTTTTTCTTTTTTTCTTTTTCTTTTTCTTTTTTTTTTTTTTTTTTTTTTGGTTTTTCGAGACAGGGTTTCTCTGTGTAGCCTTGGCTGGCCTGGACTCACTTTGTAGACCAGGCTGGTCTCGAACTCACAGCGATCCGCCTGCCTCTGCCTCCCGAGTGCTGGGCCACACCTTTTTACATGGCTGCTTTCTGTTTCTGTTTTGTAGTAGCCATCCTACTGACCAGTAACATCTCAATATGGTTTTGATCTGTGATTCTCTGTAACAAGTGATGCTGAACATCTTTTGTGGCCTTTTTTATTTGTCTTTAGAGAATTAGTTTTTCAAATCCTTTACTCATTAAAAAAGTTAAGTCATTTGTTACTTGTTGTTGTAAATTCTCTGTGTGGTTTGTAACTCCCTGTTCTCCTGCTACCTTACTGTTGGCAGTGAGTTAGATGAAGTCCTGTCCGCCAGGGTTGACTTCTTTTGCCGTTTGGTGTTGAATCAAGGAATCGTAGCTGTGACCTGAAGCTTTTTATCTAGTGTTGTTCTCAGAGTTTCATGTTTTTACATTGTATGTTTGATTTTAATCCATTTTGAGTTAATTTTTATATGTGATGTGAATTGTCTGTCTTTGTTTTGCATGTGGATATTGGGTTTTACCAGGATCATTTTTTGAAAAAACGTTTTTCCCTGTTGTGTGGGAACCCCCAGCTCTGTGTTACACGGGCTTCTCTCTGGGCTGCTTTGCTCACTGGGTTTCATAGGTCTGTCTCTACTTCGTCCCTAGTCTGTTCATAATACTGGTCTTGGCCACGCTTTGTAATCAGAAACTTTGCAAGCTCATTGCTCTGTTCAGGGTTGCTGTGGCTCTCGGGGTCTTGGACTGCGTTCAGGTGGCAGTTTCTGTTTCTACGAAACTGTCATGAGACTTTTGGCAGGGATTGCATTGATTGTAGATTGCTTTAGGTGATTTTAACCTTATATGTTTAATCATGTCTTTAATATTAGTATTCTGATTTTCATAGTATAATTTCTTTTCTTGTTGATTCTTAAATATTTTTGATGCTGTTTTAGATGAAATTATTTTCTCAGTTTTTTATTGATCACTGTGTGTATAAATAATGGTTGTTTTTATGCGTTGATTTTGTATTCTGCTACACTCCTCACTTTGTTAATTAGTAGCAACAGGACCTTATTTTGGACTCTTTAGTCTTCATGTAGTCTCATCTCTCCACACAGAAAGCTTTCCCTTTTCTATCTGATTTTCATTATTTGCCTAATTGCACATAGGAATTTCTGGTGCTGTGTTGGATGGGAATGGTAAAAACAGGAAGTTTTGTTTCTGATCTTAAAACTCTTTAGTCTTTAACTCTTGTGTGTGTTACCTGTGGGCTTTGAATCACTGATCCATCTCTCTAGCCTTTAGTGAAAAGTCTTAATAACTGCATCTGTGGACCAAAGCACTTGACAACAACTGTAGGGAGGCAGGGTTACCATGGACAGCTGTAGGGAGGCAGGGTTACCATGGACAGCTGTAGGGAGGCAGCGTTACCATGGACAGCTGTAGGGAGGCAGGGTTACCATGGACAGCTGTAGGGAGGCAGGGTTACCATGGACAGCTGTAGGGAGGCAGGGTTACCATGGACAGCTGTAGGGAGGCAGGGTTACCATGGACAGCTGTAGGGAGGCAGGGTTACCATGGACAGCTGTAGGGAGGCAGGGTTACCATGGACAGCTGTAGGGAGGCAGGGTTACCATGCACAGCTGTAGGGAGGCAGGGTTACCATGGACAGCTGTAGGGAGGCAGGGTTACCATGGACAGCTGTAGGGAGGCAGGGTTACCATGGACAGCTGTAGGGAGGCAGGGTTACCATGGACAGCTGTAGGGAGGCAGGGTTACCATGGACAGCTGTAGGGAGGCAGCGTTACCATGGACAGCTGTAGGGAGGCAGGGTTACCATGGACAGCTGTAGGGAGGCAGGGTTACCATGGACAGCTGTAGGGAGGCAGGGTTACCATGGACAGCTGTAGGGAGGCAGCGTTACCATGGACAGCTGTAGGGAGGCAGGGTTACCATGGACAGCTGTAGGGAGGCAGGGTTACCATGGACAGCTGTAGGGAGGCAGGGTTACCATGGACAGCTGTAGGGAGGCAGGGTTACCATGGACAGCTGTAGGGAGGCAGGGTTACCATGGACAGCTGTAGGGGGAGGCAGCGTTCCCATGGACAGCTGTAGGGGGAGGCAGCGTTCCCATGGACAGCTGTAGGGGGAGGCAGCATTCCCATGGACAGCTGTAGGGGGAGGCAGGGTTACCATGGACAGCTGTAGGGAGGCAGGGTTACCATGCACAGCTGTAGGGAGGCAGCGTTACCATGGCGCAGGATTTTAGAGGGTTTTTAAGTGTAGGCTCGGTCCATGGAGGTGCAGTTTGTTGCAGGAACTAGGGACCTATAAGTTTTCAAAGGCCCGCCCACCCCTCCTGAGCTGTTTCTGACAGGTAGGCTCCACACAATAAGGGCTCCACAGCCTTTAAAGTCTGTCACTAGATGGGGACCAAGGCTCAGCACCAGCACCTGGGACACACTTCACACCAAGCCACAACAGCATCCAATCTTCTTTTAATAGTTATGGATTAACTATTTTACTTTTTTTGTGATCCAAGTTTTGTTGTGTGTATGTGTGTGTGTGTGTATGATTTATTTTTAACTATGCATATATACTGTGTCTATGCATGGGTATGTGATTTTGTGATTATAGGTGCCTATACAGTCCAGAAGAGGGCGTTGTACCCCCTAGAGCTGGAGTTGGAGGTTGTGAGTCACCCTGACTGGGTGCCAGGAATTGAACTTGGGTCCTGTGGCAAAGCAGCAAGTTCTGTTAATTTCACGCTGTCGTCCCAAGTAGTTCTGTTTTTGTGTGTGTTCACTTCTGGGTTCCGGCCTGCTGGTCACTGCGGCTCCTAACAGTCTTCGATGGTCTCCCAGCACTAGTTTCTTCCCAGCGCCCTCTTTTATTTCTGTTTCTAGTGGAATCTTTTCTTGGTTCTCAGTTTTACGGATTTGTTTTTCATTTATTTATGTCATAATATTTTTGATGTCCTTCTTTCTAACTTGTTTGAGCTTTAGTTCTTTTTCTAGTTTTTTGAGGCTTAATTTCTAAATTTCCCAGTGATGTCTATTTTGATGCACTGATTGATTAAGAGTGAGGTTTTCGTTCAATGGTACAGCAAATGCCTGTAAATTCTATGACTTGAGGTAGCCTGGGCTACATACATATCTCGGTCTTGTCTCAGATGTACCTTCATAGAATACTACAACGCACTGCTTACTTTCCACAGATGGATACATTTGCTGCTTCCCTTTGGCTGTTGGCTTTAGTGTCATCATATTAAAGTCAGACAGATGCTTTTGTTCTTAGTTCTTGACACTTGTTTTGTAGCTTATGTGTATCTGAGCATCTGAATACTTTCCTGAAATACCATTTTCTAAAATACATTTGTTTCTTCAGCATATTTTCCCTTTTCAGATCAGATGTTATTATGGCACTTTTGTTATAATTACTGAACCAATATTGTCGCATACTATTAACTAAAGACCTTTCTCGCCCCTCCCCTGTTCTTCAGGACTTTTTTTTTTTCTCTCTCCTATTACTCCTTTTTCCGTTCAGTGTAGCACCTGACATTTGGTGGTCATGTTTCCGTTAACTCCTCGTGGCATGTTTGTAATGACCTTAACACTTTTGAGAAGTATTGGTTAGCTACTTTAGAAGATCTGTTGGAATTTATTTTTCTATTGATTAAACTATAATGTGGGGTATTAGGAAGATGTATTTGACGGTTTTGAGTCCTTTCTCAAACCCTGCTGAGTGGGGTAAGTAGCCATGTTGCCCGCTCTTGCTGGCCTCTCGGCTGTATCCTTTCCCTAGTGCTGCAGTAGGGGTCTTCTGTTTCCGGTCAGGTGTAACCGTGAAAGTGCCGCCATCAGACTCCTCACACGGTCCTTTCAGAACAGTAGGAGCAGGTCAAGGTAACTGGTGTTGGTTTTGGCAAGGGATGCTTATGGACAGCAGCGGCAGTGTGGTTTGACAGAGACTTTATGGAGAACAGAATTATCACTACAGCCAGCAGCCCCACTTCTGCATGTGTTTCCACAGGAGTTGAAATAAATATGCAGAGAGCTCTCTGTGCTCCCAAGCGTCTTGTAGTGCTGATTAGAGTAGTTGGATGTATGGATGAAAGCCAGTTGCTCATCAGCATACAGCTGAGTAGGCAAGGAAATGTGTCCATACAGGATGGACTAGTGCTCAGTGAGCCGTGCCACCTGAGACAGTGGACGCATGTGCAGGACTCCATGCTAAGTGAAATGAGCCCCCGAGAAGACAGCACCACGTGACCTCAGCGTATGAGGAGCCTCAGGAAGCTCACTCGGAGTAGAATAGGCTATTCTGTGGACTGGGTGTAGGTGGGGCGGGAAAACACTGAATGTCGATTAAAGAGCATGAAACCATGTTAGCATGGGGGGGGGAGGGAGAGGGAGAGGGGGAGAGAAGGGGGGAGAGGGAGAGAGAGACAGAGAGAGAGGGAGGGGGGAGAGGGGGAGAGAAGGGGGGGAGAGAGACAGAGGGAGACAGAGAGCGTTACACTGATGGGGGAATGAGAGTAGTGCCGTGTGTATTTTAGAATTTCTAAGAGTAGATTAACCATTTCACCACTAAACCTAAGCCTGTGGTGATTTATTAGTATAATTTAACCACCTGACAGTGTAAACCTAGTCAAAACATGACATTTATTCTATCAGCTATAGGTATGATTTCTGTTTGTTTTGTTTAGTTTTTGTTTTTTTCCAAGACAGAGTTTCTCTGCATAGCCTTGGCTGTCCTGAACTCACTCTGTAGACCAGGCTGGCCTCAGACTCAAGAGATTTCCCTCCCTCTGCCTCTCAAGGGCTAGGATAAAAGGTGTGTGCCACCACTGCCTGGCAGTAATATGTACAACTATTATTTGTTAACTAAAATAAGTTTAAAAGCATAATGTTTCTAAAATGCTGTGATTCTAAAATGGTGTGATTTTGGGTGAACAGATGCATTTGGAAAGGTTTTTGTTTGTTTTTTCCTGATGTAAAAAAAAATTATTTATTCATTATTATGTGTATAGTGCTTTGCCTACAGGTACACCTATAGGCCAGAAGAGGGCATCAGATCACATTAGAGATGGTTGTGAGCCACTATGTGGTTGCTGGAATTGAACTCAGGACCTCTGGCAGAGCAGACAGCACTCTTAACCACTGAACCAGCTCTCTAGCCCATCTCTTGATTTTGAACAGAACAAGATAAAACAATAGCAGGAGTTACTTCATTTGTATTGAGACCTTTTACTTTTTTTTATTGTGGTACATGTATATGACAAAATTTAATACCAGGCGTAGTGGTATACGCCTTTAATCCCAGCACTTGGGAGGCAGAGGCAGGTGGATCACTGTGAATTCCAGGCCAGCCTGGTCTACAAAGCGAGTCTAGGACAGCCAAGGCTACACAGAGAAACCCTGTCTCAAAAGACAAACAAACAAACAACAACAACAACAACAAAAGATTTTAACGTATAGTTAAGCAAATTTACCATATTGTATGACCATATGTATCCTTTTATGTTATCAATCTGTTTCGACTGCCATGATGAAATGCCCACCCACAGTGATGGAAGCTGGAAGATGACAATCAGTGTATGGGCGTTTCCCTACTGAGCCTTTTCCCTCTTGTGCACGGTGGGGTCTCTACTTGTAAGGACACTCATCGTCCTAGTTACGGACTCGTCCTCAGGGCCCTCGCTCATTATTTGCCTCCTGAAATTCTCTTCCCCACACACTGGGGTCAGGGCTCCCTCATAGGACATTTGGAGGGAAGAATAGATGGCCAGTTGTGGAGGCTGAGTCTGCATTACAGCTTTTTCAGGAGGCTGGGGGCCAAGATGGCGGGGTCCAGGCCTGGCTGAGCTCAACATGAGTCTATCGCCAGCCTGAGGAACTCTGGAGATTCTTGTCTGAAAAGCTGGGGGTGGGCAGGAGGGAGTAGGACCAACAGAAAACCCAAACCAGCTGGGAATGTAGCTCAGAGTACTTGCTCTATCAGTGAAGTTGTAGGTTCTGTGTGTGTGTGTGTGTGTGTGTGTTCACTGCCTAGTTGTTGCAGAGGCAAAAGAGGTCTGCAGTCTTTGTCAGAGGTCTACTTTGGGACAGTGTTTTTGGTGACTCTTCTCAGTGTCCATCTCTGGCCATACTCCCAGCTGTCAAGGCCAGCATTGTCAAATCTCTGTGCCACGCACTTCCCTATCGTCTGTCCGTCCGTCCGTCCTTCCTTCCTTCCTTCCTTCCTTCCTTCCTTCCTACCTACCTACCTACCTACCTACCTACCTACACAGGCATGTGTACTTTCACTTAGGGCTCAGAGAGTCCATCAGCCGCCTCCCCCACCCCAAACGGAGTGGTTTTCAAACTACACCACAGCATATGGAAGTCATTCCCATGACCCTGTGCGTCTGGAACTAGACATGTGTTGCTATCTCTGCCATACATCTTCAAATCTACATGCTCAAGTCACAACAGGAAGTGCGGCTTACTATGGGATGCCATAAGGTAGATGGCAGTGCCTTAGCTGTGTGTGTTGTCAGGTACTTCTGTGGAGCTATGCGCTAGCCTCCATGTGGAGACTTATGTGGACTTTGAATACTATTACGTTTTGTTTGTGACAGGTCATGGTGTGCAGTTCTACAGAGTGTTCTTATGTAGACGTTGCAGGAAAGCACAAGTGGTTTCTTTTTTCCCCCAGTGTGGTTTCCAGAACAGCATCACCTCAGAAAATACACCCCTTCTCAGAAGGACTCTCAGTATAGACCCTACAAAAGTAGGAAGGACAGTGGCTGAGCTGCATAGTCTATGCAGGACATCTCCAGGTGGTCCCTGGGTGCAGAGTCAGACCCACTTTTCTAAAGTACTGGCATCATTTGTGCCCAGACTGTGTGTGTTGGCTTCTCCAGTCTTTCCTGCTGAATACTAACACCAGGTTAGGATTTCTGGTTCACAAACTTTCTGTAGGGATAGGACCCCTTAGTGCCTAAACCCTGGTCCTCCACGACTCGACTGACTCAACAGAAGATGGCGCTGGGCTCATTATTGACAGCTGTCACTGTGAATAGATGTGGTTAGTGTTGATGTATCCAGAAATGCAAGTAAAGTTTTTCTTATTTCTTGGAAATGTGAACTAAGCTCATTAGCCTGACTTTTACTTGGTTGTTTTATATCTAATACATCTTGGGATTCCAAAATTCGAATCTCTTACTCAGCCTGCATTGCTACAGTTGTAAGACTGTGCCCGTCAGGCATGATGGTGCACGCCTTTAGTCCCAGCACTTGGGATGAAGAGGCAAGTGGATCTCTGTGAGTTTAAGGTCAGCCTGATCTACAGATGAGTTTTACGACAGCCAGGGCTACATAGAGAGACCCTGTTTTGGAAAACCAAACCAATCTAAAACCTAATAAAAACAAAACAAAACAAAAAACTGCCAGCCAGTTGAGGTACTAAACTGAAGGGAGTTTATGTCTCCAGTTTGTTCACACTGTAGGTCAGAAAACATACACGCAGACGGAAGCCATTCACTGCTTTAAAATCATACAGACTTCACAGTTCAGTGGAATAATTGATACAGCCCTGTTTGATACAGCTGCCAAATAAAAAGGCATTGGCAGAGTTGAGAGGAAGGCAGGTGGAGGCAGAGTTGGAGAGGAAGGCAGGTGGAGGCAGAGAGTCAGCATGTGGAAAAGCCTGACAGCTGAGAGCTGGGGTTCTATCCTGGGAACTGGAGACGTTTAGGATGGGCTATGCATGGACCAATTGGGAATGGGGTATGTGTTTAGGATAACCAGTGTAAAATGATGATTCAGTTCTGGGAAGGGCAGAATTAGAAGCTGGTAAGTCTGAAAATGGACAGAATAATCTTGGTTAAGAATTGGAGTAAGTGTGGTGGTGCCCCCCTCGCCATTGAGAATATTAAATTTAAAATAGTATTAGGTAGAGAGAGGAGATCATAGAATTTTGGGTAAGACAATACTCAGTTTTCAGAATTGGTGGAAACAGATTTGGTAAACCCATTTTTAGTGGATTATTAAGAGTAAAAGTGTTACCTGTTAAGTTGAGGAAGCATACTGGTTGGTGCTTGTATACTTAGTTGCTGTGAGCTGTTATTGTTGTTACTGATTATACTATTAATGTATCCGTCGTTTTGGTATGGGCACAATATTAGATAAACACTGACCTGCTCTGGAAATATGTTTATTAATAAATACTCAGCTCTCCTCATATCTGGGTTCTGCATCCATAAATTTAGCAAACCCTGTCCTAGAACTATTTGGAGGAAAATGTGTTTGTACCAAGCATGTGCACCCTTGTCCTTTTATCACTGTCCATCTCTATAAAATGTTGAATTGGCGTCCACAGCACTGACATTGTATCAGTTTTGGAAGAGCTGTAGCAGTGAGTTTTACAGCACAGGAAGAGCGCACACAGGTTGCACCCAAATACTATGCTGTTTTATAAAGGGATCTGACCGTATGCAGATTTTAATATCCTTGTAGGAGTTTAGAACTAATTGCCCATAGTCTGAGGACTAGTACTACCCTTGTTATGTTATTAAAATTGATGAGTCTGAGGACAAGTCTTATTCTAGTTATGTTGTTAAAATAGATGAAAGTAAGTTACATAGAAATTTTTTAAGAACTTCAAGTTATGTTTCTCTTAATGTTTTTATAGCATGAATATACATGTATGTATGTGTACGGTGCCCACAGAGGTCAGAAGAGGGCACCAGAGGTGCTGGAGTTACAGTTATTGCTACCTTATGGGTGCTGGGAACTGAACCTTGGTCCTCCTTAGAGCATCCTGTACCTGAGTCACTGAGCCATTTCTCCTGCCCCTAAACTGTTAAGTTTCTTGCAGGGATAGATTATTGCTTCCTTGAGAAGGTACTTAGGAGCTTAGTGAGACTTAAATCATCATGCTAGTTGTCGAATAATTTTAGATGTTTATGAAGAAAATAAATTTATACTTTTTAATTTCAAATAGTGTATCATAGATACAGTTTTTTCTACCTGAAATGAAATAAAAAAAACTAAACAGTGGTTTTTACATGTATTTGTTTCAGGCTTGATTTAATTTTGGATGAGATTATTCTTGCATCAAGATGTTAATAAGCCAAAATTTAGGTAAGTAGAACACTTTACTAAATGTTGCATATCAAAGTAGTAATGATAAGAAGAGTTTTTATTTTGAAACTGTGCTTACAAGTCTAGAATTAAAGAATTTCAATAAAAGTTTGCAATATGCTGTATTAACTGTTGACCAGTGAGTTCTGTTGATTTCATAATAGTAAACAAGCAGCCATAGGTAGAGTGGAGAAACAATCTTAGTTTTCTTTCTTTAGTGCTGAGTCTTCCAAGGCTCCCAGTGTCTTAGCCTTGTAACTTGTGAGAGAGGCTGGTTGGTGGTGCTTTGGCCACTGCTGCTGACCTCTCATGATGTGTTGACTGTTACTTTCTCTAGTGCAGAGAATAGAGTATCCTCCTATGAACTTTACTTTATTTCCTTATAAATCTTGTAATACATGCCTTCTTTCTGTCTAATGTTCAGAACTGGCATGTTTGCTCACATGTACACATGTGTTTTGGAGGCCAGAGGTTGACAGCAGCCTTGTCTTCCTTCGTTCCTCTGCACTTCGTTTACTGAGGAAAAGCTCTCCCTTGGCCTTGTCCAGCTAGCCTGCTTGCCTACAGGGGTCCTCCTGTCTCTGCCTTCTGGGCGCTGGGGTTGCAGGCAGGCCCCCATGCCAGCTTCTGTGTGGGTGCTGGGATCCGGGTCTTCACACGTGCACAGCAAGCACTTCCTCTACCTAGCCGTCTCCTTCCCAGTCCATGACTGACTTTTCTGATGTAGCGTTCTGACTGGCCCCCCACCCTACCCCCAGACGGGGTTTCTCTGTGTAGCCTTGGCTGTTTTGGAACTCAATCTGTAGACCAGGCTGCCCTTGAACTCACCGAGATCCGCGTGCCTCTGTCTCCTGAGTGCTGGGATTACAGGTGTGTGCTATCATGCTTGGCTAAGACTGTTGACTTTTAAAATCTTCATTTTGGTGTTTTGTGTCTGATATGTGAAAGAATGTTTTTTAAAATTGTAAGCTTTTGAAATGGTGAAAATACATTATCAATAAGTTAGCGTGGCCTCGAATATAGAGTAAAAAAGGAGAGCACATGGTGAAGTTGCGGAGTGTCTTGCTTGCACTGTCCTTGAAGGAGGGCCTGTGGGTACCTCAGTTGCTGGGCAAACATGCAATGCTTGTCAGACCTTCCCCATCGGCCTGCAGGTCTGGGGTGACAGGGGTTTGGCTTCTTTGGAATTCTGCAGCACTGAGATATTCACTTTTCTTCTTTGTCATATTATTATTAACTTTTAATGTTGGGTGAACTTTAAAGTACAGAATTGAATGACTGTATTGTAATCTACATTGACTTACTCACGGAGATAAAGATACAGACATTCTTGAAAAGTTCTTCAACTGCTTTCTTTCAATCCAGTAGCCTCCCCTGCGGTCAGCCCTGTTAAGTGCCATTCGCCTGGGTTAGTTTTAGCGGTTTTTGAACTTAGTTTATGTAGAGTTATATAGTTTGTACCTTTTTTAAAAGTCTTATTTTGATGTTTTTGTTTCCTTTATGTTGTAAGAATCCCGTTATCTATCTTGTGTGAATATTAACATTGTTTGTATGTTCTGTAACCCTGTGCTCTTAGCTGCCAGCTCTTCCCCTCTACCCCGTAGACTCCTGCCGCTTTTATCGGTCTCCTCACTAGCAGAAGAAAATGTAAGATCGCTATTACTCAGCTGTGCCCCGTGCCCAGAGGACTTCATTTGCCAGTATTCTCCCACAAGTTACAGCTTTCTTCTGCAGTACTCAGCTTTTCTTGTGTCGTCTCATAAAGCAGGAGTTAGGCCGCGTGCAGGAGGTTGTAGTCTGCGTTGTTTTTATTGCTGTGAAGCAACAGCAGAACCAAGGCAGTGCGTGAGCGTGAGCACTGTGACATTTGACCCCGGTGACCTGTGACCCCGGCATTCACTCGGCGAGCCAGAGCCAGAGGCAGGCGGGCCTCCGTGAATTTGAGGCCAGTCCATGATTACTGAAGCTTAGGCAGCTTGACAGAAACATTTTTTTGTCACTATGAACATGTTATATACATACATGTATATGCATGCAAATATACAAATACATAATGATTTATTAGTGATTGAATTAATGATTTATTTTAAAAGTTAAGGTATTTTTGGCAGGTTTTATTTTCTCCTTCATATTTGTACTTGGCTGGCTGGGCTGGCTGCTGCAGTCTGTCACCTGGGGGTTGGTGCTGGAGCTGGACGGCCTCGTAGCGAGTCCACGGCAGGAGCAGCTGTTCCCGGAGGCGGCCAGTATGGGTCTGTGTCTCACTGCGGCTGTGGCAGTAAAGCCTGAGTTCAGACTTGGGGACGGACCCCTCTCCTGCTGTTGTTTCTTCTGGAAGGATTTTTATTGTGTTGTTGAACAGATGACCGTGATGAACTTGTGCTTCCCTCTGGGTGCGAGTGAGCGGGTCTCTCTAACTCCTTGTTTACACATCTACAGATTTTAGACTGGATTTTGCTTTCAGAGGCCTCTAGTTGTATCTCCTTTCCAGGTGCTTCGGTTGGGATGCAGCTCTTTTCCTTGGTGGGAGGCGGGAAATGACGGGCAGAGGGGGCTTGCACTAGAATTGTGATTTCAGAAGTGATTTGTGTAAAGGTTTCATTTAACCTGATATTCATTGTGCCAATATCACTGGCAGTTTATTTCTTTGTAGTTTTGAGGTAAGGCCTCACTGCATGTCTTAGGATGGCTTCACTCATGGGGCACTCTTGTGTCTCAGCTGTCTGAGTGCGGGGTTACAGGCATGCTCCACAGCACCTGTCTACTCACGCGCGCTTATGTGTGTTTATGTTGTACTAAACATAGGAATTATTTGAAAGGTTAATTGTTCTTTAATTGTTTAAACAAGCCTGACTTTCAACTCATCAAAAAATAATGTGGTAAAAGTCTTCATACTGCTGTGTTATTATTTCAGCTTTATAGGTGACATCATTGTTAGGAACATAGCCTTCCTTCAGCCACGTCATCACCAGCTGCCAAATATGACAAATTTGCACTGTGGTCTCGAGTCACATAAAACCCTTCACCATAACATACGCTCCCTCTGTCTCTCCCTTTCTCTTTTGTCCCTGCTCAGAGGTGGCCTTTCACACCCGTCCCCTATAGTATATCTGAATTTGTTATTGCAGTTAAATTGCTTTTAGTCTATCCTTGATAATAGTTACTAAACTCAGGGAGAAAGGTGACTGGATATGTAGTTAGAGTCCTGTGCGATGAATTGTGATACCGTCCTGAGTCCTGAAAACCAGAGGAGGTGGGATTTATGCACTTGTATTTATATTCAAGCATTCAATATAGATATCTCACCCATTTGGGTTTTTTGTCTTGTTTGTTTGTTTGTTTTGTTGTTGTTGTTTTAAGATGGTCTTGTCCCCAAATCCAGGCTGGCCTGGACTTGACTGTATATACGCAGGCTGACCCTGAGTTCAGGGCCACCTGTCCTAGCGTGTAAATTCTGGGATTAGTCTGCATCTGACTCAGACTAAGTGGAATTAGTACTACAGGGCCCCCACAGAAGTCACAAGTGGAAATGTTGAGAAGCTGGAGATTTATCTAGATAACCTTTGGAGGGCGGTTAGCAGAAGAGGCAGCAGAAGAAGGTAAGGAAAAGGAAAGTTTGTGGGAGCAAGAGACAGATCTCTGACTGTAGAGCCCATGCTGAGAAATGGACGGGAGGGATGCACGGTGGCTGGGGTCACTGCGTTACAGTCAGAACCGTTCACAGAGCTTAGGTGAACAGCGAGGGAGCTTCTGTGTGAGGAGTGATGTGGTCCCATCCGAGGGCCCCTTGTTCTGGTTTTGACCCCAGGGCTTATGCTATACTCTACCTGAAACATATCTGGCAAAGAACCTACTGGCAAAGTACAAAACAGGTCACAGGAGTGCTGGATTGCATTCAGGGAGGACTGTCACAGAGGTACCAGAATGACCTTACAGGGTGACGGTGCGGTCATACAAGTGTGGACTGACCTTACAGGGTGACAGTGCAGTCACAGAGATGTGGACTGACCTTAAAGGGTGACAGTGCAATCATAGAGGTATGGACTGACTTTGCAGGGTGACAGTGCAGTCACAGAGGTGTGGACTGACCTTAAAGGGTGACAGTGTAGTCACAGAGGTGTGGACTGACCTTGCAGGGTGACAGTGTAGTCGTAGAGGTATGGACTGACCTTACAGGGTGACAGTGTGGTCGTAGAGGTGTGGACTGACCTTACAGGGTGACAGTGTGGTCGTAGAGGTGTGGACTGACCTTACAGGGTGACAGTGCCGTCGTAGAGGTGTGGACTGACCTTACAGGGTGACAGTGTGGTCGTAGAGGTGTGGACTGACCTTGCAGGATGACAGTGCCGTCGTAGAGGTGTGGACTGACCTTACAGGGTGACAGTGTGGTCGTAGAGGTGTGGACTGACCTTGCAGGATGACAGTGCCGTCGTAGAGGTGTGGACTGACCTTACAGGGTGACAGTGTGGTCGTAGAGGTGTGGACTGACCTTGCAGGATGACAGTGCCGTCGTAGAGGTGTAGACTGACCTTACAGGGTGACGGTGCGGTCATAGAGGTGTGGACTGACCTTGCAGGGTGACGGTGCGGTCATAGAGGTGTGGACTGACCTTGCAGGGTAACGGTGCGGTCATAGAGGTGTGGACTGACCTTGCAGGGTGACGGTGCGGTCATAGAGGTGTGGACTGACCTTGCAGGGTGAGGGTGTGGTCATAGAGGTGTGGACTGACCTTGCAGGGTGACGGTGCGGTCATAGAGGTGTGGACTGACCTTGCAGGGTGACGGTGCAGTCATAGAGGTGTGGACTGACCTTGCAGGGTGACGGTGCGGTCATAGAGGTGTGGACTGACCTTGCAGGGTGACGGTGCGGTCATAGAGGTGTGGACTGACCTTGCAGGGTGACGGTGCAGTCATAGAGGTGTGGACTGACCTTGCAGGGTGACGGTGCAGTCATAGAGGTGTGGACTGACCTTGCAGGGTGACGGTGTGGTCATAGAGGTGTGGACTGACCTTGCAGGGTGACGGTGCAGTCATAGAGGTGTGGTTGGACTTGAGAGATTTTAACAGCAGAGTAGATGAGCTGTGGTTTTTACTTACACTAGAGCTGGGGCTAGGGAAGTTTCTAGCTTCAGCAGCGGAGCAGCGTTCACAGTGTGGAGCCACAGGGAAGGCGAGTGTTTGCAACAAACACGAACTAAGCTTTAGTTATGTGGGGCTTGAAGCAGGCCGAGCCGTGTGAGCTGACGTGCTAGGTGGCACGCAGGTCTGAGATCTGAGAGTCCTCACTGTCCCCCCTTTCACATTCACTTGTGTTCATTTCTGGTTGACCTAAAGATTGTTGAAAACAGATTTGCTCCTGTTCTTATTAGCCTTCTGCACAGACACACACCCTTGTGTGTGGAGACAGGCCTAGATGTAGCCCTGGCTAGACTCTGAGTTTCTTGTGACGTTTCTTCTTCCCAACGTCAAGGCTGCTTCTACTTTTGGAATGTCAGGATGCTCACGAGGGTAGAATCTCTTGCATCCTGTTCCTAGGAAATCACTTTCTCACATTTGTGGTACCAAGCTGCTGATTAGCTAAAAGACTTAAGAGCATGGGATGATGGTTTGAAGAAGTGTAGCCCCAGAGGCTCATCTATTTGGACATGTAGTCATTGGGGGTGGCAGTACTTGAGAAGGATCAAGGGGTGTGGCCTTGTTGGAGGACGGCTGTCACTGAGAGCCAAACCTGGTGCCTCCCTTCCTGCTGTCTGCACGTCTAGATGTGGACCTCGCACACCATGGCTGCTGAGACTGTAGGCACGCTCTCGTTAAACGCTGTGCTCTGTAGGAGCTGCTGTGGCCGCGGTGTCCCTTCACAGCAGTGCCACAGTGACCAGCACACGGCAGGAGAACAGGCGCAGAGCACGGACACCTCCTGTAACACCTTGTGTCTCCGCACAAGCTTTTATATTTGGGATTCTCTGACTAAAAAGTAAGACTGTGCCAGCGGGGTGACGCACACCTGTAATCCTAGCACTTGGGAGGCAGAGGCAGGAGGATCTCTGTGAGTTCAGGGCCATCCTGGTCTACTGAGCTAGGCCAGCACAGCCAAGGCTACACAGAAAAGCCTTGTTTTGTGGTTGTTTTTTTTTTTTTAAGGTAAGACTGTTGTAAGCTTAGATTTACTATTTTAAAGACGATTGTATGTATGTATGTATGTATGTATGTATGTATGTATGTATGTATGTATAAGCGTTTTTCTTGAATTTATGTCTGCATACCACATACCACATGCATGCCTGGTGCCCACAGAGGCCAGGAGAAGGCGCGGGATCCCCTGGAACAATGTTACGGGTGTTTGTGAGTCACCATGTGGGTGCTTTGTCCTCTGCGAGAGCAGCCAGGGCTCGTGACTGTTGTGCCATCTCTTCAGCCCGTAGAGTTATTTTTACTTTATATTTTGAGACAGCATCTCACTGTATAACCCAGGCTAGCATGGCACTTGCTACATATACCAGACAGGTCCACCTGTCTCTTGACTCCCCAAATGAAGGGTATGTGCCATTGTGTCCCCAGATTTACTTGTCTAACAGAAATTATAAACTATTTGTTCTTTTTACATTTTTTATATTTCTTTTGCCTGGTTTAGCCAAAATCATGATACCCAGGCTTATTTTATTTAACATTTATTCAATAACAAGCATTGTTACTAATATTTTGTAAGTAATAATGCAGTATTTATTTTGTAACTAACAAGATGGAACTTGTGACACTACTCTTTTAACAGTAAAATAGATGTGAAATAAGATATTAAGAATGGGGTTGGCTTGGTGTTACATACCTTTAACTCCAGCACTTGGGAAGCAGAGGCAGACAGATCTCTGTGAGCTCAAGGCCAGCCTGGTCTACAGAGTGAGTTTCAGGTCAGGCAGGACTAAATAGCAAGACCTAGACTCAACAGAAAACAAGCAACACAAAAACCATACACAACTGAAATCCTATGTTAATCCTGTATAAATGATTATGCACGTCCCTCAGTTTTTTTTTAAACAAAGATATGTTAATTAGTTTCCACACACCTAAATTGGTCATTTTTTTGTACTGATTATAATTATTTAAATAGAATCATTAAATATTTTCCTTTTTATAACTGACTTATTTGACTTTGTACTTAGGGTTTATCTACATTGTGGTGTTCTGCCAAACTCCTTTTTAAGGCTCTCGTGTATGCATACCCCATTTTATCAGCTTATCCATTGGTGGACACATCTGTTTCTTCAGCCTACAGCTGGGGAGCAGTGCACATAGGTGTGCACATGGGTGAGCACATGGGTGTGCACACTAGCTCCCTCGGCAGCACACGCATGCTTCTTTGCTCTGCGAGTCTGTGAGGTGCTGCTTTTGCTCACTGCTGTCCTGCTGGTAGTGAGGAGGCAGTTTGTTTCTCTGTGGTGGAGCCTTGCTGTGATTTCAAGCTGGCCTCGTCCTCCTGGGTCAAGTGATTGTGCTATAGTCTCTGGGCTGCTGGGCGGCAGGGGCAGAGCTTACTGCAGGCTTGGCTGGTGATAACGATGGTGTGCACCCTCCCATGTGCGTGCTGGATTTGCATCTGTGTGTGGGGGGGCGGGGGTTTGCATCTGTGTCTGTTCACATTCCTTGCTGAATGTTGCTTCTGGGTTGTGAAAGTTCTTTATATATTTTGGGTATAAACCTCTTGTCACATGCGCGACTTGAAAATGTTTTCTCACATCACAAAGATTATCTCAGTGTTGACTGTTTCGTTGGAGAGAAATATAACAGTATGATGTAATCGCTCCACTTCCATATTTTTCTGTTTTGGGAATTACACCCAAGAAATTATTGCCAAACCCATGTCATGGTGCCCTCCCCTTATTTTCTTCTAAGACTTCTGTAGTTTTAGTTTGGGATGGTTTTGAGCCTGCGATGTAGCTGATGTTTACCTTGAATTTGTGGTTAATCCTTCTGCCTCTCACCTGGTGAACACTTGGGTTAAGCAGTGTTTGGGATTGAGCCAGGGCTTTGACCCTGCTAGGGAGGCATTCTGCCAACTGAACTACGTCTTCAGCCCTGTTTTTAGTTTTTATATATTTGACCTTATTCATTTTTAAAATTGCTTCAGTGTTTGGTGTCTGTTGAGAATTTTTAAAAATTATTTTTATATTATGGCATTGGTGTCTTGTGTACATGTGTGTGTCTGTGTTGAGGTGTCAGATTCCTTGGAACTAGAGTTGCAGACAATTGTGAGCTTCCATGTAGGTGCTGGGAATTGAACCTGGATCCTCTGGAAGAGCAGCCAGTGCTCTTAATCGCTGTGCCGTCTGTCCAGCCCCTGTCCATTGGAATTTTTATATGAATTTTAGGATGAGTTTTTGTGTTCTGACAAAAATGTCCTTAGGATTCTGATGGGGAGAACCGCATTGAGTCTGTGCGTTTCTTTATATAATGTTGACTTCTGTGGTGGCTTTTCTTATCTGTCAGATACCTGGAATTAATTAAACCTAGATAAGCTTGTGAGAGATTTTTTTTACTCCAAGTATTTGATGTGAGCAGGTCTTTAGTCTGGGCATACCTTGTGCTGGCAGCCTATGTGAGGACATGAAGAAGGAAGCTCTTGCTGTCTGCCTGCTTGCCCTCACTCTCTGGCAAGACCCTTCCTTCACTGGCGTTGGAGCCGAGGTACTTCCTCAGGATTGTGGTACTTCCTCAGGATTGTGGTACTTCCTCAGGATTGTGGTACTTCCTTAGGATTGTGGTACTTCCTCAGGATTGTGGTACTTCCTCAGGATTATGGTGTATGTTGAAGTCGAGCTGAGTTCACACAGCCAGCCTTGTGAACTGAACAGGTACTGGGTCCTTGGACTTTGTGTCGGGAGACAGCCATTGCTGGGCTAGCTGGAGCACAGCCCGAAAACCACTGTAGTAATATCATTCATGTGTGTGTGTGTGTGTGTACACACTTCATATATATACACACATACACATATTCATATATATGCAGTATATTCATATATATTTACATACATTCATTCTAGCGATTGTGGCCTCTAGAGAACCTTGTCTTATACAACTTGTTTTGTTTTTCAAGACAGGGTCTCTCTGTGTAGCCCTGGCTGTGCTGGACTCGCTTTGTAGACCAGGCTGGCCTCGAACTCACAGCGACCCGCCTGCCTCTGCCTCCCGAGTGCTGGGATTAAAGGCATGCGCCACCAAGCCTGGCCCTTATACAACTTCTTAATATGTCTGTTTTCGTTGATTTGTCTGTGATTTCTTTCAGCATTGTTTTGTAGTTTTAAGTCTGCAAGCTATCTGTCGTCCTGGTGAAGTTGATCCTGAGTGCTTTGTCGCAGGGACACTACAGAAAGCAGAATTGTTGTGTTAATTTCCTTTGTGTTGCTCATTGTTAGTCTCTAGTAGAAATGCTTGTCTTTATGTATTGTGTGGTAGGTTTTGTTTTGTTTTGGTTTGGTTTGGTTTTGGTTTTTCGAGACAGGGTTTCTCTGTGTAGCCTTGGCTGTCCTGGACTCACTTTGTAGACCACGCTGGACTCGAACTCACAGTGATCCACCTGTCTCTGCCTCCTAAGTGCAGGGATTAAAGGCGTGTGCCACCACGCCCGGCCCCGTGTGGTAGATCTCTGCTAAATTCTTTTATCCTAACCAGTTTTGGGTATGTTTTAGAGTTTTCTACACATAAGATCATATCATGTGTAAACATAATTTTACTTGTGACTTTGCCAATTGGATTCCTTTCGTGTAAGCCTTCCTCTGTCCCTTCCTGTTCTTCCTCATCTGCTGCCCCCCTTTCCCTTGAGCTAAAGTGGCAGTGGTGTGTTTGCCTTGTCACGGCTGAGTATGAAGTTAGCTGCTGTCTCTTCTCTCAGGTTCACTCTGGTTTCTTGAGTATTTTTATCATGAAAAAGGATGTTGAATAACTTGATTGTGATGTGGTAACATTATTATTTTTTACTTTTTTATTTTTTATTTGTTGTTAATGTTAATTTTTATGTTGAGCTATCCTTAAATTTCAACAGTAAATTCCAGTTGGTCAGACTGTGCAGTCTGTTTAATCTGATGCTAAATTTCCTTTGTCAGTGGCTTTCAGGTTCTTAGTTTCTTTCTACCTGAGTAAGTAAAGGCTTACAGATGATTGTAGGAATGAATCCTGCTGTCCCACAGACCATATTTTACTCTAATCTTTACTGTTAAGGGAAATACATGAGACAGAATTAAGTGATAAGGTTTTTTTCTGATAAACATTCCCTTACAGACCTACTATATGGTTGGTACCTCACATTAATCACAACACATGATAATTACATGATACCTAGATTTTAGATGTCATAGCTGCTTGTTACAGGAGGTTACACACAAACACTGCATGTACACTCACACTATATTGAGAGTGACTTAGGCTCAGTGGTGGTGCTGAAACCCCAGCACCCGGAAGGCAGAGGCAGGTGGGTCTCTGTGAGTTGGAGACCAGCCTGGTCTACAAAGCCAGTTCTAGGACATCTAAGGCTACACAGAGAGATCCTGTCTCAAAAAACAAAAACAAAGCAGAGAGTGCTTTACATGGGGATCTTTTAGAGAAGGACTGAGTATCAGTATTTTTAAAAAAGTCTTCACGTACCAGCGTGCTTACGCATGCTGACCTAGGCGACCCCGACTGCACACTCATGACCTCGGAGCTGGGCACGACATTGCTGTGACATGTGATCTGAGCACGTGGGGGAAGGCTGGAGAAGCCAAGTGGGAGGCCGGTGTGGATGCCCAGCGTTGGCTTCAGGGCAGGGGACAGACAGTCTGTCTCCTGCAGGTTTCCTGTAACATGGGCTGAATGGATCCTCTCATTCTTCTGTGTCACATGTAGTTAGCTGTTCCTCACAGTTAGGGGGACGCTGACGCGAGTGCCTGTCCATGTTGGTGTTCGCTTCACGGCTGTTTGGGTTTGTTGGGATATGCAGGGACCACCACTGTTCTTGGGCAAATAAGTTCATAGAGTTCAGCAGGAACTCTGTTTATGTCAACCTTTAGTGTGGGAGAGCTGACTTGAGTGTGGTATCTTCAGAGGGTAGAAATCATTAATCTGGTCATGATGGTGCATGCCTTTAATCCCAGCACCCAGGCAGCAGAGGCAGGGGATCTGTGAGTTCAAGGCCAGCCTGGCCTACAGAGCAAGTGCCAAGACAGCCAGAGCTACACAGAGAAACCATCTTGGAGAAAAAGGAAAGAAAAAAGAAAAAAAATCACTTTACTTTATATTTGAACATTCATGTAAAGTGTGAAAACATGTTGAAATGTGCTTGCATGACTGGGCTACCATAAGAACATGCCATAGACACGACAGCCTCAGTAACAGGAATATGCTCCCTCACATTTCTAAAGACAGGTGGTCTGAGCTCAAGAAATTCGCAGGTGCAGCTTTTCCTGAGGCCTGTCACCGTGCCTTGTACATCGCTGTTGTCTAGCTTTGTGTTTTGGACCTTTGCTGCGTTTCCCATCTTTGGTCTCCCTTCATATGTGTTGGTCTGCCCTGAAAGAGTCGTGTCAGGCTGGGTTGCAGCCTGCCTGCTGATTTATCATCAGTCGTTGAAGGCCATTTCCAGATACTGTCTTGAGTTATTGGAGGTCGGGGTTTCAACATGTAAACTTGGGGTGGACACTGATTTGTAAGAAAATATGTGTGCATAAAATGTTCTGTATGACTGCATGATTGTATGTGTGGAAGTGCGGCTATTTGGTATTTCTTATCAGCCACTGCTTACTAAAAAACCGTCTGCTGAAGAGAATAACTTTGATCTCTGTAAGGATATGTATTTAGCCCTAACTTTGGAATATGATGACAACATGTAATACAGTGATCAGATTTGTGACTTTTGGTTTATTATGCCCAATGAAATCTGTATCTGCTTGCCAATGTCTGGGAGGTATACCCAGAGAGCTGAGGGAAGCAAGGCTGTCCATTTGAGGCGGGGCTCTAGAGAAGCCCTGTCTCTGTCTGTGACAGGTGTTGGAGGTGCTGCATGGGGATTGGATCAGGGTCGCTCAAGCATGCCTTCTCCCATGCCGTGTGCCCTCATCCTGAGCTGCTTTTCGTTCTTATGGTAGCGACAGAAGAGAAGATAAAAGACTTAGGAGTGTTTGTCAGAAGTCCACAATTTAAACTAGAGACAGTCATTTAGGATGCCTTTGATGAGCATGAATACTACAGAGACTTAAGCTGTTTCTCAAGAAATAGTAATGGTTAATATTAGAGCCATTGCCTAAAGTCCACTTGTTTCTCATAAATTATATTAAAGTAAGAGACACACCCCAAGCTAAGTACATCAGAGAACATTTTATCTAAAGAAAAACTATGACAGTTAATGAAATTTTTATTTGGGAGCTTGGCGTTAATTGCTTTTTTTTCCCCTCAGTACAGTCTTTTGTCTTTATTTGACAATGTTGTAAATTGTATTACATACATAGCCTTCTCAGTTTTTAGTGCATATCAGAATCATTTCATACTTAGGAATTTAGTAAATCGTATATTGAGAAGCTGAAGGCTGCTTCTGAGGCATGTGCTGAGTGTGGACCTGAGAGATGTGCACCATCACATCACGCTTTCCATACAGTTCACGGCGATTGTCAGAAGAGCTGGATCTTTGTGAGCACAGTGAGAGCTTGGGCTTCTCAGCAGCAGGCGGCAGTTGACGTTAATAAAGAAGTTTAATTCTGACAGGCCCTTACTGTTCATCCGTAGACAGCTTAGTCTCCAGTGTGTCCATGTGTGCTGCCCAGCACCATCTGAGGGCTCAGAACGAATCCAACAGAGGCTCTGAGCTATGGGGAAGCTCTCCCTTGGATTTTCCAGGTAAGTTATAACAGAGGAGTCAGTTGGACATCTGAGAGGAGCTCGCTGTAAGGCCAACTAGACATGTGTGAGCGAGCTGAGGGGAGGAGAGTGGAGGGCACCCTGGCGAGGGGGAGGAAGAGGTGAAGAATGAAAAGGTTCGCGCTGTCACAAGGAGAGGAGTAACTGGAAAGGGCTGAGCTTGGTGGCGTGTACCTGTCACCTCAGTGCCGAGGAGCCAGACAGATGCCGTGTGCTACCTCATCTCACAGAAAAAAGGACTAGTGGGCTCCATGTAAAATTTGAGATGCTGGCCCAGTGTGGTGGTGCACACCTTTAATCCCAGCACTAGGGAGGCAGAGGCAGGCAGATCACTGTAAGTTTGAGGCCAGCTTGGTCTACAAAGTGAGTCTAGGACACAGAAACCCTGTCTCAAAAAACAAAAAGAAAAATTGAGGTATTGCTCAGACTTCTTTCCCATTAGGCACACATGAAGGGTAGCCATATGGTAGGTACTGTGTTAGATGCAGGGGCATTTCCATCAGCGGACAGAAAACGTATGCTCTCCACAGTGTGCTTTGTGGTCAGAGGAGGGAAACAGTGATGACACAAGTATATGATAACGCGGTGTAAGAGCACTGTGTGTTGGCAGAGAGGATAGTTACCAAGTGTGCTACTGTACGTCACGTAGGATGCTCTAGGAAAAGCTAGCGATCGCTAGGCAGGCACAGCGGTGACCCTTACGTGTACTTGGGCAGAACTTGAGTTAAGACAGGGCACAATACACAGAGCATGCCTAAAGAACTGCAGAAATGCTAAATAAAGTAAGAATAATGGGGAAAGTGGTTTGAAGTTCATTACTAAGTTAGAATTAAACTGAGCATGAGCTTTATGATAGCCACGGCTTTGCTGTAGCTTACGACTTTATGCTCAAATTTCAGTTAACTTAAAATTTATTTAAGTTACAAGTTGGTAAAAATTTAATAATTTAAAATAGTATTCTGAGATTTAAAGTATTTTTTGTTCTTTCAAGTAAGAAAATATACCCATAAAAGAAGTTAAACGCACGGGCTGGGCATGGTGGCACACACCTTTCATTTCAGCACTTGGGAGGCAGAGGCAGGTGGATCGCTGTGAGTTTGAGGGCAGCCTGGTCGACAAAGCGAGTCCAGGACAAGGACGGCCAAGCCTAAAACACAGAGACCATGTCTCGAAAAACAAAACAAAACAAAAAAGTCAAATGCAGAAGGTGTAGTGTTTTTGGATTGAATTGTGGTTTTCCTCTAAAGGCTACACATTAAACTCCCCACACCCCAGAGCCCGCATGGCCTCAGTCAGAGATAAGGCCTTTTCAGGTGGAAAGTTAGAGATCTGACCAGCTGTGCCTGTGGGTTATGAAGTGAGGTCTGGCTACACAATGTGAAGTCACAGGAAAAGGAGGCGATCCTCTTAACCCTTGTTTTGCGTCTGTAGGCTCCAGGTCTGTGGCTCGCACGATCTGTCTTTTCATGCTGCCTGGTCTGTAAGACCTGGTTGTAGCCAGCCTAAGTAGCTAACGCTGGCATCAACTAGAGCAGAAGTTGCTCATCCTGCTTCCCCATCCCTAACCAGGGTAGCACACTGCTGGGGAAGCTGTCGCTTCATGGAGCCAAAGCCGGCCAGCAGCGGTCAGTGCTGCAGTGGTCAGCTGCGCTCTCCCGTCATGCGAGAGCACTGGAAGGCACCATGCACTCTTTTGTTTTAGAAATAAAAGGCAGTTTGATTTCTAAACTTTAACTAGAATTGTAACACTGACTCCCTCTCCCCCATTTTGATAAAACACTGCAATTAACTCCAATTCCTTGAGGTACTTTAGAAAAAATAAGTGCTGCCACTTGGTGGCACTACATGGCTTAAAAATGCATTAGGTTGTTGTTATGTTACTGTACACTGAACGGGTACATTCAGGGAAAAAACTATTAAGATGAGAAACTTGATGGTGTGTTTGACTCTTGTCTGTAAATAAGATCATTGCTGGTGTTGTAAAGTAGGCTTTATGAAAGTGCCACAGACGCTCACATGTAAGCCCAGGCTGGGGCGTGGGAGCAGCGTTTGCAGCCTTTTGTGAGAAGCCTGCATTAGTTCAGATTCTGTCTGTCGTTTATCCGTAATGCTCTTCATGGTCTTGCTGTATGAGAAAACACGCTCACGTTTTCTTTATTAGTTTTCAAGGTGAGCATTTTGTATTTTCTTATGAAGCTAAGAAACAGTTATTTTGAGGTGATCAAGGTAAACATTTTTGGAAAACTGACAGTTAAATGTTCTTATTTATAATTGTCTTCCTACGGCATATTGAGGGCTCCAGCAGTTACGTCGGAAGCCTTTTACTCATTTTTATTCCTTTGTTGTGTACTTAGTGTGAGAAGTGAATTACGTTTTCAGACATACTTTTACCCACAACAAAAGAGTTGGGCAGCTAGAGCAGCGGTTTGCAGTGAATGGTTTTCTAGCTTGCTTCGTCAGCACACAGTGTATGTGATGCACACATGTTAGGCGCACGGCTCCTTGGATTACCACGCAGTAATCACCTAATGAACACAGGTCATGGGACAGATGCTAGCAGCCTGGGGGACCCCGTGCTTTCCTTCTCGGTCGCCAGACCTTTCTTTTAGAGTCGTATCGCCTGACTTCAGGGAATAGACACACCTTTTTAGGCTGGCTTTACAGCTTTCATGACAATAGAGTTATACAGTATTTTATCTCAGCAGTGTGTTGTGAGATCTGTAAATTTTGTCAGGTGTAGCCGTGTTCACATGTAGTTCTTAATGGTTTGTTTTTTACTACAGAGCTTTTGGGTTGAGTGATACTGTTGTAAACATGCTGTGCACGTGTAGTGTTTCTGGGATCGTTGGTGTGTGTAGGCTGGAATTAAACACTGACACAAGGGTTGTTTCTCAATGTGCCATCTCACCAGCTGTTTTAGTGCCTCCATGTCCTTACCAGTGCTGAGCACTCCGACCTCTTTAATTCTGGTCTTCCTGGAGAGCGTCTCCCAATTGGGGCACTGACTGAGTGTGTGTGTGTGCGTGCGTGTGTGTACATGCGCGTGTGCATGCACCAGGTGTCCAGGGAGGCCAGAAGAGGTAGTTGGATCCCCGGGAGCTGGAATTAGTTAGTAGACAGTTGTGAGCTGCGCGTGCGGTGCTGTGTGCTCCTGACAGTCGCGCTTCTCCAGCTCCTCTTGGCTTGTGCTCTGGGTACAGTCTTCCCTTCTCTCCTCTTTAGGACCTTCCAGCCCTTTCATGAGCTTGCTCCCTTCTAGATAGAGGCTGCTAGTAAGCTCCCGAGGCGCAGGCGCAGCCGTCATCCCTATGAGCCTCGGTCTTACTGTAGCCCAGTGGGACAGTGCTTCTTGTGTGTGTTGGCTTGTTTTCCTGTTCTGAGCATGTTAATGTGCTGTTCTCTTGGAGATGTTTTTCATTTTCACAGCTGAATGGGTATATATGTTGGCATCTGTGCATCGGGTTAGGGATGCTACTACTAGTAGCATACAGTCTGCCAAATGCTAAGCACCTACAATACACAGAACAGTCATCTGGCCAGCACCATTACCAGCACGGCTGAGAAACTGTCCTAGCAGCTTTATTATTTGGCTACAATTGATTCTTACACACGGGTGTCACTTTTTCATATGAACATACATTTTATATGTACTAAAAAGACTGTAGTCACTGATACATGTCACTTTGTCACAAATACGGTGATTATACATACACGCATATATTTGGCTCTCTGTTTGACCTTGGTTGGCTTACTCTGGTGTAAGTGCCACAGTGCCCTACTTCATGTGACCCCGAGTCTGTCTACAGGAAGCACGGGCTCTCTTCCCTTTGTGTTTGCTTACATCATTGGCTTTATAAAATTAAATGTATTCTTTACTGTGAAATATAATTGATATCTTCATGATATGGTATTATGTTTTTCTGTTTTTATGAATGTCATTTATGCTTATGTCAGTGAGTCTCAAATGATTTGTTTTGTCTTGTCTTTATGGTTATGTCAGTATTTCTCCACCTTGGTATAGTTGACATTTCAGGCCAGGTATCCTGAGGGATTGTGCCTCACAGAATGCTTGGTGACGTAGCTGCCCCGCCCTGCTCACCCAGTGTGATAGTCTAGGATGTCCCCAGGCCCTGGAGAGTAATAGTTATTATATTTGAATGTGAGCAGAAGATACATAAACATGCAAACATAGCATTTCAAAACATGTTAGCGTAAATAGTACAGTTTTATAAAGTACACTTTCTAGATGGAAATTCAGTGGAAATAGCATGATTTCACATTTTGAAAAATATTTTAAATGACTTTCTTGAAGACTTGTATTCTGCTTTTTTTTTTTTTAAAGTATGTTGGGATATCACAAGTCATATAGCCTCTGGAAAATTCCATTATCCACTTAGGAGAGAATGAGAGTGAAAAAAGGCAAGGAAGGTGTTAGTATGAAAATTGCTTTAATTTTGAGGAGTCCTGTGCAGAGCCTCAGGGATCCCCAGTGGTCCTCAGAGCACACTTTTGAGACTTACCCTTGAGGATTACAATTGCATTCTTGTCTGTAAGATTTTAATTTAATTAGGTTTTTAAAAGCTTTTTAGAGAATGCAAGAGATGTAAAATAGGGTAGTACCATTTATGCCCTTTCCCCCTTCACTTGGCTTGTTTGCATCACAGCCGTGTTTTAACCCGAATGCTGTAGTCGTCACGGGAGCATTATTACCTGTGTGGAGTTTTTTGCTTGTTTGTTTTGTTTTTGTTTTTTGGACTAACCTGTTGTCTTAGTGAATTGTTGTGCTGATGTCACAGAGTTCTCCAGCCTGGTTCATTTATCATGAAAGGAGATCTGCTGGCAACAGAGATTAGGAGGCACAACTTGGTTGCCTGCTTGTGTTGACTGCAGCCCAAGCTTTACTTGGGCAGCAGGAGGAGGAGGCCCTACCCCCGCCCCGCCCCGCCCCGTCCTGTCCTGCCGTCCCTCCCTGGTGGGCAGCCGGCTTGCCTGCCGCCTCCTAGCGCTGCTGCGTGAGGGTGGAGTTTCTGACACAGGAACTGAGGGGAGCAGCACTTTGCCCCTGAGCTCTGCCCCCTAGTCCTACTGTTACTGACATTTATTTTAACTAGGATATTAGTCCTTTGTCCTGGCTGCTGTTGGCTGGAGTGCTCTCCAACCAGAGAGGCAAAATACAGTTGAAAGGTTTTCACTAGTTCCAGTAAGAAAAACCATGCACTGGGGGTACCTTGTTAATTTACCGTTACAGAGAACCCATTATGTGACTTGGGGTCTGGCTGGGTAGTTTTTGAAGAGATCTAGGAAGTAAAAAGTTTCTTCTGCATTGGATATTGACAGTATACACATTTTATGATTGCTCTTTTCTTTAAAAATTAAAATGAGCTGGGCAGTGGTGGCACACGCCTTTAATCCCAGCACTCAGGAGACAGAGGCAGGCGGATGGCTGTGAGTTGGAGGCTCTACTTTAAAAAAATTAAAATGAAATTCATACAACATATAATTAACCATTTTTAGTGTATGATTCTTTGATGTGCAGTGTATTCATATTTTGGGGCAATCACCAGCTGGACAGTATCTAAACCATTTGGTCACCCCTGTTACATGGCCGTTTCCTGTTCTTCCCTTCCACTGTCACCCGGAATGTTGATGTCTGTCTGTGGACAAGTGGACTGATTCTGTGTGTTACGTGAAGAAAGCTCAGAGCTAGTGACCTTTTGTGATTCGCTGCTTTTACTTGGCACTTTGATCCCAGCGGTGGTTTGCGTTTGTGGCCGGGGAGCACCCCATTGTGTGGTTATGGCACATTGTTCAATTGTCACTTGCCGGCCAGTTGGGGTTTTCCATCTTCTGGCTTTTATAAATACCAGCTGTAGCTCTGTCTGGGCCAGGCCTGTGTGCCGCTCTGAGGATCTCATGAGTATCTTTTTGAGGCTTTGATTTTTATTTCCTTAGTGACCATAAAATGAAACATGTCTTCATTGGCTTGTTGGCTATTTCCAGATCTTCTTTAAATAGACAGGTCAGTTGTCTATTGATCAAATCGGTTGTCTTCCTTGTTGACGTGTTTATATATCTTGAATATTTAATATTTCTCTAATGCATTTAAACAATGTTCCTTAATACACAGGCCTCTCATTCATTCGCTTTGAAGATGAGTTTCTCTGCATGGCCTTGACCTCCGGATCCTCCTGTCCCTGCCTCCCAAGTGCTGGGATTAAAGGTGGGAGCCGCCATGCCCTGCACAGGTCCTTTATTTTGATAAAATACGTGTTATTTGTTTCTCTCCCATGCCCTTGTTATTTTGATGCCAAAGAAAAGGATCCATATTTCATGCCATCTTCTAGGAGTATTAAAAATTGAACTCTTCTGTTCAGGTTGGTTTTTGTTTATTTGTTCTTTTGTTTTGTTTTTAGAGACAAGGTCTCACCAAATAGCCTTGTTTGCTTGAAAATCACTCTGTAGACTAGGCTGGCCTCAGACTCAGGCCTTCCTCCCTCTGCCTCTGCCTCTGCCTCTGCCTCTGCCTCTGCCTCTGCCTCTGCCTCTGCCTCTGCCTCTGCCTCTGCCTCTGCCTCTGCCTCTGCCGGGTATTCAGACTGTTGAACATTTTGTTTTATTATCTGACCTGGTTCAAACGACAGTTCTTTTCACGTGTAATGTTCTTAATACCCTGATGAAAACTAGTTTGCCATAGCTGGTTGATTGATTGATTGATTGACTCTGGACTCTGAAATATAGTCCATCAGTCTGTACGCCTACTTTTTGCCACTAACACTCATTACTATCTGTTGCTTTATAGGAACTTGAAATTAGGAAGGACTTCACTTGTTTTTTTTGTTTGTTTTTGTTTTTTTAACTACTTTTGCTCTTCAGGGCTCTTTGAAATATTATATGAATTGAAGTTCAGTTGGAATGGGAACATTTCCACAAAACCTTTAGGGTGTTTAAAATTAAAAAATATTAATAGTTATTTGAGACTCTCATACATGTGTGTAATGCATTTGATCATATTGGTCTCCCCCTACTGAGTTTGATCTGTGTGGCCCATATATTGAAGAGTGTAAGGAAATCCGTTTACCATGACCTACCCACCTGCCTGGGGCCACCTGCCTAAAGAAAGTTGTCTGTCCTTGTCACAGAAGCCCCCCCCCCCTTTTTTTTTTAAAGATTTATTTATGATGTATACAGTATGCATCAGATCTCATTATAGATGGTTGTGAGCCACCATGTGGTTGCTGGGAATTGAACTCAGGACATCTGGAAGTGCAGTCAGTGCTCTTAACCGCTGAGCCATCTCTCCAGCCCCAGAAGCCCCCTTGAATGCTGCCTGCTGTGGCTTGTGCAGGTCTGTGTGGGCAGCCGCAGCTGCCGAGAGCGAGCTCATGAGCACAGCGCCCCTGTCCAGAAGATGGTGCTGTGCCAGGATCCTCCCGGCCCAAGCGCTGTGGGTGATGTAGGTGCTCTGTTTGTGGCCGAGTGCTCACAGATGCTTGTTCTCACACTGTGGCCACTGTGACCAGTTGTGAGTTCGGTGTCAACCGTCATCCAGTGCACAGAGAAGCTTCTCTGGTTGGGTCTGAGTGCAGCACAGAGATAGAGACACACTGACATCTTGCCTTGGGCTATTTTTAATGAGACAAAGACTATATATAATTTTCTCTCCTACATTATTTGCTTTTGTTTCATCCTGCACCTCATCGTACCTCACCATTTTCGTGGTTATCTACATGTGTTTGTCATTTGGCCTTAGGATTCTTAAAAGTTTTCATGGTAGGAGATAGCTCTGTGGTATCAATGTGTTAGTCACTTAGTGCCACGGTTTTATTGCCCGAGGGTCATTCTGCCAGTGTGTTACAGGTTATTATTAAAAGATCATTTCAAACAGTTTTGAATTTGCAGAGTGTATAAGGTTCAGTAGTTGAATTCTCCTCCTAGTTTCACATGGTGTTGCAGGTTACTGATGCAGTTACATTAACATGTCTTGTATATGTTAGAAAGGACCTTAGGGCTGGAGAGGTGGCTCAGAGGTTAGACACTGCTCTTCCAAAGGTCCTGAGTTCAATGCACAGCAACCACATGGTGGCTCACAACCATCTATAATGAGATCTGGTGCTCTCTTCTTGCCTGCCGACATGTATTTTATTTGCCAAATGAATTTGTCTCCGTGGGTTACTGAAGAATAACTGGCCCTTTTCTAGTTCTTTCTGAGCTCTGGCCGGCTGTTTCGACTTAGCTGTTCTGGCTCTAACTCTTCTCCAAGCTGAGCGATTCTATTCGGTTTCTCTAGGCTTCTCACTGGAGTGCTGTGCTTGGGAAACTGCCCTGACCTCCAGGAGCTGAGCTCAGCTCTCCTGTGCTCTTATGTTTCCTGTTTCCTGTGCTGTTGTTGTGTTAAATCTTTCTCTGATCAGTCATTTTGGCTGTCCCTCAACTAGCCTTTCGTGTTTGGGATTAAAGGTGTGTACTAAGGGCAGGTCTGTATTCCTACCAGAGGGATTAAAGGGGTGTGGCTTTGTATTCCAGGTGGGTCACACAGACCTGGAAGGTCTTTGGATGTGATCAGAGAGGCCATGTTGTTGGGTTAAGTGCTTCTAAAAAAGCAGTTACCTGCTGAGGCATTTTAATTGGCTTCTGTGTAAGACAGCCATCTTCAGCATCAAGGGGTCCTGTTCCTGGCTTTCCTTACACTTAAGGTAAAATTCCATCCTTATAATCTGAACATACAGACTATGTCCTGCTTTCTGTGACAACCTTTCAGTATTTCAATAGGTTATTAACCCTATGCATTGTGAAGCTACACTTTGTTTTATTATATGGCATGGTGGTTAGTATTAGCCTCTGTTTTTGTATAGGTATTGTTTATCATCTTTCGAGTATTTCCATTCAGTGTGACACCCATATTAAGATGCTACCTAGTTTATTTGATTATGTAATATAATGTTTCTAGTAGAATCTGGGTGAGAATTAGGTTTCTGTGTTACATTGTGTATAGTACTTATAGGCTTAAATGCTATAGTGATTTAAATGTAGTTAATTGGGATTTATTTTGCAATTAAGACGACAGTTTGAATGGTTTCTCCTTCTGACTCAGTCTTAAATGTTGAAGTTGTCCTGTGTTCCAAGATAATGTAAGTGAACTGAGTTTATGAGAACTGACTGGGACTCAGCTAGTGGGCAGCGCTGTGATTTATTTATAGCTGTGAAACGCAGTTACTAATGAACTAACTTAGAGTGAGGGCAAATTATCCTACTTTGTATGTGAGATGAGGTTATATGACAAAGGTTGGCATTATGTAGTAAGTTCCCACAGATGTTAGCCTACTTGCAATAAATACAATTAATAATGTACATAAGAGAATGAAGTTAAGCTAATTTTTATCAGAAAAGAATTATTCATGAACAGAAAGTGGACAGCATAGATTTGATGACAGGAAGGTTGTATCTGATCTGAATTACTGAGTGACCTAGGAAGCTTGCTCAGAGGGATTACAGAATAATTATGTTAATATGCAATTATCACCTCATTTCTTCTGTAGTAACCTCAAGATGTAGTGTGGTGAGGGTGTTATAGCAAGTGCTGATAGTTTGCAAAAATACTGATGTTTGAGATTTCTGAGACAATAAGAGTAGCTTGAGGCGTGTAAGTGATGATGTGTCATCTTGAAGGCAGCGCTGACCTCTGCTGTTGAGTGCTCACAGTGTGTGGCTGGAGGCAGCCATAGCTGAGCTGCACGGCTCACTATGCTTCTAGCAGCTAGCGTGCATCTTATGTAGATTTAAACCCATCTGCAGCTTTTAAAAAGTGCGTGCATTTTTTTTTTTTTAAAGAACATGTTTAAATTCAGTTAAGAGGAAGATTCTGTGATTCTATTATTGCAGACAGGTTTTAGTAGTGCTATCTAAACATTTAAAAGAATCTTAAGGGGTACTTTGAATTAATCAAATTTAAGTTCTCTTAAATATTGAGGGCTTTTAAATGTTAATCTATTATAGTATGTTTTAAATTTGTTAGCTCCCTTTATTTTTATTTTTAAATATATTTTAATCATTTATTTTTATGCACATTGGGTTTTGCCTTCATGTTTCTCTGTTTAAAGGTGTCGGATCCCCTGGAACTGGAGTTAAGGGCAGTTGTGAGCCGCCATGTGGGTGCTGGGGACTGAGCCTGGCTCCTCTCACGCACTGAGGTGCCCCTCTGACCCTGTAGCTTCCTTACACTGAGTGAGCAATGCTTGGCCTCAAGTGCTTCTTCTTTGTTATGGTAACAAATGGTACCAGTGACTGAGCTGTATGCATTTGTTCATATAAAGGTAGTTGAAGACTTTGAAAAAGGGTAAAATTAGTTTACAGGTCAAATGCTTTCTTACCTGGAGGAACCCAGTCCTCATGAATCCAAGGACATAGACGTCAGAATTACAGATCCTTCATTCAGTGCGACAGAAGGTCACGACGCATTGGTTTTCATCGTGTCCTGAAAGTTGTATAAAATATTTGATGCATTTTATAGTCAGAATATATTGGAAAAAGTAAACCCAGAAAAATGTTACCTGTTTGCACCTCAGCTTGCAGACTCCATTTCTTACAGCATGTTTTCCAGTTGAAAAAATAAATTGTCATTTTTCAGTGACCCAAGAAAGCGCTGTCACTTAACTAAAAAATAATTTCTGCTGAATGGAGATGAGCATGAATGTGTAGACAGTTAGACGCCATATTTCATTATGTAGACATGAAGAAAACTGACTGGTAAAGACTGGATTGTGTTTTAGCAGTGTAACTTAGTTTTCTTTTCTTTTCTTTTTTACTAGATATGTTTTGTGGGTCAAATACATTTTTCACTTGTATTTTTAATATGTGTTTGAGTGAAGTGGCTTGCTGTCCTGAGACTGTGCAGTTAGGAGATCTTATTAAGCCATTCTGGTAACAAGGATGCAGGATCGACACGGTGTTCTCATCGTTTGTCGCCTGCTGTTCAGGGGACCAGGGAAGTTGCTTTAAATGGAAGGCGTCTGTTCCGTCCCTGAACCTCTAACACCAGAACAGATGGGGAGAGCACGGAACATGGAAGGCTGTACCTCTGAGGTGGCAGCAGTGAAGCCACTCATTAACACTGAATTTACCACTTCGTTAGCAACGCTGCTTCCTGTTGAGAAAAGCTAATACAGGCTTCCAGTTGACTGAGCATATATTTGACTACCTCTGGGATTAGGACAAACACAAAGTGTCTTTCTTTACAGATTTATGAGGTGGCTAATATTGAGGCATTTTTACTTTTCTCCTAAACTTGGTGAGAAAGGCCAGGGTCGGTGTCGGGCAGGGCAGCGCCAGCCCCGCTTTGCTGTGACACTTGTGTGTGTGTGCCCATCTTTTTCCTCAGTGTTTGTGATGCAGACTCCTGCTGGGTGCTGCATTAGCACCATTTTGGGGTGATATTGTTGAATATGATCTTATTGGAAGTCTATTTTTATTACTGTGGAATGTTGCCAGTTTCAAAGCAGGATTCTAAAATGTGTGAGGGAAGGAATAATGATTGTTGGTATAAATATTGCCAAAGAAATCTATTTATCATAACTTGTTTGTAATCTTTGATACATTTATAAGCATTTTGTTGAAAGAAAATGTACTTTGTAAGTTATGAAATGAGTTATTACAAATCTTTTATTCTTGTGCTAGAGTTAATGTTTTACAAAGCATGAAGTTTGCACTCCAAGTGAAATATCTTAATTTCTGAGTTGAATTTTAGAGCCTTGCTGTCCTAAAATAGTATTGTTCACTATACAGATGTAAAACACTGCAGAGACAATGTGAAGAATTTATTTTTATCTGCAGAGCAGAAACCAAGTCTGTCCTGTTTACTACTGTGCCCTAGTACTACAGCTGTGCGTGGCACGCAGCAAGTGCTCAGTAGGTGTGCGGAGCGTGAGTGTGCTGTGCTTACGCCTGTGGAGGCTACACACGACTCTCGGCTTGTTGTAGTTGCTGACTCGAGTCCAGAACCATGCCAGGACTTGTGTTTGAATGGACTGTCCAGATTTCATAGATTTTTCTTGTGGTTTTGATTTTGCAGTTGCATTTTTTACTTATTCAACACTTAATCATTTATTCAACAACCACTGCCTAGCCATGTGGTTCTGCAAGAGTTAAGGACAGTCAGTTGTGGTGTGTGAGAGAGCCCTCTGAGGAGGGGCGGGGGGGGGGGGGGGTAGCTGCATATGACAGTCGGCTACAGTCACGAGGATGCTGCTGTGTCCTTACAGCAGCTCAGTATACAATCAAAAGCACTTTGCCGTGTTAATATACACTGTGTGTGAAGTACACTATTCATGACACCTCATTGTAAGAGCTTTAGGTCTCCAGACTACTGTTAGATTGTAAATGGTATAATTGCTTTTAGGAAATGCCTAGAGTTTAGGGTCTCAGAGCATGAGCTTTCAGCATAAAACTTGATTAGTTGTAGCACTAGTAACTTGTAGTTAAGAACAACTTGCATAAAAGCAGCCTTATAGTTGGCAGAATTTTGACAGAACACTATCTTGAGCAAAGCAGTTTTAAACATTTTAGAAGTAAAAAAAAAAAATCACTGTTTGATACATAAGTCAGTGATGTTGATTGCAAATAATATATTTGACCCAAGTTGTTTACTATGTAGTTTTTTGTTAGTCTTCCTCAAGGCATGAGCTTTCAGGTGATAAAATAGTTTTTCTTTACAGTATTTAATAACTCCAGTTCTTCTGCTGTATGGAGCAACTGTCCTTAGTAAATCTACTTAAGCCAGATAATTTTTTTAATTATAAATTCATGCATGATATTTTAAACTTTTCAGTGTGTAATGCATTCATTTATATTGTCTGTGAGTTATACCTCATTTCCCTAGGTAGTTTGTGTGTGTGTGAAATACTAAATTTTTGAAAGCACAAACAGCAATCTTTTCTTTGAAAATATTTTTAAAGTGTTTAGTAATTTTTAGAAAATTGTTAGTATCTCAATATAAAGAGTAGAAGATTAAGTCAATGAAAATAGAGACTTCCAGCTTTCCAGACGTTCCAGTAGCATTTCTTTTATGCAAACTTAAATTTTTGTTTTCCGTTTTCTAGACTAAGTGTGTTAGATGATCTTGCCAACAATATGGACGATTTGAAGATAAACCCTGACATCACTGGTGCTAAAGAAGAACTCCCGGACGACAGCAGTGGAGTTCATAAACCAAAGGGTTGTCAGACATCATTTCAAAGAAACAGTTCATTGACGCTATCTGAGGAGCTGTCAGAGGACACATCAGAAAAAGCCTTAACTGGAGGCCAGTCTGCTCTGTTTCTCCCTGCCAGTGCTCCTGCTGCTTCTAGTGAAGACTTTACCTTGCCTGCAGGAGCTGTTGTTAATGCACCAGCCTCACGCTCCTGCTTGACAACAACTTGCAGTATGAACGAGAATAGTGTTTCCTTAGCCACCGGACAGCCCGCGGCTCAGCCCGCAACACAGCCGTGTTCAACTCGGAAGGCAGCAGCTGGCCTTGAGCTAGAGTCTACACCACAAAAAGCAAGTCAACACCAAGTCCTGTTTTTGTTATCAGATGTAGCACATACTAAGAACCCAACCCATTCCATTAAAAAACTACCTACCTCTGCTTTAGTTGGTTGTGACGTTCAGAACTCAGTAGGGAACAGTGTGAAGGCGGAGAGCACTTTACTCAGCCCAGTGGAGGTGGGTGCGGACAAGGAGGGCGTGCTGGTGACAGACGATTGTGCCAGTGCGGTGACAGGGGCGTCCTCAGGGACAGATGAACTCAGGTCAGAAAATGACACTAACTGGGATCCCCAGAAAGAATTCATTCAGTTCCTTATGACTAATGACGAAACAGTGGAGAAACCTCCAGTTCATCCTAAGGTAGTAGGTCTGGAAAAGAAGAGAAAGCGGAAAATGGACGTAAGCAAAATAACTCGTTATACAGAGGACTGTTTTGGTGAGTGTAACCGTGTCCCCAATAAATCAAAAATGGTAGAAGTTGACTTTCTAGGGCAAACTGAGGAGGTGCGAGCAATAGAGTCACAGAAATACACATTATCAAAAGTAAAGCCTGAGTCAGCTGAAGAAGACTTGGAGTCTGCGGACACGTTTCAGCGTCTAGTTTATAACTCGGATAAGTGTGGAGAAGATAGCTCCCCTGTTCACACTCGCACTTTTGTTTCAAATCCCTTAAAGAAGAAATGTGAGGAGAGTGACCCCGAGCCGCCCGCTGCCTTCAGTCCTGAAGAGCCGGCCTTCTACCCCTGTACAAAGTGCAACGTGAATTTCAGGGAGAAGAAGCATCTCCACAGGCACATGATGTACCACCTGGACGGCAGTAGTCACTTCCGCCACCTTGACGTCCCGAGGCCCTACGCTTGCAGAGAGTGTGGACGGACGTTTCGAGATCGCAACTCGCTGCTGAAGCACATGATCATCCACCAGGAGAGGAGGCAGAAGCTGATGGAGGAAATCCGTGAGCTGAAGGAGCTGCAGGATGAAGGGAGAAGCGCGCGGCTGCAGTGCCCTCAGTGTGTGTTCGGTACCAACTGTCCTAAGACGTTTGTGCAACACGCCAAAACCCACGAGAAAGACAAAAGGTACTACTGCTGTGAAGAGTGTAACTTCATGGCAGTAACAGAGAATGAACTGGAATGCCACCGAGGCATCGCCCACGGAGCTGCAGTGAAGTGCCCTGCCGTCAGTTCAGACGCATCTCAGAGAAAAACACAAAAAAAGGCTTTGACAAAAGACTCTGTTATAGGGTCATCCAAAAAACCAGCTGCATACCTCTGTAAGCTGTGTCCCTTCACTGCTTCAGCCAGAAGTGTTTTAAAGAAGCACACGGAGTATTTGCATTCCCCACCGTGTGCTGACTCATTTGCTAATCCTCTTGGACTTGACAAGAGGGAAAGCGACACCCTTGAGGAGCCTGTAGATAGCGACAGCACTAAACCATTAGTTAAGCCACAGCCAGCCACATTTCCAAAGAACTCTGCTTTAAAACAAGACGTCAAGCGAACATTTGGATCAAGCTCACAATCAAGTAATTTTTCAAAATTTCATAAGCGACCACATAGGATACAAAAAGCTCGGAAAAGTGTTGCCCAGTCCGGTGTAAATGCGTGCAGTCCAGACAGCTCGGCTCATAAGAATGCCATGGTCAAAAGCAGCACCGACCAAAAACCAAAGTATTTCCATCAGGCAGCAAAAGAAAAATCTAATGCCAAGGCAAATAGCAGTTACTTATATAGACACAAGCATGAAAACTACAGGCTGATGAGAAAATCAGGTGACTCCTACCCACTTCCCTTCAAAAAAGAGGCGAATTCATTGAACTCCTCGCATCTATTTTCATCATTAAGTAATTCTCATAATAATTTTATTTCAGACCCTCATAGCCCAGACACCAAAAGGCCAGACACCGTGAAAGACCACAAGCGTGTAGCTGTAAAGAGAGTGGTTAGGGCCTCAAAGAAGGAAAGCTCTGGTGGGGAAGACTTGGACAGCTATCCCGACTTCCTGCATAAAATGACTGTTGTTGTTTTGCAGAAGCTTAATTCTGCTGATAAGAAAGACAGTTATGAAACGGAAGATGACAGTTCCTGGGATAACGTTGAACTCAGTGACTACACGACACAGGCCATGGAAGACGAAACCTACAGTGATCTTAGTCAAGAACGTGTCAACTTACTGCCCCTGTTTAAAAGCAAGATGGAAAGTCAAGATCCCGGAGACAGTGCTACCCTGCATTATGATCAAAACGACGGCTTTTACTTTGAGTACTATGAGGATGGCGGCACCAACAGCTTTCTACACGAGCTGCATGACCCTCAGCACTTGGAAACCGCGGACGCACCGCTGTCAAAGCACAGCTCTGTTTTCCACTGGACTGATCTGTCTCTAGAGAAGAAGTCATGCCCTTATTGCCCAGCAACCTTTGAAACAGGTGTCGGGCTGTCCAACCACGTCCGCGGGCATCTTCACAGAGCAGGGCTAAGCTATGAAGCGCGGCACGTTGTGTCACCAGAACAAATAGCCACAAGTGACAAAATGCAGCATTTCAAAAGAGCTGGCACAGGCACGCCTGTGAAGCGGGTTAGAAAAGGTAAGTCCACATGGGGCCAGGTGGGGCCTGCCATGTGCAGGTCAGACGAGTTGGAAGTGGTGTTTGAATTTGGTCCTTCTTAGAATCACAGAATTTTCTGTTTCTGAGTTTAATCGTTTGTGGTGATTTGTAAAGAGTCTGATACTACTCTTAAAAATCTTTTTTTAGCTATAGAGAAGTCTGAGACTACTTCCGAACATACTTGTCAGCTCTGTGGTGGTTGGTTTGACACAAAGATTGGGTTATCAAATCATGTGAGAGGCCATCTGAAAAGACTTGGGAAAACCAAGTGGGACGCTCACAAGTCCCCCATCTGTGTGCTCAGTGAGATGATGCAGAACCAGGACAAGTGCGAGAGCATCCTAAAGGCCCTGAGCAGTCGCCGCACGGTTCCCCGGCCGTTTGTAGCTCAGAAACTCTCAGCAGGTGACGACTTCCTGTCTCAGAATGTTTTACCTCTTGATGAATACCATAATGGTCTAAAGACAGAGGCTCTCTCAGTGTCAGCATCAGAGGAAGAAGGGCTGAGCTTCTTAAGTGAATGTGACGAGACAAAACCTGAGCTGCCCAGTGGGAAAAAGAGCCAGTCTCTTACCCTCATAGAACTTCTTAAAAATAAAAGGATGGGAGAAGAAAGGAGCTCTGCTATTTCTCCTCAGAAGATCCATAACCAGACAGCAAGAAAGAGGTTTGTTCAGAAATGTGTTCTTCCATTAAATGAAGACAGTCCATTGATGTATCAGCCACAAAAAATGGACTTGGCTATGCACTCAGGTAAGAGGTTGCCTGTGAGTCTGTGAACGCAGCTGGGCGGTGCCTCTGAGCACTTCCCGTGTGCTGCTGCCCCGCAGAGCATATGGAGGTCTGCTCCAGCTGCCCCGTGGATGCCCAGCGGTACTGGGTCTCTGCCTCCTTTCTTGGTCTGAATGTAAGTTGAGAACAAAAGCAAAACATACACACGCGCCCCCCCCCCATGCGCACACTCCCCTACACCAAGCCCACGGAAGCAGTGTTGCAGGGCCATGAGAGGCTGGTTTGTTGAAAGGGAAGACCTCTAGCCTGTTTCTGCCAGTGCTACATAGTGATGTGTTGAGAACTGAGCTGCTGAGTCCCTGAAGCCTTGTTGTATTATGGGATGGTGTAGGGTTAGAAGACTGTAGTGAATGCCCGTGTTTGCTTGGCCTTTTGGGTTGTGTTCTCCTGAACAGAGCAGGTGCTTCCCTCGGTACTGGTCCGCTGAGTTTCTGTGCGTTGAAGGGACGTTGTGAGTGTGCTGAGGTGGTGGGCAAGTGACAAAACCTAGTGTTGGTATTCTTAGCTCTGGCTTAGACTCGGGCACTGGAAGGGAGTTTTGGGTGGATGGATTGGTTGGTTGGTTGATTTTAAAGTTAAAAGTTTTGAAGATTTATGTATGTGAGCAAAAGTTGACTGTATTTAGCTAATAGAAATTGACCATTGGATTAGTAAAGAATCAGGTTACTGTAATTCTGATTTGCTTCTTGGCAAGCACTGAATATCTCAAATAATTTATATTGCAAATTTCGATTTAGGGGAATGCTAATAGTCTGATTGAGGGTTCTGGATGGTGGGGCACTTTGTTCCATGGAGAGGGCCTCTTGGAGCTGGTTACTACTCTGTTCTTTGAAGGATGAAGTTCAGAGGGCGTGTTGGCTGTGTGGCCGTGACGCAGTGTTGGCGTGTTGGCTGTGTGGCCGTGACGCAGTGTTGCTTGTGGCCATCGTCACACTGTTGGCCACACCTGTTGACATGCTTTGGAGACTGAGGTGGTCTGGAAAATTGTAAGATTTCCTACTTGTCAGCATGTTTCCTTTCCTGTGACGGCGTGTTGATCATTTACCTCAACCAAAGCTTTTTAGCAAAGAACCTGAAATGATTAACTTTCATTATTGATTGTCATTTAGAGTAATGACCATGAAGTGCCCTGAATGAACCGCTGTGTCTCATAGCTGTTGACGGTGTGCTTTACCACTTCGCCCAGCCTTCATTGCGAAGCCTAATTTAGAATCTAGCCTTCAATTACCACTTTGTCAAGCAGACTTTTTAATTCTCTTTATTGGTAATGTTGTAAGCTTTGGCCCTTCCCAACAGAACTGTGCTGTTCAGCTCACAGGATGGGATGTTGTAGGAGGTCTAATGGCCCCGAGGAACATGAGATCTGCAGGAAAGTGGTGATAGGCGTTCCCTGGGGAGCGTGGAGGCCCAGGCCAGGCCCTTTCGCCATGCCAAGGCCTCCTTCTGTTAACCTGAGGTGATGCAACAGGCATCTCTAAAGCCATCTTTCCTACACACGTTAGGCTAAGAGAATCTCCCTGTGAAGCGAGGGCTGGATCATAGTTTTCTTTTGAACGCTAGGTATGCCTGTGAAGCTTAGGACATGTGTGCACTGCAATACGGCGTTGACAAGTGCTGTTAGCCTGTCCAACCACTTCCGCGCTTGTGCACGAAAGAAGAGTGCTGGACTTTGGACTGGTGCAGGTATGTTTGAGCTGATGTCGCGGCAAGTCTGTCTGACAGCGTCCTCACCAGACTGGGGCCTGTAGATTACATGATAAGCAGCAACTGAACCCACGATAGTTTTCAGCAACTTGTAAACTGTCAGATTCCATAAATGAGTGTTTTCATCTAGCCCATACTGCTTTGATTTGAGGGAAAGCAGCCCAGTGAACCTTTGAGTTTGTATTCATTCTTTTAAAAATTATACTGTATTTGATCTTTGAAGGCTTTTTTTTTTTAAATGAACAGATACTAGTAAAGATGCCTCTTTGTTAACAAACATGAAACAGATTATAGTACTGCTACTTTGGGAAAAGGTGCTTTATTAGGAAAGGAAATTTAAAATATGTAGAATAATTCATTGGTCTTTGATTTGAATCTTGAAGGGGCGGGGCAAGCCGGAATAATGGCCCTTTTTGACAACTTAGTGCCCCCAACTACATGTAGGATTAATAAACCTTGCTGCCCACTTAAATGTTAACACACACATTTCTGTGTTGTCTTTGGTTGGCTAGTCCAGCTTTAGATAGTCTCTTCATACTGCCTTTTTGTGAGCATTTATCAGCTTACTCATAAAATACACTTACACCTTGCACAAGGCTTTGCTCTTTGATTTGTACTCTCTTAAACTGCTTGCTTTAGCAATTCCATTTCTCTCAAATCTTAAAATATATTCATTTCTAAAGAGAACCTCACAAACCCTTTTTTCCCATTAAGATCTTCTTTCTAATATTTTTATTTCTCTTGCCCTCTTGAGGTCATCGCCTTCTGCTTTCTCGAGTAGTTTTTTGCCTTTTGTTCTTCTTCATGTCCTAAAACTTAACATCTACTGTGTCCTTGTGCTGAAGACGAACTTGTATTCATATTGGTGTCTGTCTTCTGCGTCTTCACTCTGTCTCTTGGCTTGGCATACAAATGGCGGGGACCCCTGTTCATACAGAAGGAGGGAACACCAGTTTACTGATGCGCAGCTCTAACTGTGGGGCTCAGTTTTCATGCACCTGTGCTTTGATTGGCTGCGCAGCTGTGTAGACTCTGAAGCTGGAGGCAGTGAAAGCAGCAGCCATGGAGCCGGCAGATCATTGTGGAGGCTGTGCTGTGCCGTCCACATGCACGGGGCAGAGCGCGGGCTCCTCCCGTTACGCACGGACGTCGTACTCAGAGCTTTGCTCATTTGCCTGCACTTGACTGCAAAGCTGGAGATGAAGCTTGTGACCTGAGTTACTGGTCTCTCTCTCTATGAGAGATCTTCTTCTTGGGTTTGAGTCTAATTAGGAACAGCAGGAGTAGCCCAAGCGTTGACTGGGCCTACTTTAGACTTTGGGGGAGGGGCTTGTAAAAATATTTCCCTAAGTACTTAGCAAATTGTTCTGATGTTTAGTGGGTGAAGTGTTTCTCCACTTGACTGTTGGTCCATTTAAAAAATACTTTCATCTCATTTGAAAAACTTTTCAAAACACAATAGTAGTTTAAGGCACTGATAACCAATACTACCTTTCAATAAAGCAACAAAAACAAGCCCAAACAGAACACTTCATTATTAGAAAGAAAAGGAATATAAAGTGAACTGGATGAAGTCCAGGCCGTCAAGGAAAACAGGAATATTGCAAGTTAAAACTAACCAACATATCAGAAGTGCTAGGAAATCAAGTATGTGTCAGTGCTAGGCATAAAGATAGGAAAACCGCAAACACGAGGGAAGGCCCGGGTGACGTCTCCACAACCAACACCTGCTTTCCTCCCTTAGACAGCGGGACAGTGTGTCCCCATTTAAAGTGAGCTTTCTTGCTTTCTCATGCCAAATAAGAAGTTTTTTATTCAGCTTTTGTTGTTGTTTTGTTTTGTTTCCCAGATAGAAAATTCTGTCAGTATCTATAAGGTCCACACGCCTGTCCCTCCCCAGGGTCTGTATCACAGGGGCCTGCAAGGGTCATTGGGCCATGTGAGTAACAGGCTTAACCTTGAGATAGATAAGTAGACGGGGTGGATGGACAGATGGATGGACAGATGGACGTATACATGCATGCACACGTACATGGATGTGTACATAGAGACAGACACCATATTTCATACAAGTACATCACAAAATTGGAACAATGAAAAGAGGAAAGGGGAGGAAGGAAGCTTCTGTGAGACGCTAGCATGTTCGGTCCCAGCTCAGCTTTCGTTCGTGTAGCTTTTTACTTGTGTGTTTAGTCTTGAAGAAAAAAACCTCAGTAGGGCTGGTAAAGTGGCTTGATGGTTAAAGTGCTTTCTGCATATGCAAGGACCAGAGCTGGGATTCGGTGTCCATGTTGAATAAGCTGGTTGTGGGGACACTCATCTGCAGCCCAGTGGGGACAGCCATCTGCAGCCCAGTGGCAGGAAGTAGAGAAATACTGGCCATCTTGCCTACTTGAAGCTGCAAGCTTCAGGTTCAGTGAGAGAGAGAAAAAAATCTAAAATAAACAAGTAATAAGATAAAAAGGCAATCCGGAGTAGCATGCCAACATCAGCCTCTGCGCTCCACACATGCACACATGTGCGTACAACACAAACATGGAAGTGTAAACATCCTCAAGACTGACACACCTGGTGGTACCGGTGGTAGGAGGAGCTTCTAAGCCTTTGTAGAAGCCATCAGCTCTGGTGTCTTCTGTGCTGTCCAGTGGTATTTCAGAGATGTCTTTTCTGCTAGCCTTAGACCGAAAAGTCTCCTCGACTTCCTAAAATACCAATTTGGTGACAATTCAAGTAGTTGTAATGTGGTGGCTCTTCGTTCTAACATCTTGAGTCCCAACCTGGCCCGGCGGTGGCTCGGGAGGCAGGTGGATCGCTGTGAGTTCGAGGCCAGCCTGGTCTACAAAGTGAGTGCAGGACAGCCAGGGCTACACAGAGAGACCCTGTCTCAAAAAACAAAAGAAAGAAAGAAACAAACAAAAATCTTGAGTCCCACCTGTGAACTCCATTTATGCCCCACACTGTGCCTGGTCACTCGCTCATCTAATTCACTCCAGACTTCGTTTTATTCTTTCTCATTAAAAAGTAATGCTTATTATGACTCATTACATCGGTCTACTCACCATTCGAGCCCTCCTGCCCAAAGTTCCTCTCTGCTTGGGGGCTTGTATGGACTACAGCCGTCCATAGGACCACCTTACACCCGCACTACAGCCGTCCATAGGACCACCTTACACCCGCACTACAGCCGTCCATAGGACCACCTTACACCCGCACTACAGCCGTCCATAGGACCACCTTACACCCGCACTACAGCCGTCCATAGGACCACCTTACACCCGCACTACAGCCGTCCATAGGACCACCTTACACCCGTACTTATGTGGCAGCAGCCGAATTGTTTTTACCTACTATTTTTTTTTACCAACTATTTTTTGAGCTAGATACTAACATAAAGTGGAAACTGGTTACTTATTTAAAATTAATGGAAAATAATTTTTATCCGGAAAGTACTTTGGTAAAGGATCTTATTTGTCTCTCTGCAGAGCACATTTTCCCACAGCGTTGTAGAAGTAATACACACTCATTATGTGATGCGCCCAGCCCACTGTAGTGAAAGAAAGGAGCCGGCGGCTGTAAAAGTTGGCCCTCTAGTGAGACCACTCGCACATTACGCCTGCTTTTCAAACCATCCACTTTAAAAGTGTAATTGTAGGCTGGATCTTAATAGTGGGCATTTTCTCTTCTGTTTTCAGCTTTAACTCTTGGGTGTTCTAACGAACTCAGCAAGGTGCTGAGTGGCTGGTACAGCTTAGAAAAGTGACCCCTGCGCTGTAGGCGAGCTGTGGGGCGTGCTCCAAGCTTGTGGTCACAGTGTCTTCTGTTCCTGTAGTGCTGCAGGCTTGTGATTCAGGCCTATAGCGTACAAGCAGAAAATGCTGATCCTAAAGCTACTTAAAGCAACTCTAACTCAAAGTAGGGTCCCTTGCTTACTCCCCGTGGCTGGGCTGGCTTTGGAGTGAGGAAGCTGTCTCTGCTGTCAGACAGGCCAGGGGGGCATCAGCAGTGGTGACCCCCCGAAGCCGGAGCTGTTGGAGATGAGTACCCAGCGTAGTGCCATATGACAAGGGTCACAGCAGGTCAGTGGCTCTTGTAGCCTGGGCCACCTTTTGAGCAGACTTAGGAATGAAGGGGACTTGTTTGTTCTTGCTTCCCACACACAAAGGAGGAGCACGTGTGTGTTCCAACTTGTCTTTTTTTGGGGGGGGGGGTCTTGTTTGTTTATTTTAGATCTATTTATTTATTTATTTATTTATTATGCAGTGTTCTGCCCCCATATGTGCCTGCATGCGGGAAGAGGGCACCAGATCTCATTATAGGTGGTTGTGAGCCACCGTGTGGTTGCTGGGAATTGAACTCGGGACCTTGGAAGAACAGACAGTGCTCTTAACCTCTGAGCCATCTCTCTAGCCCCCAACTTGTTTTTAAAAGCTATTCATGAGACAGTGTCCATGTTTTCTTAGCTGTGACTTGTCTCAGGACGACTCAATATATGGAATAAGAACATACATGTATGTTTATGTCACAGCGATGTGTCATTCAAACGTGGCCAGATAATGTTGAGTATATTTTTCTAAGATTAGTTCTTTAATGCCAAACTTGATTTTCCTCCCTTAACTATTTTGATGTCATTTTTGCCTTGTGAAGCAGATGGGTAAATGTAACTTTATACTATTTAGAATAACTTGCAAAGGGGACCAGTAATTGTTTTATTATGCCAGGAAAAGGTGTAGGCGTTTTGCCCACTACACGCATCCCTCCAGCTCCTGCTGTGGTCCAGGCACGGTGCTGAGTACTGCAGAGGCAGAGCGGCTTTCATGTATGGTAGAAACACGTGAACATGACTGTGACGTTAAGGCAGACGCCTCGGAAGAGCTGTGTGAAACACAGTGGAGCACAGAGAGGAGGGAGAGCGCCCCGTGAGCTCAGAGCAGCGGAGGCGCTCTCAGATGGCACTTGTGTGCAGCCGCTGATCTTGTCAGTGGCTCACTAAGTGCTGGAATTTGAACCCAGTGCTTGGTTGGTTTAATGCTAGAAACGTACCAATCCCAGCATAAGTTGGTTTATTTGAGCCTCAAAGATACTTGGTTCGAATGGAAAGTTGGTGTCCGGAGAGGAAAGGAACAATACTTGAAAAAAGAGGGATTAATGTGGGAAAATTAAATGTTTATTAAAAACAAAAAACAAAAAACCAGGAAGCAGGAGGTAAGGAATTAAGTTAGACAGGTGAGGTAAGTTAAATAGAAGATGTAGGAAGCTAATTAAAAGTTGGAACTGGATTTATAATGAAGCAAGATTCCTTGGTGTAGGTGAGGTGTGGGTGAGGTGTGAGTGTGGGTGAGGTGTGGGTGAGGTGTGAGTGTGGGTGAGATGTGGGTGAGGTGTGGGTGTGGGTGAGGTGTGGGTGAGGTGTGAGTGTGGGTGAGGTGTGGGTGAGGTGTAGGTGTGGGTGAGGTGTGGGTGAGGTGTGAGTGTGGGTGAGATGTGGGTGAGGTGTGGGTGTGGGTGAGGTGTGGGTGAGGTGTGAGTGTGGGTGAGGTGTGAGTGGGGTGTGAGCGTGGGTGAGGTGTGGGTGTGGGTGAGGTGTGAGTGTGGGTGAGGTGTGAGTGGGGTGTGAGTGTGGGTGAGGTGTGGGTGAGGTGTGAGTGTGGGTGAGGTGTGAGTGTGGGTGAGGTGTGGTTGAGGTGTGAGTGTGGGTGAGGTGTGAGTGTGGGTGAGGTGTGGGTGAGGTGTGAGTGTGGGTGAGGTGTGAGTGTGGGTGAGGTGTGGGTGAGGTGTGAGTGGGGTGTGAGTGTGGGTGAGGTGTGGGTGAGGTGTGAGTGTGGGTGAGGTGTGAGTGTGGGTGAGGTGTGAGTGGGGTGTGAGTGTGGGTGAGGTGTGAGTGTGGGTGAGGTGTGGGTGAGGTGTGAGTGTGGGTGAGGTATGGGTGAGGTGTGAGTGTGGGTGAGGTGTGAGTGTGGGTGAGGTGTGGGTGAGGTGTGAGTGTGGGTGAGGTGTGAGTGTGGGTGAGGTGTGGGTGAGGTGTGAGTGGGGTGTGAGTGTGGGTGAGGTGTGGGTGAGGTGTGAGTGTGGGTGAGGTGTGAGTGTGGGTGAGGTGTGAGTGGGGTGTGAGTGTGGGTGAGGTGTGAGTGTGGGTGAGGTGTGAGTGTGGGTGAGGTGTGGGTGAGGTGTGAGTGAGGTGTGGTGTGGCTGAGGTGAGGTGTGAGTGAGGTGTGAGTGTGGGTGAGGTGTGAGTGGGGTGTGAGTGTGGGTGAGGTGTGAGTGTGGGTGAGGTATGAGTGGGGTGTGAGTGTGGGTGAGGTGTGAGTGTGGGTGAGGTGTGAGTGTGGGTGAGGTGTGGGTGAGGTGTGAGTGAGGTGTGGTGTGGCTGAGGTGAGGTGTGAGTGAGGTGTGGTGTGGCTGAGGTGAGGTGTGAGTGGGGTGTGGTGTGGCTGAGGTGAGGTGTGGTGTGGCTGAGGTGAGGTGTGAGTGGGGTGTGGTGTGGCTGAGGTGAGGTGTGAGTGGGGTGTGGTGTGGCTGAGGTGAGGTGTGGTGTGGCTGAGGTGAGGTGTGGGTGTGGTGAGGTGTGGTTTTTTTCGACAGGGTCTCTGCTATGTGGTTTTCTCCTGGAGCACACTCTGTAGATCAGGCAGCCTGTAACTCCAAGGCCGGCCTGCTTCTGCTCCTGAGTGCTAGGATTAAAGGTGTGCACCTCTGTGCTGGGCTCAAAACCCATTTCAGTCCTTCTTAAAAGGACTTAAGTGGTGCTTTGGAAATTATTTTTTTAAACAAAAGATTTGATTAGGAGGAGAAGTTTTAAGAGCATAAGGCATTAAGAATAATTTTAAGACATAAGTCATTCAGAGTAATGACGATAGGACTGTGAAATGGGGAACAAGGGATAGGCAGCTAGTATGGTGAAAATAAACTGCGCGGCAGAGGGCTAGGGTTAAAGGAAGGAGAGGCAGGAGTCGGGTGGCTGGAGGGCGGTGCATCTGTAAATAACCACCGGAAGGCACTGCCGTCTCTGTCTGTAATAACCACCGGAAGGCACTGCCGTCTCTGTCTGTAATAACCACTGGAAGGCACTGCCGTCTCTGACTGTAATAACCACCGGAAGGCACTGCCGTCTCTGACTGTAATAACCACCAGAAGGCACTGCCGTCTCTCTTCACTGCTGTTCTCAAGCTGTCCGTCTACCACCACCAGGGAAACACTTGAGGTCTGTGGTGCCTGGCTTTGCTTGTCATTGGTTACAAAGCTTAATTCTATTTGATTGTGTGTGTCCCCCCCCCCCCCCCCCCCCCCCCCCCCCCCCCGTCTGTCTCCAGTCTGGTCAGTTTGTCTAGTGACCCTACTATTTTTATTATTCGTTAATTTTCTAGGATTTACTTTTTATATGTTGTAAATTTGGGAGGGGAGTGGTTGGTTGGTTGGTTTTTTTTTCAAGACACAATTTTTCTGTGTAGCCTTGGCTGTCCTGGACTCACTCTGTAGACCAGGCTGGCTTCAAACTCACAGCGATCCTCCTGCCTCTGCCTCCCGAGTGCTGGGATTAAAGGTGCATGTCACCACCGGGTCAACCTGGTCTACTGAGCAAGTTCCCAGACAGCCAGGGCTACACAGAGGAACCATGTCTGGAAAGAAAAAAAAAAAAGTTGGTACTTCACTGGCTGTCTTTATGTTTAGTTCCTGGACAGGAGGAAATTGCTTTTTGAAATCTTAAGTCGTAGTTCACCTTGGCAGTCAAGAAGCCTGATTGTGGTGCTGGGGCGTGATGTGTGGACTCCGCGCACTGTTTCTCTCTCACTGACTTCCTCTGGCATGAGCATGCCACGCCCACCTCTCCTCCTTACAGCACTGGGTACATTTGTGCAGTCCCATGCAAAGTGAGTCTGTGGCAGCCTTTGTGTGAAATCACTAAAAGTTTTCAGACTGCAGCAAGGGAGCATTAAACCCAGTGGGAGGCCTCTGCCGCTGCACATCTATCTGTAAAGCTACAGAAAGCGTATGGGAAAGAATTGGCCGCCTTTTGAGTGAAAGCCTCTCCTCCCTTAGTTCCCGACGTACAGCAGCTAGCGTGTCTCTTTAAGATAACCACCCCACCAACCCCCCCACCAACCAACCTCACCAACCACCCCCATCAACCTCCCTACCAAACCCCCCACCAAACCCCCCCAGTAACCCCCCCACCAACCACTCCCAATAACCCCCACCAACCACTCCCAATAACCCCCACCAACCCCCCCACCAAACCCCCCACTAACCCCCCACCAACCACCCCCACCAAACCCCCCCACCAAACCCCCCACTAACCCCCCCACCAAGCAGATGTAGTTCTTTTTCAGTTGAAGCAGAGAGAAATAAACCGCTCCTTTGAACAGACTTACCTGCTTGCGTCTTAAGAGCCTTGGGAGTCAGCTCGAGCAGAGAGAAGGGAGTTTCTCAGACTCACACTGAGGACACCTCGGGACACATACCCTTCCCACTTCTCAGCTGCCACTGCCACCCTCACCACCCCAGTCACCTGCTTTCCGTGACTTACTTCCTGCTGCTCTTTCCAATAAGCTCACAGTTGCTTCTGCTTGAACGCGCTAACTGCACAGAAGAGCCACTTCCTTCCCCCTGCAGCGCTGTCCCATCCTTCTCTTTGAGGAGCTCTGTGCGCTTGTGGGGCTGACTGGAGGGAGAGACCAGCTGCCTCTCACAGGAAGGGTCACTGTGCTCTCTCTCCCGCGTGCTCCCTTACTGTGGTGCCGTGCTGCAGTTTAACTCGAAGGCCTCGCCAGGTGTTAGGCTTCCCTCCCTCCAGAGTGGTGACTGTTTATTGGGAGACTTAAGTTGTTGCCAAGAAGTAGGACGGTTGTCACAAATGCTAGAAACGTGGAGCCGCCTGTGGAGCCACATGAGGGGTGGAGGAGGCTGGAGGAGCAAGCAAGCTTGTTGCCGTGTGCGGGACACGGAGCCATTCCGCTGAGGGTCAGAAGAGCGCTGTGACTGCAGTATTGGCGGAATGTGGACGGAAGAGGCCATCCTGCTGATGGCTCAGGCAGAAGTGAGGAGCAAGTGCTGGAACCCGAGTGTAGAGGTCATCCTTACACTGTGAAGAGTCGGGCAGAGCTGTGTGTGCCATGGGGACATGTAGAACCCAGAAGGAAGAGCTAGGGTGTCTGGCGCCTGACGCTTCCTCACAGCAGTGTCCACCCTGGCAGCCATGCGTGCGCTGTGAGAGGACACTCACTGCCTAAAGCTGCAGCTAAACTACAATTAAAGCAATAGGATGGCAAGACTGGCAAGCCAGAGTAAGGAGTGGTGGGTGTTTGGGAGAAAATTCTGAATGTGTCAAGAGACCCCTTGCTAAAAAGAGTCTCAGATATGAGGAAGCCAGACACTGTTGTTTTACATTGAGGGCCTGTGGCAGCCCTGGCTTCCGTGGCCCATGTGACCTAACAGACCCACTGCTCCAAAAGTGGTATTAAATCTGCAAGCCCCAGAACCTCAGTACTGCAGGAGCGTAACTTACACGGGGCCCGAACAGTGTGTCCCCACGAGGGTAACTTAGCATCCAGTAGAAACAGGAGTCAGGGACCAAACTGCTGCACAGAAGCTATTGTAGCGCAGCGTGGAGGGGCTGGAATCAGACTCCTCCAGGACCCCAGGGCTGTGGGGACACGAGACTCCCACCTAAGGGAGCGGAAGCAGCAGTAGGAGGAGGGCTGCCCAGATGCCCGCGGGACGGGACTCTCGAGTGTGTCCCGGGGCGCATGCTGAGCTGTAAGCTTGGATGCTGTTCTTACCAGCTTGTGGGTGAATGTGCAGCAGGTTCCTTTGTCGCTCTTGCCATTTGAAATGTGTGTCTGTCCTCGTGCTGTGTGTGGAAGTGGAGAGCTTGTGTGACTTCACAGACTAGCTTATGGCAAGATACCACGGCTCGACTCTCACCCACTCACTTGACTCTTGATCTGGTCCCAAATGCGTGTGCCTGCTGTGTTGAGGAAGATAGTAAGTTGTAGGAGGATAGAAGATAAAACTCAGTTTTATTGCCAACAGAGGAATTTTAACAAGTGTGTGTGTGTGTGTGTGTGTGTGTGTGTGTGTGTGTGTGTGTGTGTGTGTGTAGTTATGTATATTTAAGTTTGTTGAAAGAGTCTTAAGAGATGATTAGAGGCTACAGGGCTCTTCTCTTGAAGGGATTAAATGCCATTATTGTGGAAACGAGCTAGTTACAACAGGAATGACAAAAGTGATGAGGCTACCAAATGTCCCCTCGGCTTTCTGTGTGCATAGCCACCTTCCTGCCTTGGTATTGTCAAGCAAGAAGACGGTGCTGCACGCAGGGACTTCCCAGCCTCTGGGACTGTGAACCAAACACACTTGGGTTGTTTTCTCCACCCCGTCTATGGTATTGTGAGACAGCAGCAGACAGCGCACTAAGACGCATAGACGTGACCAGTTAAGGAAGCAGGTGTTGCCCTAGGTCTTGAGTGATTGGGCAGGGATGAGTGCAAGCACTTAAAAGTGTCAATGGGGAATTTTAAGGTCGGCAGAGTGTAGTTCTTGACCACAGAACCTTCATGTAACACCAAATGAGTCCTCGTCCTCTGAAGTTGTTTGTACAATGAAGAAAAAATAAAGAAAACTTCTTCAAAGCAATTATTGTATACAACGTACAGAACAACTGAAAGCGCAAAGGCTTCATGTAATTACGTCAGTGCCGCAAGTAACCTGTTCCTTCTGTGTGTAAACCGGAGCGCTTGTTGAGAAAACAGACTCGACTCAGGGTGCTTGTCGTCGGCGCGCAGCACAGTGGGGCCTTCCACGTTTAGTAAACACAGCGCTGTTGTCAAGCCTTTGCGCGTGGCTGATTTTGCCGTAGCACATGAGGTCCTCCGTTACACTCAGATAACCTCACAGACTTTGAGCCCAGTCCTCGGGATGACTGGTTCCCTGCGCACTGTCTGCAGTCTGAGCGGCACAGGAGGGCCTGTTGCCGCCCACAGCAGCGGCGTAGTCACAGAGACGAGAAGCTCCTGACACCAGCGCACGGCGGACTCGAAGAAGAAGTGTTAGACCTGAGATGTTGCACGTTGGTCCATCTGGAACTCACCTGTGGCGGACGTGCTTGTGCAGTGTTCTTTGTGTTCCGTGGAGCATCTCATGTCCGTTGTCTCGGATGGAGCAGGTGCCACACGAGTGTCTGCCTTGTGTACGTGTTTGTTACTCATTTCTACAGACTTTTCTAAACGTGTGCACAGCGTTACAGGGGTGGGGTAGACGCTAGGATTAAGCAAACTTCTTGTTCAGTGTACTCATTTTAGCTGCTAAACCCTGTTTGGGGAACTAAGGAATATTAAAATAGTGATGTTATTAATACATTTTATTTCCAGGAGTCTGAGCTTTTCATTATCTTACTCTTAGGAATAAATTTCGAAGGAATTTTCAATGCAGGAACTTCTGTGACATGTCTTGGAAACCGCTTAGCAGACTGTACCAGCTGCACAATGACAGCGGCCCTGTTTTCTGATGTCCTGCCACCTTCAAATGCTAATGCTGGAATTTTTGTTTTATTTACAATTTAAAGATGATCATTCACCAAACAGCTTCTAGAGTCTGTACAGCATCAGAATTCAGAAAATGCCATTCTTCCTCGTTCATGTAAAATATTCTGGTCTTATGGATGCAGGCTGTCTGGTCGCATGTTTCAAGTACCCAGCACATCTGTACCACTGAGCATGGTAGCTCATGACACATCCTTTGCCTCCTTTCTTACGGTTCTCTTCCTGTTTGCTGACAGTAGCATTCTGGGAAGATTTGTAGGATTGTTGATGCATTCTATTTGTATCCTACTTTGTAATTTACTTGGATCCTACAAGGACTTTATTTATTTATTATTTAATGTAATGTAGCAAGTTTGACAAGCAGTAAGTCCTTGAGAGGAAGGTTGTACCTTTGGTCTAGTTAACCCTTGCTGTGTCCTACATCCCAGAGGCAGGTGTGGGGAGGGGTAACTGATCGCTAGCAGAAGTCACTTAAATTTTAAATTGCTCACCACAGGTTAGCTATGGAAACTAAATATATGGTGTTTGACTCATTCATACTAGCTGTGGTGAAGAGCCTAGTTCCCACACAAGTTAGACTGTGACGCATACCTAAGATAGTGCAGAACTGACGGTTGCACCTGGGTATTTAGACAAGTGGTGCATTCGTGTTCTAGGAAGGCGAGTTGCCCATATTGCACTGTGAAAACAGATTTCCATCCCTCCACCATCTGAACGATGATGGTTAAATTATTAGGTTTTGCTTTATTTTTGCTCCAGAAACACTTGTTGAGTCTCTGCCGTGTACCAGACTCTTGACTGAGATAACTAATGACAACTCGAAAAGAAATGGACAGAGCTGGGTCATCTTGCCTTTGAGTTGGCTGTTGTTCAGCGCCTGACTTCAGGCTGGCCTCTGCTTACTAGTCTCTTGTTCTAATAATAAGTAGGAAAAACACCCACGAGTCTTAGAGATTTCACTTTTAAATAGACAAAAAGCTGGAAATCATGACGGAGTTTTTACTTTTCCTATGGTTTGAGTTGCCGTGTGCATCTGTGCTGCCTCGCTGCGCGCCTGCTGTGAGGAGCTCTGCTCTGTGGCTCTGTAATGGCAGCGCCTTTTCTCTTGGAAGCTGGACTTGGAACAGCCCACTTCCCAGGCTCACTGAGCAGCCCATCCCTGTCCCCTTACTTGGACTTGCTTCGTGGATGAGAGAAGCCACCTCAGTAATCCTTGTGCTTCACGGATCCCCCACTCGGATCCCTAGGGAAGAACTCTCTGTTCTCTTCCTGCTACTTGACAAGCAGCGTCCGCCATTACTGTCATCCCTTTGTTCCAAGGACCACCGAACATTGTGTCCTCCCTACTAGATCAACCAATAAAAAAATCTCTTCTTCCATTGATTCATACTTTTGGAATAAATAACTAAAGGGAAATTTCAGTAATGGAAAAATGTCAAAACCAGCACTAATATATTTGGTCTACCCTTTAAAACAATTTTTAGAAAGCTTTCTTTTTAAATCACATCTTAAAAATTAATTACTGGAGAAAATACAGTGTGAAAAGCTGTAAAGAAAAGTTAGCATCAAGCTGAGCTATGTTTGCTCTTGAATTCAGCAGACATTGATTTTTCATTGAGCTTTGAATTGCATTCTTATTCCATTGCTCAGTTTGCTAGGTTAACCTAAAAGAGTAGTGATCAAATGCAAATTTAATTAATTCGCATTACAGAGTTGTGATTTTTCTGCAAATAAGATGTTTAAAATTATGTTAAAAATAAAGGTTCTCATTAGTGTAATTATTAACCAACCGAGCTCCCTGTTCTTTAGCCACATTTTCTTGGTTTTACTTGCATGTGGTAGAGCTTTATTTGAAAACAGTGGCACAGAACAAATGCGTGCCGATACTACACTGCTGTAGGAGTCAGTGCATGCCCGAAGCAGGGAGCTGACCTGGACTTTGCCGATGTGATGGTGTGACCTCTCTGTTGTGTAGGGATGTGTTATGCAAATGAGGAATTTTAAATTGTTCTCTTCCTTTTTTAGCCTTAGATTGTAAGCAAAAGAAATCAAGGTCAAGATCTGGAAGCAAGAAGAAGATGCTAACGTTACCTCACGGTGCTGACGAGGTTTACATCCTTCGATGCAGGTGTGTGCCTCCGTGGCCGAGAGTGGTCCCTTCTTTACACGCCCTTCAGATGGAGTAGCTGGCGTTCTTATTTTGTGGCAGGCTTAGAATCTTTTGTTTGTTTGGTTTTTTTTTTTAAAGATCGATCTATCTATCTATCTATCTATCTATCTATCTATCTATCTATCTAATTATGTATACAGTGCCCTGCCTGCTTGTACCTCTGCAGGCCAGTTCACATTGTAGATGGTTGCGCGCCACCATGTGATTGCTGGGAATTGAACTCAGGAGCCTTTGGAAGAGCAGGCAGCACTCTTAACCACTGAGCAATCCCTCCAGCACGTTTTTTGTTTTTTTGTTTTTTGTTTTTGAGACAGGGTTTCTCTGTGTAGCTTTGGCTGTCCTAGACTCCCTTTGTAGACCAGGCTGGCCTTGAACTCAGAGACATCCTCCTGCCTCTGCCTCCCGAGTGCTGGGATTAAAGGCGGGCACCTCCACTGCCCGACTTGGCTTAGAATCTTAATTCAGCATATACTTCAACAGCTAGTTGCTTCAACAGCTAGTAAAAAATTAGGTCTGTACATTAGCCACGTGCCATTTTATACTGTAATCGATAAAATGTATTAATTGGTGTGCTTTATATACTTGATCAATTGATTTGATTTATTTGTACTGGTTTAAGTGCCTGCTTGTTGAGAGCCTCCCAGGCGCAGACCAGTGTGCTTCTGAGCTGAGGAAGGGCCTTTCGAGAGAGACACTCTGGAAGGATTCTTGTAAATGAACTTAGGTGTTATCAAAGTACTTACTGGGCATGAGGAGTGGCGAGGCAGCTGGGAGCACCGGCTGCCTTCCAGAGGACCCATTGTTTGACTCTCAGCTCCCACACACATGATGGCTTGCAGCCATCTGTGGCTCCAGCTTGGGGACCCTATACCCTTCTCTGGTCTCCACGGACACCACGCATGTGCATATGGAGCTCATAAAGGCAGGCAGAACATCCATCACTGCACATACATCTTTTTTTTAGAAGTGTATTAATTTTAACTCAAATAATATTCCAACCTCTGCAGAAATTGTTGACATTTATTAAATCTGTTAGTAAAGGTGTAAATTTGATTGGCTCAACTTAATTTAGAGCAGCGGTGCTCAGCCTTCCTAGTGCTGTGTGCAACCCTTAACACAGCTCCTCACGTTGTGCTGCCCAACCACAACATGATCCCCGTTGCTAATGCACAGCTGTGACTCTGCGACTGTATGAGTTGCAGTGTAAATGCCTGATGTGCAGCGCGGTCCTAGCTGCTGCTGTGAAAGACTGTTGGAACCCCAGAGTGCTCTTGGCCCACTGGCTGAGAACCGCCGGTGTAGCTGGTCAAACAGGTGCTCTGTGTGCTGTACGGGCAGGTTCATTCTGGCATTGCCGGCTTTATATGAGTTGGTTATAAGTAGAATTAGCTATATTAAGAGAACTATTTTTATCTGCTTCTTTTGCAGGTTTTGTGGCCTGGTCTTTAGGGGACCACTGTCTGTGCAGGAAGACTGGATTAAGCACTTACAGCGACACATTGTAAACGCTAATCTTCCACGGACTGGAGCTGGCATGGTGGAAGTCTCATCACTACTTAAAAAGCCTGCCTCTATTACAGAAACTTCATTTTCCTTACTAATGGCAGAAGCAGCATCATAGAACAAGGAATCCTTTTAAATAGCAAATTTAATTGGGTGTAAACTTAAAAACTTTTTTTTGTAAGCCACATGAAAGTATCCATTTATAAATACTAAAGTAGGAAAACCGGAGGAGCATGAATCGTGACAGGAGAGCAGGCTAGCCCTTCAGACAGTGAGCAGCCTCTCTATTTCATATAGGGTGGGAATGTGTCCTTAGGGGCCACTATGTCGTTGGTTGAGCTGACTCAGCCAAAGGTCTCACATCTTAGAGCCACTTGTAAAGTGTTGCACATGGGTCCTTACAGGTGTGCTGAGAAGCCATGTTCTGCGGTGTTATCATGATCAAGGCTCTGGTTTTCCCCACACTTACATAGAAAAATAAGATACTATATTTTGTTGGTATGTATGTAGTGTTTTGTATAATGCCAGGAACGGCTAACTAAATTTACTCAACTTAGGGCATTAAAGATCATGTACTTCATAGTTTGAGACTGTTCACCCAAATAGGGCAGAGTACTATTCTATCTAGATGTGTGTTTTGTTTTGTTTTGTTTTTTTAAATCACATGGAACGGTTTTGTTTTGTTTTGTTTTTTATACTAAAAAGTTGGAGGGCGATTTGTTTAAACAAGTATTTCTAAAGAAATATGTACATAGCCCTGGAGATTATCCGTGCTAAGGAAGTACTCTGTGCTCCAGTTGCTTCTCTCAGACACTGAAGCGGTGCGTCCAGCTACCTCCTACTTTGTCAACAAAGATGCTAGTTACCCTTCCCATTTTTGTATCATAATAGATTTTTAAAAATCTAATGTTCTTTATTGCAAGACATACTTTTGTTAACAGATTTGTTTCTTTGTAACATTTTACGTACAGTTTGCCATGCTTACAGGACAGGGTTGTCTCTTTATTTAACATTGTAGAAATGTAATTAATATACAAGGCTCACTACACAAGTTAGAATAGGCTTTCTCGTTTATATTATCTTCCAAATTTGATCAGTTAACAGAACTATTAATACACAAAATATTTCTACATATGATGAGAATGTTTACAATTTTAGAACTTGTTTGGATGTGGTTATATGTATGAAAATTGTGTAACACTATGCTCATGCTAAGAACCGACATAATGGAATTACTGAAATAAATGTGCTGTGAGGAATGGGACGTACGGTGCGGTGTCTTGGTCATGGTGACTGTGACGATCTTTTAAACACTTTCCCAAAACAACTTAGTCCTTTAGCCCAGGGTCCGCGTCCTTCACAAACAGCAGTTTTTATGCAAGCACCATCCCACAGCATTTCATGCAGTTGCTAATGGAGCTGAGCCAAGGATATGCATTGACACTCACCGTCATTTGTAAATAAAGCTACAAACAGTTACACGATGGAGTATTTTGGTAGAGTATACACATACCTCACTGCCAGTGAAATTACTTTCCTATGGTATATCTCCTTACCAGAAATCGCTAAATAAAAAGACTTGGAGAATTGCAGTGCCTCTAATGTGAAGCATTTCTTACTTTTTATCATGGGAAATAGTCCATGAGGTTGTTTCACTTATTTGCATGGTTTATATTTACTTACCAAGGTACTGTTGTTTTCTAGATACACTACATTGGTCAATATTATTGTATCTAAAAAAAAAATAACTTTCTCTGTTATGGTTATTGAACCTTTTAATTTGGGGCTATTTAATGTGTGAAGTCAAGAGGTTGGACTGTTTTATCCCAGCCAAGGGTCTCCTGGACCGTAAAGTGTGAGATAATGGAAAAGGACTTTTGAACTCCCTGAGAAGACACTTGGCACCTGTCTGAAGCGATGGTGTGTACCTAAAGCATCACATTTTGTCACTTTTGACTGAGAATCTACCAAGTCCGTGTTAATACTGATTACCTCCTCCTTCAGATCTTCCATTGACTTTCCGTGTGTGTGTGTGTGTGTGTGTGTGTGTGTGTGTGTGTGTGTGTGTGTGTGTGTGTGTGTGTGTGTGTAATATATTCTGTTTGTTCGTTTGATGGAGAGGGTTTCAAATGATTTCCCTGGACTGGCCTCAGACTCAAAATCCTCCATCTTAGCCTCTGGCCTGCCTGAGACTACACACAAGTGTGTAGCACTGTGCCTAACTCAATATAGTTTTTGAAATGGAACCATATGCTATCAAAGCAAGTAGAATTTGGAAGTTTAGGGAAGAAAAATGACAGAATTCCTAATGAGAAGTCTTGGGAACTTAAGGCCTCTTAGATTTAGTTATGATTTTTTTTTTTCTTACCATGGCAGCTATCAAAATGAGGGACTGCGGGTAGAAAGAGTGTAAACACCTATTTCAGAATTAAACAGAGGACCTTCCAGCATAGTATAGAATTGTGTCATTTGCAAATGAGGATATGTGGACTTTCTTTTCCTTTTGTTCCCTCCCTCCCTCCCTCCTTTCCTTCCTTCTGTCCAGAGAGCACAGCACACATGGCATTAGAGGGTGCTTCGTAGAGTTGCTTCTCCTCTTGCACCATTTGGTTCAGAGGTCAGACTCGGGTTGTCTGCCTTGTTGGAAGTGCCCTCCGCTGAGCCATCTCTCACCCCACCCCCCACCCCCATGTAGCAAGTTCCCTCCGCTGAGCCTCTCTCACTCCCCCATGTAGCAAGTGCCCTCTGCTGAGCCATCTCTCACCCCACCCCCACCCCCATGTAGCAAGTTCCCTCCACTGAGCCTCTCACTCCCCCATGTAGCAAGTGCCCTCCGCTGAGCCATCTCTCACCCCCCCCCCATGTAGCAAGTGCCCTCCGCTGAGCCATCTCTCACCCCCCCCATGTAGCAAGTGCCCTCCGCTGAGCCATCTCTCACCCCCCCATGTAGCAAGTGCCCTCCGCTGAGCCATCTCTCACCCCCCCCATGTAGCAAGTGCCCTCCGCTGAGCCATCTCTCACCCCCCCCCATGTAGCAAGTGCCCTCCGCTGAGCCATCTCTCACCCCCCCATGTAGCAAGTGCCCTCCGCTGAGCCATCTCTCACCCCCCCCCATGTAGCAAGTGCCCTCTGCTGAGCCTCTCTCACCCCCTCCCCCATTCTTGATGTTGTTTTATTGCTGTAGCCAAGATTTTGAACCTTCTGTTGGATAAGAACGATGCATATGGCCACATTTGCCTCCTGGTTCAGAAGGACATACTTTGATCTTTTCAGTATGTATTTATAATGTTGGGCATAAGTATGTAAGCACCCTTCGTTATGTTCCTTCTGTGCCTGGTTTATTGATCAAGAAAGGGTCTTGAACCCCGGCAAAGGCCGTTTTCTCCAACTGTGATAGCTGCCTTTAAGTCTCTGTTGTAGTAAACAGCCGTCGACTTGCTTATGTTGTACCAGCCTTGATGCACACCTGGGATGGGGTCAAGCTGGTCAGGGCGTGTGCCTGCTCTTCCTGATGTGCTCTTGAGTACCCAACGGCTTGCATGGGCTCTATTGAGACTTGTTTCTTCCTGTGATAGCTATCTTGAGTGTCAGCTGTACACGCCTGTAAAAAGGGAGCTTCAGGTGAGGAACTGCCCACATCAGCTTGGCCCGTGGGCTTGTCAGTGGGGCACTTTCTTGATTGCTGATTGTTAGAGCGAGGTCCCAGCCCACTGTGGGTAGTACCACCCCTAAACAGGTGGGCCCCACGCTGCTCAAGAAAGCTGGGGAAAGCAATCCCGGAATGGCAGTGTTCCTCTGCCTCCTGGGTCAGCTCCTGCGGTGGTAACGTGAGAGTTGGGAAGATGGAAAACATTTTTCTCCTCAAGTTGCTTTTGGCCATGGTGCTTACCACAGCAACGAAAGGAAACTAACATGCCCTTACATTTATCGGAGAGATGGACGTGTCCTTCCTGCTCTGCTCTCAGGACGGGCTTACTACTGGTTCCCCTTCCGTTCTGTAGGCTGCACTGAGACTAGCAAGCAGCGAGCCACGGTGGGCCCTGGGCTTCCTTACGGCCAGGCTGTGGCGCTGCCTCTGCCCTGATGCACACTGTGGGGCTGAGTTGCTCACGTCTGATCTGACGCTGCCTCTGCCCTGATGTGCACTGTGGGGCTGAGTTGCTCACGTCTGATCTGACGCTGCCTCTGCCTGATGCACATTGTGGGGCTGAGTTGCTCACGTCTGATCTGACGCTGCTGTCTTAAGTGTGTCTAGAAGGTGATCCTTTTTTTTTTTTTACCCCCCTGCATTTTTCTAATTTTTGACATTTGCTTTAAAAGTCTTCCGTACTCTTCTTCCCTCTGGATTTCGCTGGAGTTTGTTTTAACAGCCCGTTTTTTATCTCTTACTATTTTAGGTCCTCTCTCTTCCTTAGTTTAGGTGGGGATTTTTCAGTTGGTCTTGTCTTTTTAGTAAATGGACTTTTTGCTTGTTTGATACAGGGTGTCCTCATTTTAACCTATTAGTTTCTGACCTGCTTTTTACTCTTTCTGGCCACCTGCTTCTTTGGAGGTTACTTGTTCTTGTTTTCTAGGACCTACCTTGCCCGAAGGTAGGTTCTTTACTTAAGTTTTTTTTTTTTAAATATAAGTACTTAGTTATTAATTTTTTCTTAGAATTGACCTAGCTGTGTCCTAAGTTTTAGCAGATTGTGCTTTCATTTTCATTTGATTCTAAGATTTTTTTTTAAACAACTTCCTTGCTTGCTTCATTGACTCACTGATCAATTAAAAGTGAATTGTTGAAGGGCTGGAGAGATGGCTTGATGAAAACATGTAGAAGACCTGATTTCAGTTCCCAGTGCCCGCATCGCCTGCCTCACGACCACCTCAGACCAGCGCCCGCATCGCCTGCCTCACGACCACCTCAGACCAGCGCCCGCATCGCCTGCCTCACGACCACCTCAGACCAGCGCCCGCATCGCCTGCCTCGAGACCACCTTAGACCAGCGCCCGCATCGCCTGCCTCGCGACCACCTTAGCTCCAGCTGCAGAAGAGATGAATGCATCTGGCCTCAGAGGCACCTGCACTCATGTACAATTACCCACACAAAGGCGTGCATAGATGCACATATTTTTAAAAATGTTTTCTAAAGGAGTATATTGAGTTTCCCAAGCATTTGTGTGGTTTTACTTCCTATTGGTTTCTGCTTTATACCATCATGATCTGCTAAGAAAATAGGAATAATTTTGGTTGCTGTTTTGTGACTTAGAATGTGGTCCTATGGCTGCTAAGAAAAATGTACTCCATATCTCTTTGGTCTCTCGTGTAGTTTAACCCTGAAGCTCCTTTGTTGGTTTTTAGTTTAGATGATCTGTCTAATGGTGAACATAGTGCACTAAGTCATCCACTGTCTTATTTTCTTTTTGGTTTTTCGAGACAGGGTTTCTCTGTTTAGCCCTGGCTGTCCTGGACTCACTTTGTAGACCAGGTTGACCTCGATCCGCCTGCCTCCGCCTCCCGAGTGCTGGGATTACAGGCGTGCACCCCCACCGCCCGGCTTGTCTTACTTTCTTTTTTTTTTTTTTTTTTTTTTTTTTTTTTTTTGGTTTTTTTGAGACAAGGTTTCTCTGTGTAGCCTTGGCTGTCCTAGACTCGCTTTGTAGACCAGGCTGGCCTCGAACTCACAGCGATCCGCCTGCCTCTGCCTCCCGAGTGCTGGGATTAAAGGCGTGCGCCACCACGCCCGGCTCTTGTCTTACTTTCTTATTGATGGACTTTGGAAGTCACTGACTCTTCAGGGCTTCTGGCATCACGGGGTTGCCCATGAGGGGGTGCCTCCCTGGGTGAAGTCTTCTGGATCTGCACAATAGTTTCTATTGGTCAGACAATCTAGCAGTGTAGAGAGACACAGGGCATGCCTTTTTAAACCCCAGCGACACACCTCCTCACCCTTCCCAAACGGTTCCACTCCCTGGTGACTGAATACTCAAACCTGAGCCTGTGGGCCCATCCTCCCTCAGACCCCCACACCCAGCTATTACTGTTTGAGGACCCGTCAGACCCTTCAAGCCACTAACGTTTGTCTTATCAAAGTGTAAGCTTTCGGTGCGTATGGTGTGTGAGTTCTCTTTGTTCTCCTGACATTTTTTAAAGTCGTCTTTATTAAACACGAATAGCGATATCAGCTTATTTTTAGCTTCTGTTCCCTTCATTGACTTTTATTCTCAGGATGCGTATCTGTCGGTTGTGTTTTCTTGGAGAGAGCAGATTCGTTAGGTTTCACTTTTTAAAGACATTTTTCTAATTAACGTTATGGGGTGGAGGCAGTGTGTGCTACAGCATCCATGGTAAAGAGGAGAACTTCTGTAGGTCAGGTCTCCGTCATGTGGGCTCCAGGGTCCTAACTCAGCTCATCCCGCTGGGCAGCCATAGAGCCGGCTCACTGGTCACTGACTCACTTTAATCCGGTCAGCTCATCTGTGTCTCTTGCTAATTTTTTTTTCTGAGTGCGTCCATTAATGCCGTTCCTTTCCCGCCTGTTAGTGCGCGGAGCGTGCGGTCTGCTGTGCTGGGGATGATAGGGTTCTTGTAGCTCTCCTCCAAGGGACTTAGGCTTTGATGTGATTGCAGCTACCTTCTATGTATATATGGTCCCGCAGCAAAGGGCGCCTGCAGTACTGGCTTGGTGTTTGTCGGCTGTCTTCGTTTGTACCTGTCTTGCAGTGACTTTGTCTCTCTGTCCATTCTAAGAGCTAGCTTTGCCGGATGTGGCAATTTTTGTTGGTCACTATTTCCTTCATGGCTTGAAATAGATCGTTCCTAGGTTTGCTGGCTCTTAGGACTGCTAGTAAGAGGTGTGTTGCTAAATGATGTTTTTGCCTTGTAGGTTGACGCAGTCAGTATTGGACAGACTGCTCTGGCCAAGTCTGTTTGGCAATCTAGACGCCTCTTGCGCCTGCTGTTATTTCAATGGATGTTCTGTCCCTTGACTTTTCCTGGAATACCTTTTTATGCTCCGGTGCTTTCATCCATGTGAACAGTGTGTCTTGACCATAACCACCCAGCTCCACCAGGCAGTCCCAGTTCCCTCCTGTCACCTTGTGTCCGGTCCCGGGAAATGGGAGCCTTCTGGTTTTCGTTGCCTTGGAGACTTCCGTCTTTCCTAAATGCTGACTTTTGAGCCTACAATAGACAAGACAAGAGGACATCTGCCAGGTCTGCCTCCACCTGAGTGCTTTGGGGGGGGGTTCCCCCTCTGATTGCTGTGTTTAGCTTGGCAGTCTGTGAGGGGGCAGCTCCTCCCCCAGCTCTTACCCCTGCTTTGGCCAATGTTGGGATGAAGCTTCCTGTTTGATTGGGAGAGAGAACCAGGAAGGAGTTCACGCAGGCCCCAGCAACCCAGGAAGACCTTGTCTCAAAAACACGTGCCCAACCTCCTGTGTTTTTGCCTTTACAGATGGTTTATACATTTAAACGCTATTTCTTAAGCTTTTAAGGTCACACTTTGGAAGGTTTTGTTTTGTTTTCTTGTTGATGAGTTCAACAATTAGCAAATACTAGAGGAGCTTTGCAGTGTAATTTACTCTCATTTACAATGAAGCATTTTACAGATATGTTAAGCCATATTTACTAAGGCATTCGGTCCCTTTTTCAAGAACTCTAGCTCCCTGATTTAAAAGCATCACAAGTACATAAATGCTTCTTATAAATATAATAAACTCAATGTGTTTAACCTTGAATTCTTGAAAGGATTTCAATGTGTCATATCTGACTTAGTAAAGTATCTACTTTGTAATCACAGCTCAGGGTTCACTACTGGTTGTAAGTTGTGTTCAAAGGTTAATGTTAGTGTAACACCCCAGATATCTTAAATAGTACAAAGTACCCACAATGTTAAAGTGTACCCCAGTTGTTTCACTGTGATGTGGAGTCTGGAAACATTGGTGTTCCACAAAATAATTTAAATGCTGACGAAGTGTATATGGTGGAAATGGGCTAAGAGCCAAGACCAGCTTCCTGCACCCACATGGCACCTCATAACCATCCGTAACTCCAGCACAGCCTCTCTGGCCTCCACGGCACACACGGTGCACACACATGCGTGCAGGAAAAATACATATTTTAAAAATATTTTTTAAAATGCTATTTTAAAAATCTTTTTTAAAACGCTAAAGTAGAGGGGTAGAACGTTGCCATGGCCATGGGGCCATTGTGTCTTATCTTGTTAATCTTTGCGTCAATTATCTTTGACCTTTGATGATGCTTTTATTTACAATTCTTTTTTAAAGATTTGTTGTTGTTGTTGGTGGTGGTGGTGGTGGTTGGTCGGGAGGGGGAGGTGTGCTGTGCGCATGTGAATGCAGGTGTCTGGGGAAGCCAGAGTCCCCTGGTCCCCTGGAGCTGGCTTAGAGGTGGGTTTTAAGTTGCCTTTGAAGAGCAGCACGCGCTCATACCTGCTGAGCCATCTCTCACTCCATGCAGTTCTTGTTTGTTGTGGTTTGGCTGGGGGCTTTGTTTTGTTTTGTTGGTCTCTGTGTAGACCAGGCTGAGGTAGAACTCAGAGATCTGCCTGTCTCTACCTCCCGAGTGCTGGGTGCCACCGCCACCGGCTTAACTCTTGAGTAATCTGTTTCCTGGGTATGGGATTGTACATTGGCTGTCAGCATGCACTCTATGTTGAACTTGCTACAGCACCATTTCCCACCTGCCTTTTCCAAGACAGCTGATGCTCATTTTGAAATAAGCTGTAAGTCCAGGCATGGTGGCCCATGTGTTTGATCCCAGTGCTGGGAAGGCAGAGGCAAGGATTCTCGGTGAGGCCATCCTGGTCTACATAGCAAGCCTACATAGAGAACCCCTGTCTCAAAAAACCCAAAAATAAAAACAACAAAACAAAGCAAAATCTTGTCTAAATTTCCTGACCACCTCTAAGATACTGTTAATTGTTTCACTTTCCTATAATATATGTATGTGGGGATTTTTTTTTTTTAAGTTTGAGATTTCTTTTAAAGTCTGGAAGTTTCCTGTCATTAAACTTTTTGGTGTTCTTTCTTGCTCTTTTGAGGTTTCAGTTAAGCACATGCTAAGTCCTCACTGTGCATAACCTCTTGTTTTTTTTATTGTATATGCATCTTTGTGTGACACACTGGGAACACCAAGGACAGCCTACAGAAATCTGTTTTCTTACGTGTGGGCCCAGCTCCCTTTACCCACTTAGCTGCATTTTTGTCGTTTTTCTCTCTCGGCCTCCTGTTGACCCACCCGCCGCTGTCTCTTAACTTCGTAATGTTACTCACGTTTAGAGCTTCTGTTGGTTCTCTCTTCAGATAGACTTTACTGTCTTAGGTACCTCTCACCATCACCTTCCCCTTCCCCCTCCCCCTCATCTCCCCCCCCCAAAAAACCCCAGAAACCTTTGGGTCAGATAAGTCTTGAGTCTAAAATAATTGTGAATCAGGCTCTTTTGTTAGTTGCCCTTTTTAGCCTCTTGTCCAGGCTGCGTGCTCTGTGCTGTGGGGTCTTGTCTGTGCCGGATGCTTGCCTAGATGCCAGGTGCTGTGCCGGATGCTTGCCTAGATGCCAGGTGCTGTGCCAGATGCTTGCCTAGATGCCAGGTGCTGTGCCGGATGCTTGCCTAGATGCCCGGCATCGGGCTGGAATCCTTGCCTAGGTGCCGAGCACCATGTTTGAAAACTATTTAACTCTCTTTCAACTCAAGATAACATCGTTTAGAGAAAGATTTATTTGTATGTTTGAATGTTTCCCCCACAGGGTGTGTGTGTGTGTGTGTGTGTGTGTGTGTGTGTGTGTGTGTGTGTCCCCACATGTGTGTGCCTGGGTGGCACATCCCCTGTGGCTGGAGTTAGGAGTGGTTGTGACCCACCATGTCAGCACTGGGAACTAATACGTGAAGCTCCTGCAAGAACGGTGCGGGCACTGACCACTGAGCCATTTTTCTGATCCTCCCGCCCCCAGGAGCATCTTAGCCTAAGATTTGTATTCACTTCTGCTAAGTGTTTGGGGTGCTGCTGCTTTGTAATGCTTTAACTCAAGTTATGTTTTGAGCTTATTTGGCCCAAGCAGATGGCTCAGAGGCAGGCAGGAAGATCTCTGTTCCAGGACCCGGCTCACTCACCCACGCTGTAGGCAGGAAGATCTGTGTCGTAGGACCTGGCTCACTTACAGGAAGATCTGTGTCGTAGGACCTGGTTCACTCACGCACCCCGTGGTTTTGATTGGTACCTTGCGATCATCCGGATGCAACCTAGTTTCAGAGCTCGCTTCCACCTCAGCCCTTAACCGGAGAAAAAGCAAAGGTTTCGCTACAGGTGGCTTGGTTGGTTTCTCTTCTTTAGATTTTGGTTCAATATTTCTTGTTTTTAGTGCTTATGTGAAGTTTTTGTTTATTAACCCAGTTTTTTTTTTTAATCTTTATTTTTGTTTCTGTGCACTTGAGAGTGGGTGCCCTTAAAGACCAGAGGAGGCTGTGGGAGTCTCTGGAGCTGGAGTTACAAGTACTTAAATGTTCTGGGAACTGGTCAGGTCCTGTGGAAGAACCAGTGCTCCTAACGGACATGCTGTCTCTCCAGACCCTATTAACCCAGTGTTTTAAGAAGTCCTTATGGGGGCTGGAGAGATGGCTCAGAGGTTAAGAGCACTGTCTGTTCTTCCAAAGGTCCTGAATTCAGTTCCCAGCAACCACATGGTGGCTCACAACCATCTATAATGAGATCTGGTGTCCTCTTCTGGCATGCAGGCTGAATACTGTATAAATAATAAACAATTTTTAAAATCCTTATACATTTGGGGGTCATTGTATGCTTTTTCACTTCCATTCTCTTCAGAGATCTCTGGTATATAGTTTGGAACTAGTAAAACATTTGCTCAACGATAAAGCAAATGAGATATTTAAAGGCAAATTTAAAGAACTTTAAAATTCATTTCTCCTTGTTCTGCCTTTGGCAGGTGGCTGTGCCACACCCCGAGGACACACGGGGAGGGATGATGTAATTTGGGTGAAGTTACAGTCTTGCCTAGGAGCCTGGTGGGCTAAAAATGAAATCAATGCTTAACTATAGTGATAAACGAAACAACAACCCTTCTAATAAATCTCCGTCTGCAGTGTCGTCAGGTGGATATGCACAGGAAACAAGGCCCCAGGTATTTACTAGGAATCAAAAAAGGCCAGAAAAGATGAAAGTTGAGCTGATGAATAAAATATCAATGGCATGTTTTCTTGGAAAACTAACAAAAGTAGATTTTAAGAAAAAAGTTTAGTGAGCCACAACTGTAGGAGGGAGTTCACGGGTGAGAACCAAATCCTCAGGTAGGCAGTGACCCCCTCACTGCGAACTGTCAGTGTGCATAATGCCAAATGGCACAGCGTCTTTTGAGGCAAGCCAAACTTAGTTTACCACAAACTCAGACAAACTGACGTATAGATCGAATTTATCCATAAACATAAAACATAAAAATTTCAAGGAAATGTAACTCAAGCTCATGGAGAAATTTAGAGACATGGGCAAATTAAAGAAAACCCACATGGCGGTCTCATCAAGGGGAAGCAGCGCTTGCTCAAGTCCCGTGTAGATTCTTCACCACAAAAAGCAAAAGCTTTCTCCAGTAAGAACCGTGGTGACACAAAGTTCTGCCTGTGGCAGTCAGAGGCAGAGAGCAGCAGAGCTGTCCCCTTGATAACGTACGCACAAGACAAGGAAACGGAAAACTATAAACCAGCAGGCGCACGTCACAGTTTTCCAGGTGATACGGCTGACAGCAAATTCCAAGGAAATTAAGTGAAAGAAATGCAAGAGTTCGGCAAGATAAAAGACAGAAACAGACACATGCTGGCACACAAAGGATAGTTCTACATCCTAGCAGTAAAAATATGTGTGTTTTATTTGTGATTTGTGTCGTGCATAGTCAAGATTTAAGTGAAGCCATTAAATTACCAGTATTGTGCCTACAATTTTGCTTTCCCTCTTATATTCTGAAAGATTGGCTAGGACCCCAGTATTAGTGCAATTGACCAGCTTTTCCCCATGCCCAGCTTTGCTCTTTATATTTTAAATAGAAAGTTCATAACTACTTAATGTACTCAGTGGATTGTTTGGTGTTTCAGATACCAAAAGAAAAAGCTGCCTTTTCCTCCCTCCTGTCCTCGTCATTGTTTTGAGCAGGTTCTTTATTCCTGGCTGGTCAGGAACTTGCTATTTAGACCAGGCTCTGCTCGCCCCATGACTGCTGGGACTCAACACTTAACCACGTGGACCAGGCTCTGCTCGCCCCCGTGAGTGCTGGGAATCAACACTTGACCACGGCAGGGTGAAACCCTACATCAGTGTCCTTTCCATTTCTCCAGCATTTCTGTCTGCTTCATTTCTCGTTTCCTTTTGCTTCAAGGTGAAGAACTGGGTGCCTGAGTTGGAGACTCTTGCAGGCACCCTCCCTCAGGCTGTGTGGGTGCTGTGCATTGCCAGCCGGGCATTTTTCTTTAATTGACTGCCTCCTGGGTGTACACACGATTTCTTTTTGTCCCTAGCATTCAGGGACTTGACCAAACTTACTCTCTCTCTCCCTCCCTTCCTCCCACAGCCCACCTTTCTCTGGGTGTGTGTGCGTGTATGTGTCTGTGTGTATATGTGTGTGTGTGTGTGGTGTGTGTGGTGTGTATGTGTCTGTGGTGTGTGTGTGTGTCTGTGTGTATATCTGTGTATATGGTGTATGTGTGTCTGTGTGTGTGTGTCTGTGTGTGGTGTGTGTGTGTCTGTGTGTATGTCTGTGTGTATATGGTGTGTGTGTCTGTGTGTGTCTGTGTGTGGTGTGTATGTGTCTGTGTGTAGTGTGTGTGTGTGTCTGTGTGTATGTCTGTGTGTATATGGTGTCTGTGTGTGGTGTGTGTGTGTCTCTGTGTGTGTCTGTGTGTGGTGTGTGTGTGTGTGTGTGTGTGTGTGTATGTGGTATGTGTGTGTGTCTGTGTGTGGTGTCTATGTGTGTGTATGTGTGTGTGTATGTGTGTCTGGGTGTGTCCTAGCCTGAAGTTGAATGAGCAGACTCAAACTGTTCTCAATTCAGGTAAAAATGTCTCCCTTTACCTAGTGAATAACTTTCCCGCACTTGTTCCCCCTTCCCCTTCCAATACTCTCATCTGTTTATCAATTTTTAAAATCTCTCCTTGTTGGTTCTACTTTGCACTTGAGATGGTGTCCTGCTGATGGCAGGAAGATGGCGGGATAGTGGCTGTGGTGCTGATGCTGATGTGTCCAAAGTCTGTGGATGTGGTTGCTGGGAGAAAGCCTGCCAGGAGAGGAAGACCACTCAACCCGGTGTCATCCTTGGCTGATAGGCTTGTGTCGCTCCTGGGCTGGCCAGACAGCCCGAAACCCACGCCGCTGTGAGCTTCCCTCAGACTGTGACTGCACAGCATGTCCCCTTTCCTGCCTTTCCCAAAACTAGGCCATTACAACAGCATCAGGGGTGTTTAGAATGGCTTCTGAAAAGCAAGGTATCTTTTCACCAAACTGAGGCCTAATCGTACTTATGTTTAATTATAATTGGTTTATATAACAAGTTTTGGGGCATGGTACTTGTGGAAGAGGTGCAGAGCTCATGTTGGCAAAAATAAAGAGCAGAGCTATGAGCACATTGTAATCGCCGCACGGAGAGTGGCAGGTAGACGAAGCCATAAACAAAAGAGTCTCAGTGTGATTCAGACACCATGACTGAGTTGCAGCCAGTGTCAGTCTGGTCACCGAGTTGAATGCAACATCATCCTCTATGAAAATGTATTCCAGCAAAAGACTACTGTGGCCACCATCTGTCCCCTGATTCAAGGGGCACATCTTGCCGAGTGGCCTGTACCCCAGTGGGACTCATCTTCCCCTCATTACAGGGTCTGACTGTCACCCTAGTTTTGTGGAGACTTTGTTAGGGGAATTACTAAAACAACACTGACAAAGACTTCTGGCAGCCCTAACGCCCACTGGTCTTACACGTGCTTTAAAAATGTGTCCTTCATGAGGCATAATGTAAAGAGCGCTGTTTAGTAAAACTGTTTTAGACCAGGCGTCTGACACTCTACACATCGGAGCTTAAGCAGAAAACTCCAGAATCACTTTTTGGTTCACCCTGACAACTTCGGGAGAACAGTGACATGACTGTCCCAAACACCTTCATTCGCACTTTTATTGCAGCACTTTCAGCCGGCCTCAGGTGTCTCTCACAGTGAAGGCTACAGGACCCAGTCTCTCAGGCCCTGAGATGGATCTTCTGGCTTTCCTTGTACATTTCAGAAGCAACAGTATGATTTGCTGCATGGAAAGTAACGTTCCTTTGGCCTTTCCCCCTGTCAGACAGCTGAGTATCTCACTGACCGCTGGAAGGATGACGCTACGTTGCCTCTGTTACTTAGGAAGCACCCCAAGTCTACAGATTCCCAGTCAGCCCTTAGAAGGCCTTGTGATGGTCAGCAGTGCTCCTCCACCCCATTGTGGGGCAAGAGTGACCAGCTTCTTGTAGAAGGGCCGTATAACACTGGAGCCGCGCTGCAATTAACAGAAGCAAAGGAAAATATAAACCGTATTTTGTAAGCACGTCAGACTCAAAGAAAGTTGTCATGAGAGGCAAAGAACCAGATGAGAAAACAACCATTAATGATGCTCGGTGTCGTTTACTTCGTATGCATGGCTGATGAGGGCACAGCAGCGGTGGAGCCCCTGACTGATGAAGTAAGTAGGCTGGTACCCAGGAGGAAGCCTTCAGGAGCTGGGCTGCTTTTGGAGCTACAGCCACGGATAACTTGCCTCATGTACTGTGCTGACAGAACTGACCCACAAACCTGGAGCCACAAGATAAAGCTGATGAGGTGAGTGGAGACGGCAGGAGAGGGTCTCCGTACGATGTCATCTCTTGGCCTTGGAAAACCACTGACATTGGTGTGGGGAGCAGAAGTTCAAGTGCAGTGGGCTGGGTGGTAGCAACTTTGAATAAAGCCTTGGCCAGATGAGTACTAGCCTCTGGACTTCTGCTGTGAGCGTAAACCAACCCCTCTCACCCCCTGCTCAGTTACAGATATGAAGGGCGTGGTAAGAGGACGGGGCCCAGCTGGTCACTGGCCTCCCCCGAGTTCCAAACAGTAAGATCTGGATGCGTGCTTAGTACCAGGGATTTGGGCCAAGAATGAGAGTGAGTGACTAAGGTTTCTATCAAAACCTTTTTTGAAAAACACTCAGTCTGTCAGAGTCTTTCTTTGGCTGGGAACCCTGTAGCAGGACAAGTCACACAGGAACTAGAAAGTCTGTGGCATGGACCGTCAGTACAGACGCCAAAAGAGAGCGAAGGCAGGGGACCTTAGCTAAGCAGCTTCCCGGGAAAGTGCTTTTAGAGAGCACCCGAAGCTTAACTTTTGGCTTTCTTGGTTGCCACAGTTTTGAATTAAATCTAGTCCTCCCTGGGATCTCCTCTCTGTACAGCGCTGAGCTGCCTCCAGTGGAATATTTCTAAGCAAACACTTGACATCAATAGAATCTGGTTTTGAGAATTGCTGCTTCCCTCCTCTTCTATGTATGTTCCCTACGCCCTCGCAAATCTGCGGCTTGTTAACTTTTCATAAGTGTTACATGTGAGTATAAAAACGTGAACACCTGCTGAGTGTTGCCCATTTGAGTATATGTTAGGGATGATCACCACCTAGTATTGGGTAACTAAGGGGGGGACTCATCCCTGAGGAGATCTGAGTCTCCCCCTCTCAGCAGTCAGCAATTAATTGCCGGTATCTCTTCCCTCCACCCATGCTGGCGTGTCGACTGGTTGTGTCCTGTTTTGGGCAGCTGTGTCATCAGTTTTCATGGGCGCAGTCCTCTCCCTGTTTGTGACATTGTTGTGCAGAAGGCATCCGATCCTCTGCCTCTTTCCACAGTCTTTCCACGGGGTTCTCTGAGCCTTGGGTGTAGGGATTGTGTTGTGGATGTGCCCACTGGGCATGCTCTAGGATTTAGCCAGTTAACTGGCCAGCTCTGCTGTTCAGTGGTGGTCTCCGCCTTCTGTGTAAAGGGTTAATGGAGGCTGAGAGAAGGCTTAGCTACCAGCCTTGTTTCTCTTTACTGGATTCCCCTGGGCTGTATACCTTTCACAGAATGCCCACTGACTCAGTAAAAAATCACAGTCCTGAGCACTAAGACCTGTGAGTATTAGAGCCAGGGGTGTAGCTTTGAGGGCTTGGGTTTCCTCAAGACGTTGGATCCCGAGAGCTGGGATGCCCAAGAGGGGCAAGTTTCTGCTGCTGTGGATCCAGGAAGGTATTTGTGTTGTGTTAGGTTAGAAATTTTGGGTGTCATGAAAGCAATTTATTGCCCCCTTCTACCTTAAGAATCAATAATTAGAGACTTCCGAGAGTATCCGGGGCCGGCCCTGTGCAGTGATGTGCTGGTAAATAGTAAATGTGTGGATTCCCATCTGCTCTGGTTACAGGTTCCTGCTTTGTAGCATGTGTCAGTTTCAGTGGTGTACATTGTCCCATTGGGAAGTTGTGCAGGCTGGCCTCTTGTGTGTCCACTGGTGTCAGCAGCTGCTGCTCTTGTCCACACCAAGTGGCCTCTCCTGTCCACACCAAGTGGCCTCCGCACATGTGACAAAGCTGCAAATGCAAGCTAGAAGCCTGACTCCTGTGGGTCCTGACGTCCTACGAGCTCTGTTGTGGGGTGAGCATTTGTGGTAATGTCACCCAATCTTTACCGTGTCTGACTGAGGAAAATGAAACCGCTGCACTTTACAAATCAAAAGATCTGGTGCTTACAGGCAGTAAGCAAAGGAGGCTGAGGCAGGGGGATCACCTGAATCTACAATATGAGGCCTGTTTATGCAACATAGGGAGACCCCCATTTCAAAACCACAAAGCTTGGAAGGACGGATCTTTACATGCTGGTCCACGTACAGTTTTGCTGTTAGGCTTGGGTGATTTTACTCTCTCTCTCTGGCTCTCCTCGGCGCCAAGGGTTGTATTGACAACCCCGGTGTCTCTGCAGCACTTGTCCTCTCTTGAGCCTTAGTGGATATTGTTACGAGGAGTTCTATCAAGCCAAGCTATGGGCTGGAGAGATGGCTCAGTGGTTGAGAGTGCTTACTGCTTCTGCAGAGTCCTCGAGGTCAGTTCTTAAACACACACCACGTTACCTCCCTGAGGGTATCCCACAACAAGCAGTTTCCCTCAATTCTAGAACACAAGGTCAGGTGGGCCACTGCCAGGAAAAATAATTGTAGGTATATAATTTCCAAATGTGATACAGCCAAATTCAGAGCTGTAACTCTGCTTCTAATATCCCAGGTTTTACAAATAGAGGCCGTAGCTGGGTGTAGAACTACCAGGTGGTGCTATGTGCATTTCTTATTTTAGTTCACAAAAAAATGTTCTTTCTCTGTCTCTCTGTCCCTCTGTCTCTCTCTGTCTCTGTCTCTGTCTCTGTCTCTCTCTCTCTCTCTCTCTCTCTCTCTCTCTCTGTGTGTGTGTGTGTGTGTGTGTGTGTGTGTGTGTGTAGAGGCCCGCCTTATTGAGGCAGGGCCGCTCATTCAACCTGGAACCTGCCAACGCCGGCTAGTGTGGCCAGCCAGCTTGCTCTGAGGGCGAATGATGGATAAAGTCATTGTTTGCTTGGCAAGTGTCATCTGCAGCACGGCTGGGTTATCCAAGAGACTGAAGGACTCGTTAAGTTGACATGGTCTAGTAATCATCACTCCCTTGTTTTGATGAAGTCTTTGACTATAGCACCTTCAGGGAGGAAGGGTTAATTCTGCCTCAGGGTTTGAAGGGCAGCAGGACTGTGAGGGAAGTTGGTCACATGTCCAGAGTCAGGAAGCCATGGGAAGCGAATGCTTGTGCTGAGCTTACTTCTCCTTTTTGTTCAGAACTGGATCAGCCTCTCTGGGATCATCCAGAGGTGGGTTTTCACGTCACTCTAAATCCAGGCAGGCTGCTGCTGAAGACTAGCCACCCAGGAGGAAAGCCACAGACGACACATCAGGAGGTAAGTAGAAAAAGAACGCTAAAGTGTGTGCTTCCACCAAATCAAGGAGTGGGTGAAGAAAAGTACTTCGTCAAGTACAAAGGGCCAGGTAAGCCCGGGGCTTACAGGGTGTGGTGCGCACTCCTTTAATGCCAAAGTCGAGAGCCAGAAGCTAGTGGGTCTGTAAAGCTGAGGCCAGCCAGCGTTACAGAGACAGTAAGACCCTGCTTCTCAAAATAACAACAACAACAACAAAACCACCACAGGCTGGAGAGGCGGAGAGCACTAGTTGCTCTTGCAGAGGGCCCAGGTTTGCTTCCCAGCATGCACTTGGTTCCCAGCATGCACATGGTGGCTCTCTACCACCTTAATTCCAGCTCCAGGGGATGCAGTGGCCTCTGCAGACTTCTGCGAGCACCAGGCACACACATGGTATTCACATAAAAATGCAGGCAACTCTCTCTCTCTCTCTCTCTCTCTCTCTCTCTCTCTCTCTCTCTCTCTCTCTCGTGTGTGTGTGTGTGTGTGTGTGTGTGTGTGTGTGAGAGAGAGAGAGAGAGAGAGAGGGAGGGGGGAGGGAGAGGCTAGTGCTATCTGTGGAGGTTTCTTTTTTTAAAAATGAGAAAAAATTACCATGTAACTCCACTATATAACCCTGGGCATATGGCTGAAGGATCCTGTAGTCTGCTATAGATACAGCTGCATGCCCACGTTTATCTATGCTTATTTAATTCCATTTCCTGTTGCTATGTTCAAATATCCTGAGGAAAAGCAAGTTAAGGGAGAAAGTGATCATTTTAGCTCACAGTTCCAGATTATAGTTCACGCAGTAGAGAACTCAGAGTAACAAGGCTGTGAGAGGACATCACACCCACAGCCACAAACAAAGAGGAACGGGCTGATGCCACGCGTGCTTGTGACCGCTTGCTTTCCCCAGTCTTCCACAATTCAGGGTCCGCTGCGTGGGGGACGGGGCTTCCCACCCTGGGCAGGTCTTCCTGCTTCGGTTAGCGTGGTCCATGTGGTCTCCACGGATTCGCCCACGGGCAAACTTGATCTAGGAAGTTCCACGCTGAGATTCTCTGATTTTACGTTTGTGTCAACAGTCTCAGCTAAACATCACCTGGCTGTTTTCACAGTAGCAAGAAAGTGAAATCAGCCTGATGCTCACCAAGGGATGAGTGGACACTGAAGACACAGCACACGTGTGCAATGGAATCTTATTCAGCTGTAAAGAAATGAAATTATTAAAACATGGGGCTAGTGCATGGAACGGAAAAACTGTATTTTAAGAAAGGTAATGTGTGCTCAGAAATACAAGTGCTAATGTCCAAGCTTCTAACTGTTAAATACCCAGGTGGGAGAAAACACGTATAGAGGCCAGAAAACTGGAAGAGGTCCATGAGATGGGAGAAAAGAGACTGTAGGGAGGGAGGGAGAAGACAGCAAAGCAGGGGAGGGGGCCTGGAGATGAGAGCGTAAGGCAGGAAGCGGAGCAGGGAGAGGTGAGGAGAGTCAGCTAAGATGAGATAGATACAAAAGCCTGTTTAAAACCAGTTACTTTATAAGATAGTTTTAAATATATGAATAAATGAATTAAGAGTTCTAAGCCAAGTTTGGTAACATGCTTCTGTAATCTCAGCACAGTGAAGGCAGAGTCAGGAGGAGGGCTGGAATCAGAAGCCAGCATCGGTGACATAGTGACGCCCTGTCCCAAAGAAGAAGGAAGAGGGGGAAGAGGAAGAAAGAAAGAAAGAAAGAAAGAAAGAAAGAAAGAAAGAAAGAAAGAAAGAAAGAAAGAGACGACAGGTAGGGAGGAAGAAAACTGGACAGTCTTAGAGACAGTCACATATTTTTAAATGACGTGAATCCAGAATGATAAAGAACTCTTACAACTAACTGAAAAATAGTGTTTAATTAAAATGTGCAAAAATGTGAATAGCTACTTTACCGGAGAACACTCAACGGGGCCAATTGTCATGTGGAAAATAACAGTATCAGTCGTCAGGGAAATGCAAATTAAAACTACCGTCTTGTTCCAATTACCCAGTGTCATGTGACAAGCCAGCCCCTAAGGACCACCCCACCTCTGCTTCACTTGGCACCATTACATCATTTATTTGCTCAGAATAGAGACTGCCATAGTGTTTGCATGTAACATATGTGCATCATCCTGTATACTTTTTTTGTTTGTTTGTTTTTGAGATTGGGTCTCCTGTAAGCCAGTCTGGCTTCAAAGTCACTGTGTAGGTAATGATGACTCAGAACTTGTGATCCGTCTCCTCCGATATCCAGGGGCTGGTACTGTAGACCCGTGCCATGCCACCACACCCAGGGTACGGAGTGCTAAGGACAGACCCAGCGGCTTCACAGATGCTAAGTCCCAGCCCCTCCTGTGTACAGTCACCACAGACACAACGTCCTTTCAGATGTTTTTTTTTTTTTAAACCTCAGTTGATTGAATCCAAGATGCATAAACCCGGCTACAAAGGGTCAGCTGTTTGTCACTTAACTGCTAAATATTGGGACAGTTACAAAATGTCCTAGATTTCTTATTTTACTCAAGAAAGTTACTTTGTATGGTTTCACTCTATTCGCATGTATTGAGGTGTGCTTTATGCTCTAGCAGGCAGACCCTCATGGCGGGTGGGTGCTCTGTGTGACCCTCATGGCGGGTGGGTGCTCTGTGTGACCCTCATGGCGGGTGGGTGCTCTGTGTGACCCTCATGGCGGGTGGGTGCTCTGTGTGACCCTCATGGCGGGTGGGTGCTCTGTGTGACCCTCATGGCGGGTGGGTGCTCTGTGTGACCCTCATGGTGCGAGGGTGCTCTGTGTGACCCTCATGGTGCGAGGGTGTTCTGTGTGACCCTCATGGCGAGAGGGTATTCTCTGTGACCCTCATGGCGAGAGGGTGTTCTGTGTGACCCTCATGGCGAGAGGGTATTCTCTGTGACCCTCATGGCGAGAGGGTGCTCTGTGTGACCCTCATGGCTCGTGGGTGTTCTGTGTGACCCTCATGGTGCGAGGGTTTTCTGTGTGACCTTGAAAGCCTTGCAGCTGCTGTTGTTGGGCGTAGTGTCCTGTGAATGCCCGTGTGCCAAGCTTCATTCCCTCAGCATTCTGAATGGCTTGGCAAGGCCAACTTGGGAGAGGGTATTAAGTCTCTAATTAAACCCCTCAATGTTCTGTTTTTCTTTAGTTGTAGCAGTTGTTGCACAGTGTAGTTTGAAACTCTAATTTTGATACACACCTGTAAAATCTTTCTGGTGAACAGAGCCTTTATTATTATGCAGACATTGTTCTTTTACTGTGACAGTCGTGCTTGTCTGAGTTTATTTCAGTCTGACATTAATCTGCTAACTCCACTTGCCACACAGCTGCGGTCGATATGATCTAACTTTCCCATCTTTTAGTCTAAAGCAGTGACCTTCAACCTGTGGGCTGAGACCCACTTGGGGTCAAGTGTCCCTTTCACAGGGGTTCCCTAAGACCGTCTGCATATCAGGTAGTTAACCTGTGACAGTAGCAAGATTACAGTTGTGAAGTAAAACACAAAAAGCTCTATGGTCGGGGGTCACCAGACCGTGAGGAACTGCTGCAGCAAAGGATCACAGATTTAGGAAACTCTTGCTGAGCCTGTTGGCGCCTTTATATTTAAATTGTCTTGATCCTTGATTCACATTTTAGTACGCTTTGGTTGTCTATTGCTAAGTGATAAACTACTCAGAACCTTATAGCCTTAAAACAACCGTCTGTCTCTTAAGAGCCTTTTTATTGTTTGTTTAGTTTTGTTTGTTTTGAGACAGGGTCTTTCTACATGGCCCTGGCTATGCTGGAATTGGCCTCTAACTCACAAGTGCTGGGGCTAAAGGCATGTGCCACCACATCCGGCGTTATCTCTTAGGACTCTTTGGTCAACAAAAGCAGGTCTGGTCTTTTACTGTGGCTTTCACTGTCTATAACAGAGATGGGAAGTCCAATCAGGTCTCAAGGCTGTCACTGGTGCCTCAGTGCTTCTCCATGTGGCCCAGGCTTGCTTATCACATGGTGTCCTGAATTTCTTAGTGGCTTCAATGAGCCACTGTGACTCACACAGTATTCTGAATTCATGGGCCCCGTTTTCTTCCTTGTTAACAGAGCCCCCCCATGTCCCCCATGGTAGGTGATCTTTAGGCGTGGCGTTCCCTGTAGAGGCTGCATGTATCTCCAGAGGATTCACAATAACCAAGTCAGACACACAAAACCAAGAATTTTCCTTCTGCCGGAAACTACTTTAGGCGTAGACTTGAGGCACAGCTGCAGATAACAGCTGGGAGTAAAGTCAGGAGGGATTCTTGAAAAGAGTTTCTAAAGACTTAAGGAAAAAGGGTGCCCATCAAAAGACTGCGCCTGAATGCATTTGCGTGCATGTGAAATTGCCAAAGAGCAAATGCAACAGAAATAAGTACTTTAAAAAGGTCTTTCCTGCTTTGGATCCTACTGTCTACACTTTGTACGGCCCCACAGAGCTGCAGAGCCTGGATCATGTGGCTCCGATCTCCGACCTACTGTCATAAGCTACAACGCAGCACTGGACCACCGTGAGCTCTTTTTCACTGAGTACCGTATGGTTTCTAAACATAATGGATGCTGCTGAATTTGTCTTTAGCCTGCCCTAACTTCCTTTTAGGCCGCCACCTCTTATGTCTTTACAGAGCGACAGGCAGTGAGCAGTGTTGGCTTGGGTGGTGCTGGAGGCCCAAGTGTAACCTAGGGAGAAGCAATCACAGGCCATACAGAGACCTTAGGGGAGGGAGTGAAGGCAGCAGAGCCTTGTGAATCAGGCCCTGCCACAGGCAGGCTCATCACCCCGAGGTCTGTGTTTTCTGGCTTCCCTGCTGAGACTTCTGTCTCCAGCCTGCTTTGAGCACACAGCCAGGGAGGCCAGTCTGCTTACCTCTGCATGTTCTGATCTGCTCCCCGAGAACCGTCTCACAGTGTCTGAGTCTGATCAGAACCGCGGGACGATTGTCTCCTTGCGACAAGCGATTGTGAACTAAGTGCACTGGGTCAGCACTGAAGACCAGTAGCTTCTCCTCTCTCTCTCTCTGTCAAGGGAGCTCTGTTGACAGAGGCCCTTAATGCACTGTCTAGCCGTGAGAACTCAGCATAAAAGAAGGAGTTTTCTCCATTTTCCTACTGGGAAAAACTGCTAATTTGGCTTGAAAGAAAAAAACTCTTCCAAATGCACAGAGCAGTGTTTGATGGAATTTTTTTAACTCTATTTTTTTTTTTAATTTTTAAAGATTGATTTACTTAATTTTATGCGCATGAGCATTTTGCTTGAATGCGTGTCTGTGTGCTGTGTGCATGCCTGGTGCCTGAGGGGTCAGAGGAGGGCGTGGGGTCCTGTGGAACTGAGGGTACAGATGGTCGTGAGTCACCGCGCTGGGAAGTGAACAAGGAGCCTCTTGAAGAACAAGTGCTCTTCACAGCTGAAGCATCTTTCCAGCCCCTGTTTGATGTTTTTTTTTTTTAATGATGAAAGAAGGAAGTTTTGAAAATCAAAACTAAATGGTGGTTTCCCATGCCCCGTACAAAGCACCTAAATGCACTTTTTTTCAAGAAGGCCTTTCTACCTCAAGCAAATCAACAAAGGCAAGCAAAGCAACAGTTCTGTCACGATTTCACACATCAGGACCATTAGAGAGGTGATATGTTTTGTGTTTCTCTCAACTCTTCGTTTCTTCCTGTGTCAGGTTTGTAACAAATGGTGGGGGGGGGGGGCTGGTGGCGTAGTTCATTTGTAAGATGCCCACCTAGCGGGGGCCCTGGGTTCTACACGAGCACTGCTGGTTCCTTTACTAAGTATCCTATAAGGTTTCGGCCCAGCTGCTTAACCGCTAACCCCCTTTTGACAATGTGTCCGTAGGCCTTGGGCGGGCGCTCTGCTGGGCTAATAGGGATCACCTAAGGAAACCACGGGGGGAAATGGGCCGCTTCTTCCTGGCGCTCTGTGAGGTTTTGAAACACCATTGTCAGAAAAATTCCAGGCAACTCTGAAACTTTTCCCCCTGGGTTATCAAGAGCCTGAGACAATTGATGACATTACATCGGCCGTTCATTTGAGATTTGTGGAACCCACGAAAATCAATAGTTTTCCATTATCAGGTCCAGCTGGGTCACTGGTCTGCCAATGAGCTGTTACAATTGCTGTGCAGGGGTGAGCCTGACCAGTCAATTGCTGCTGACAGGAGGAAAACATGCTGACAGGCACCGGGACAAGTCAGAACACAGATTTGCACTTCACCCTGCCATCTGAGGAGATTCAGAGCAAGGCCATTTTCAAGACAGAGGGCATACTCCTTGGGAGGTCCGGGGCAGGCTGAACCCTCTGGTTTCATCCCACAAGCACCTAAGGGCCTGGCCTGGCTCTGGCAAACAGCTTCTATAGTGACTTCCCTGTAGTCTGTCCCTGTGCCAGCGGGTGAGGGGACTGGCCAGAGCTGTCCCTAAGCGGACTTACGGTGTCCAGAGCAGGGCCGGTGGGAGGAACCTGCCACTGCTGCTGCAGATGAACTGGACATATTTTCAGAATATAAACACCCGAAAGGAGTAGGCAAGAGGAGTGGCTTAGTGGGTACAGGAAGTGCTTACTGTGCAAGCCTGAGGCCACAAGCTACAGCGCTGCAGTGAACAGCCAGGCATGGGGGTGCACACCTGCCAGGCATGGGGTGCACACCTGCCAAGCATAGGAGTGCACACCTGCCAGGCGTGGGGGTGCACACCTGCCAGGCATGGGGGTGCACACCTGCCAGGTGTGGGGTGCACACCTGCCAGGCATAGGGGTGCACACCTGCCAGGCATGGGGGTGCACACCTGCCAGGCATAGGGGTGCACACCTGCCAGGCATAGGGGTGCACACCTGCCAGGCATAGGGGTGCACACCTGCCAGGCATGGGGGTGCACACCTGCCAGGCATAGGGGTGCACACCTGCCAGGCATAGGGGTGCACACCTGCCAGGCATGGGGGTGCACACCTGCAGTTCTAGTGAGTGCTGGAGAGGCAAAGACAGCAGTGCCCTGGGAACTCACTGGCCAGCTTTGCTGTCTGTCTGTCTGCCCCTCTCTCTTTCTTGATAAAGATTGATTTACTTTTATTGCATGTGCCTGTGTGTTCCGCCTCATGTGTGCATAGACTGAAGAAGCCCAGGAAGTGGTGGTAGAGCCTCTAGAACTGAAGGTCCAGATGCTTGTGAGCGGCCGTGTAGGCGCTGGGAGCCAAATGTGGGTCCTCTGCGAGAGCAGCCAGGGCTCTTAACCACTGAGCCATCTCTCCAGCCCCAAGCTATTCTTCTTAAAGATTCATTTATTAAATATTACATGTTCTGCCTGCATGTGTGCCTGCACAGCAGAAGAGGGCACCAGATCTCATTACAGATGGTTGTGAGCCACCATGTGGTTGCTTGGAATTGAACTCATGACCTCTGGAAGAGCAGCCAGAGCTCTTAACCACTGAGCCATCTCTCCAGCCCCAAGCTATTCTTGATGAATCCAAAATCGCCAGGTTCAATATGAGACCTTGTCTCAAAAAATAGGGTGGAGAGTGACAGAAGACCCCCAAAGGCTGGCTTCCACATGCGCATGTACATGTGTGCACACACGAATACATACACAAGCGCACACCACACGCATACACATAATGTATTTAAAATGTAAAAGAGGGAGAAAACGGGGCAGTCTGGCCAACCTGATTAAATATGATGCAAAGGAGTTACGGATTGAGGACAGCGGGTCCCCTAGCGTGCCGCACAGGGTCACTACCTTGTTGAATAATATGATGTCATCACACTTTGGTCTCAGTGTGACATTAACCAAACTAAGCCACCCTGTGCAATGTCTTCTCTGCAGCCCTCTGTCTGGAGCAGTGCAGGCTGTGAACGTTAGGTCAGGCAAGTGGGGCACAGAGTGCTGAGCCCATCCTGGGGCAAGTATGTTAAGAGCCTGGCCCACCATGTCACAAGGTTGTCATGAGATGCAGAGTTGAGATGGAGTCAGAGGACCCTGCAAGGTTAGTGTGCATGTTGGGTACAATTACATGGCTGTGATACCGTGAAAAAGGCAGCTTATAGAAGTTAGCTTGGGCTGAGTCTGTCAAGCCAAGGAAGGGTGGCAGCAAGGAGCAGGCATGGAGGCAGGAGCCGGAAGCTGAGAGCTCACACACGTCAACCAGCGTGTGCAGCGTGCACTGGAAGTCCTGTGAGGCGTTCAGTCTCAGAACCTGCTCTCAGTGACAGTGACGTGCTCCCGTCCTCAAGGCTGCACCCCAAAGGTGGCCCAAGTGTTCAGATGCCTGAGACGACAGGGGGATGGGGGTGGGGGACATTTCTCATTCAACCCACCACAGTTGTGTGTGTGAGTGACTGTGTATTTGTGTGTGTGAGTGTGTGTGTGTGTGTGTGTGTGTGTGTGTGTGTGTGCATGCATGCTTGTGTGTGTTACTCTGTAGAAGCTGTCTTGTGATGAAAGGTTTGGAATCAACTGAAAGAAATCTTGTTGCAAATTAGGAATTTAGGAGCTAGACTGATCACTGTCCTTCATTCATTTGAAACACTGGTTCTCCACCGTCCTCATGCAGCAACCCTTTTATTTCAGTTCCTCACGAGGAGGTGGTGGCGCACACCTTTAATCCCAGCCCTCGGGAGGCAGAGGCAGGCGGATCGCTGTGAGTTCGAGGCCAGCCTGGTCTACATAGTGAGTCCAGGACAGCCAGAGCTACACAGAGAAACCCTGTCTGGAAAAACCAAAAACCAAAACAAAACAAAAATACAGTTCCCGGCGTTGTGGTAGCCCCAGCCATAAAGTTATTTTGTTGCTACTCCATACCCATAGTTTTGCTACTGTTAGGAGTTGTAGTATAAATATCTGGTATGCAGGCTCTCTGAAAGAAGACCCCTGTGAGGCGGTCATTCACCCCCCAAAGTGGTCCTGAGTCCCAGGCTGAGAACAGGTGGTTAAGATACAAATGAGCTTAAAAGGCCACCGTGGATGATACCTAGAAACCGGAAGTCTCCGCGGGCTTTGTGCTGCTCCTTAATTCACGGAGGAGAGGATGGAAAGGCAGTGGAGGGCCGTGCTGTCCGGGGTCCTGCACCCCGAGGGGCCTCCGAGGCATCGCAGCCTGTCACAGGAAGCCCCCCTATGCTGGCTGGCTTTCATATCAAACTTTAAGAGCTCCAAAGATAAACATTTTGAATTTGTTTCAATATTATGATTTTTAATTTTCCACTCTTATTAACATCTTTCAAGCATTAAAGTATAGCGCCTCGGTGCCTGCAGTCTTGGGCTGAACCATTTGGAAGTCAACATTTACTTGGATTCTCTCATTAAAGCTAGTACCCAACTGTATTACTGGAAGCTGACTAACTAGGTCCCCCCAATACATTCTAACCCCCCAAAATAATTTTTATTAAATGAGGTTTTTCCTTTCCTTTCTTTCTTTCTTTCTTTTTTTTTTAAGAGTTTTAACAAGAGCAAATTTGCTAGTAATTAGATGAGCCAGTCTCATGTCTTCCAGCACTAGGAAACACGGAATTCACCAGAACCCTCATAGCATTAATTAAAAAGAATTTATGTTTTTTTAATAAAATGCTTCATGTTTTAGCTCCTTTATTCCTGCACCAAATGTGATTATGTGGGGGCTGAAGGGAATTCAGGTTAATATGTTGACACACTTAACAATGCAGGGTCATGCGGCGCCATCCGCTTCAGTGGTTTGGTTCAGTACACCCCCTGACAGGGCCTAATCATCCTGTGCCCTAAAGGCAGAGGGAAAGAGAGGATTTTAATTACTGCTCTGTATGCAAGTTTGCCAGCATTAAATTGAGACATAATTAGGCCTCTGAATTTTAATAATTGTCCTAGCTAATTGGGCAGACAAGTACGTTATGCGGCATGCCGTGATTAGATAATTAGTATTTCCAAATGACAAAATTGGGCTCTTGATTACAAATTCTACATGAAGGGGGAAGGTAGCGAGCAGATCTTTACAAGTCTATTAAGGGAGAGTTTAGCGATGTGGTAATTTAACGTTCATTAGGAAGCCACGTTTCACTCTCAGAGCTGTGTGTCTGGGACAAGGGCCTCTGGCCCATGCTGCCTTCCACTTAGGCCTGTTCCCAGAAGGCTGTTCCTTGGGGTCTAGGGCCTCTCCCCTGTCCCAGTTGACCTTGGCTTAAGCAATGTGGGGTGTGGCAGGTGATAACTGGGAAAAAGAAATCCTAGGATTTGGGAAGGAAGTAGAGAAGGTAATCTCAGGTCAGGGAACTTCCACTGTGACTTCCTCATGCAAATAACTGTTTAATTGTTTATTCATTCAGTCATTCATTCCCCCCCACCCCCCACCCCCAGAAAAAGGAGTCATCTAGAGTGGCCTGGAACTCACTATATTGTCCAGACTGGCTTCCGTGCTCCTTCCTCCTCGGCCCCTGGTGTGAGCACGCGTGTCCAGTGTTCTTTCTCTGAACCACAGCCTCAATTCCTCACTTTCCCCCCTTATCGTTATCCCGCTAAAATAGTTTGGGGAGAAAATTGCTACATCACAATTTGCAAATGTTCCCAGGCAGTACTCTATCCTCTAGTCTCAGCGCTGTAGACGGTGAGGCAGGAGGTGGGGGGTCAAGAGAAAAAGAAAAGACCAGTCAGTCACTATTACCATTTTAAATCACAGGATGCTGTATTATTGGGGCAAAGGGCCTGGATGCTCAGGGCTGTCAAGATATAGCATTGTCTGGAAGGCGTAGTCCTGTAGTCATGGTAACTGGTGGCTGGATCGCGAGGGTGGCAGGGGACCTCGCTGGAGGAAGGATGTCACCAGGCGCCCCACCATCTCTTCCTGACCAGTATGAGCTACACTGCTTTTCACTGCGGTGATGTCCGTGGCTTCTTCACCTCAGGCCTCAGCTGAACCCTCTAGGGCTGTGAGCCTAAGGAACCGCGTCCTCCCTGGCTTTCCTGAGTATCAAAGCAAAAAGAGCAGACTAGTACAGTCTTCATTTGATTTGAGGGCATCATTTAAGAGTCACATGACAGCCGGGCGTGGTGGCACACGCACTCGGGAGGCAGAGGCAGGCGGATTTGCTGTGAGTTTGAAGCCAGCCTCGAGTCCAGGGCAGCCAAGGCTAACACAGAGAGACCCCATCTCGAAAAACAAACAAACAAACAAACAAACACACACACACAAAAAAAAGAGTCACATGACCATTGATAATCACTAAATTTCTGCCGCAGCTTTGTCACTGGCAAAATAAAGAATCTTCTCTGTTGAGATAGTTGATAGGATCCAACAAAATGATTTACAACACTGTGTCCAGCAGGGACTAAGTGCTCAATAAAATTCAGCATTGAGTGTGTGTGTGTGTGTGTGTGTGTGTGTGTGTGTGTGTATGTGTCTGTGTGTATGTATGTATGTATGTATGTGTGTGTGTATGTGTGTATGTATGTGTCTGTGTGTGTGTGTGAGTGTGTGTGTGTGTGTGTGTGTGTGTGTGTGTGAGTGTGTGTGTGTGTGCGCGTGTGCACAGTGGGAAAGTTCTCCTCTGGGGGCCGCTGTTCTCCTCGTTCACAGCCTTCCTTGCAGAGCCCTCGCTGCTCTTTCCAGCTGCCAGGAGGAAGCGTCACCAGGGAGGGAGGACTAACTGTCATAAGGGCTTTTCTCCCCTGCCACGCAATGCTGAAGCTTCTCCCTCTCACGCTCCCTCTCTCCTTTTTTTTTTTTCTGAAGAAATGCGTTGATGACTGATCGCTCAACACCTTGTTGGTTCTGATTGCAGAAAACACACCTTATAAATATATGATAACCATCCTGTAATAGAGAGTGTGACAATTTACTTCACAGTGCGTTTCGGGCTGCTAATTGATCGTTTCAGTCCAGGGACGATTTGGAATAAATTATACCCATCAAAAGGATATCACAGCTCATTTTGGTGGAAGGCTCTCCACGTCGCTTCGCGTTCATCTCCAGAAGAGGGCCGATTACACCCGGCGGGAGGCGGAGGGCGGAGCCTGGGCGGCGAGGGGGCGTGGCGAGGGCGTGGCCGTCGCGGGGGCGTGGCCCGCTGCAGCTCCGCCGCTCGACAGTAGAGGCCTCCCTTCCGCGGCGGCGCAGCGGAGCTCGGCTACCCGGCGAGGTCCCCGCGCGGCCGGTCCGGCGCGCCGTTCCCCGGCCGCTGTCTCCCACTGCAGGCGGCGGCCCCGGGTCTCGGAGGTGAGCGTGGCGCCCCCCACCGAGGGCCCTGCTTGGGGCGGGTGCTCGCGCGTGGGCCTCGCCCGCGGGGTCGGGGGAGCAGGGCGACGGGGGCGGGAAGGCGGCGTCGGGGAGAGCGCAGCCTGGGGTGGGGGCGCAGGGTCCGGCCGGGTCGAGCCACGGGGTCCCCCCCCCCAGCCTCCGGCACGTGGCTCCGGCCACCCCGGGGCGCGCGGGACCTGTCCCCCCCCTCCCGGGGCACCCCAGCTCACGTTGTGCCGTTGGGTGGACTGTGCAGCAGACAGACCCAAAGGCCGAGCCGTGGGTTGGAAGTGGGAGAAACTTGCTGCCCTTCGCGTGTCGCGACCCCTCGACGGTCCAGCCCCGCCCAGGAGACGCTCGGCAAGAAGGGACGAGTCCCCTCGTGTCCCTCAGGGTACCAGTGTGCCCCCAAACCGGCCCTCCCACCAGGTGCTCAGTTTTGTTCTCTTGTTTTCCAGTCTTAAGTCTGGCACTCTAGGGCAGGGATGCTTCTGGTGGTGACTTTGACCACTGTCATCATCCCAAGCTGTTATGAAATGTGGTACCCACGCGTTCTGGAAAGACCGATAATACATAAACCAGTTCTTGACACCTTGTCTCATAAGGAAACATCCGAGACTATCATTAAGAGAGGCATTTTGATTCACACACTAAAAATATCTTGTGCTTGGTTGACACCCTTAAAAATGTTGAACGTTGTAGGCTCATTTGCCATTTTTGTAGGTGTTTATCAGTGTACTCACAACAGCCCTCATAGGAAGGAGGCCTTAATCTTGTTCGATCACTCATATAAAGTGAGGAGCACGCAGGTGTTATGTGACCTCTTAAATAGTGCACAGTAAGTTAATGAGAGTTCTCTAAAACCGAAATAGTTGGAAAGGTCAAACTCAGATTTAAATACTTGACACGTGCTTGTCAGAGCTGTATTCCCGTGGACCAGATTTTGGGAGTGCCAATGTGGGGGTTGGTTTTTACAGTGAATTTCATTTGCATTGGCCATGATATATTTTTCTTTTCCTCTCTCTATGCAATTCTTTAAGTCTTATTGATTATTTATCATCCCAGGTACTCTACTCAACTTTGCCAATGAGCAGGATCGCTATAAACATTTAATAATTGTTCAAATGTAACATGTTTTGTCCTGCTTAGTAGAGACCCAAGGAATATTAATATTAAAGAGCTAAAAACTGTGATCTTTTATTTATACCAGTGGAAAATTTATGCTGACCAAGGGAATAAAATATATTAGGAATCAGAAATTTTTCTCCTTTTTGCTTCCTCAAACTTTGTAAAGAGAGTTTAAAAGACTTAGATGACACAAGTGCTTATACTAGTCTTTTAACTGTTTTAGAATGCAGTTTCCCTAAAAGGCTTTTTTATTCCTTATATACTGTGCTAGATTGCTTAGTTATTCATGAATGAAAGCACTGAATTTTTACTTAAAATTGAAGTATTTTTTTAACCCCTACTCAAAATAAGAATTGCAAACAATTTAGTCAAGCAAACAAAACACATCCTAAGTAGTCACACACACATCTGGTTACAGTTATTTACTCCAGTGACTTATAGTTATAATTTTCCTCTAAGGCTTGAAATCATTCTAAGCAGTAACTTCATCCTTGAATATCAAAAAATTTTGTGTGAAATCTGAAAGGTGCATTTAATGTAAAATTTTAAGTTCAATAATGAAAGAAGCTAATAACAATTTTATTCCTAACCCTAAAACTGTACTATAGTGCTGAATTCTGTGACCAAGATATGACTGTAAACTAATACCTGTATTTTAACAACTTTACGAGAACCCTATACACATAGTTTGGTGTGCTTTTATCCAACTAGCCACCTTGGAAGCTTGCCATGTTAAAAATGATAATTTCTAGCTCCCAAACATCTTTATAGCTCTTTATTGGCTACTATTTTTTTTTTTTGGTGCCCATGGCAATCATATTTTAAAAAATAATTTATTTAATTTTATTTTGTGTGCATTGGTGTGAGGGTGTCAGAGCCATTGGAACTGGAATCACAGACAGTTGTGGGCTGCCGTGTGGTGGCTGGGAACTGAACCTGGGTCCTTTGGAAGAGCAGACAGTGCTCTTAACCACCGAGCCCTCTCTCCAGCCCAGCAAGCGTGTTTTAAAAGACTTTGCAAAGTCATATCTTCCTTTAGTTCCTTTAGCGAAAGTATATGACCAAACCAGAGCAGTATTGTTTGAGTTCAAAACAACCCAAAAGACAATTGGATCACTTTCTCGGGTGGCTCTTAAATTAGGCCTGCAGCTGGCATACCAATACAGTTTGGACAGTGCCATCGTCACTGGGGAGAGGGGTTCCCAGGGACAACTCAAGGACAAGTACTCACTTGGAATCATAAATTGTTTTTGATCGTCAGTGAATTGTTCATTTAGGAGTCATGGACATGTACAGCAATGCATTGGTATATGCTGTGGAGACAGATTACTTCAGAAAGCTATAGGATGAAGGGTTTACTTGGGTCAGATGTGGTACACACATCCTTTAACCCCAGCACCTTGGAGGCAGAGGCAGTGGATCTGTGTGAGTTTGATGCCAGCCTGGTCTACGTGGTGAAAACCTGTCTATAGTAATAATAATAATAATAATAATAATAATAATAATAATAATAATAATAATAATAATAATAATAATAATAATAATGAAAAAGACTTTGGTTGATTTTGGGTTTCATGAGAGTTTATAATATGTGGTTGGATTTTTAAAAAGTTGTGATCTCATCGTTAAAATAGGGTTGCACTGTAATTTACACTAAATTGGGATTTTACATTTCTTGAACTATAAAAGAACAAGAGTAAACTCCTCAGTCATCCTTACACTGCAAGTGGGCCTCCATGGTGAACGAAGCCATTCATAGTTTTAAAGTTTGTTGTGAACATAAATCATAAAAATACATATGTAGTAATCCCTCTTTTCTGTTGTAAGTAATAGCGCCCTGCCTCCCACAAAACCCACAGACGCATGGAGCTCCTAACTGCTGGCTGTGCAAGAGCAGCATGGGATGGTAGGGGTAGAGGGCAGCAGAGGAAAAGAGAGTCAGGGAGGAGGAAAAAAAATGTAGGTGATAGCAGTTTTAAAATAGTTTAATTCTCTTGAAGGAAGGGCTTAAAACTGCTCTCCTAAGCTCCAGGTGGGGGTGGGGGGGGCATTTAGAAGTTGTATAGATAATTCATATTCAACTCCAGCTGAGACTGGAGAGCCAAGAAATGCATAAAACTATAATTAGAAGAAAAAATATATATAATTAGCTGAGTAAGATTTTTTTTTTAAACCAGAGTTCAGGTCTAATCGTTTTAGAATGATAGGGCTGAGAGCTTATTAGTGATTGGTGCAAACACTAGCATCTTAGTGTCTGTTTCGATGTTGTGATGAAACACCATGACCAAGGCAAATTATGACCCTCTTGGTGGGCAGCACAGCAGCAGCAGGCATGGCACTGGAGCAGTGGATGATAGCTTCCTGACAGCCAGCGAGTTGTATGTAGGCAGAGAGGATAAGACTGGGACTTTCCAGTGTAGACTTTTGAAACCTGAAATCCTACCCCTAGTGACACACTCCTCCAACAAGGCCACACCTCCTAATCCCTCCCTCACAGTTCCACAAACTGAGGACCAAGCAGCCAAACATAGGCACCTGGGGAGGAGGGGCATGCTCAGTCAAACCAGCACACCCAGTGATCAGGGGAGATCAAGGGATCCAGGCAAAGATGATGGAGCTTTTCTGTTTAAACAAAGTGTTTGCGAATGCAGATGCTCTTATACCCAGGATGGTTAACCAACAGAAACAGAAGTGGGGCCACAGTTTCAAAAGAACAAGTAAGTTCCCCCTCCTTCCCCAAAACCAGATTGGATCTGAAGCTTTACCAGGCTTGAATTAGACAAAAGTAATGTCCTTATCCAGATACATATGGAAAATTGAACTTCTGTTCATATCTGCTGTGGTGAACTTTGTCATGGAACAGACCGCGGCTTCAGTCCGTGTGGTAGGGTCATGTACATAATAGGCCAGGTACGAAGTGAACAGATGCAATTCTAGACTTCCTGTGGAAAGCCCATGTGCTGTTTGCCCACTAGGAAAACAAAACAGCCTCTATTAGTACTTCAAGGGAAGAATTATTGTGCGCCCCACCCCCACCCCAGCTCTCCAGCCCCCCATATGGGAGTTGCGAGAAAACAATCAACAGCAATTTTAGCCTTTCTTTTTCAGAAACCCTGACCATTATGTCTGCCTTTTTATTCTAGATGTAAGTCAACCAGATGTTTTTAAATATTAAATTTTGTATGGGGGCTGGAGAGATGGCTCAGTGGTTAAGAGCACCGCCTGCTCTTCCAAAGGACCCGGGTTCAATCCCCAGCACCCACATGGCAGCTCATAACTGTCTGTAACTCTAAGATCTGACACCCTCACACCAATGCACATAAATTTAAAATTAAAATTAAAATATTTAAAAAAAAAATTTTGTAGTTTCTGTAGCTTCACACACAGGTGATGTAAGTGGTCAGATAATGAATACATTTGGTAGGTACAGCTTGAAACCATCTCTTTAATGCAGAGAAGCTGCTGACTTTAAGTTTAAAGAATTCACAAGTAGTTCCTATATAGAGAGTAAGTGAGCCCTAAGAACTGCAAAGGACTAGGTGGAAGAAAGCCCTGGCTCAGCGATGGAGACTAGGCTCAGCGATGGAGACCAGGCTCAGCGATGGAGACCAGGCTCAGCGATGGAGACTAGGCTCAGAGAAGGAGACTAGGCTCAGAGATGGAGACCAGGCTCAGAGATGGAGACCAGGCTCAGAGATGGAGACTAGGCTCAGAGATGGAGACTAGGCTCAGAGATGGAGACCAGGCTCAGAGATGGAGACCAGGCTCAGAGATGGAGACCAGGCTCAGAGATGGAGACCAGGCTCAGAGATGGAGACTAGGCTCAGTGATGGTGACTGAGCTGGTTACGTCCCAGGTCTAGTAGTTAAGGCACATTTTGTTTTGTTTTGTTTTTTCTTAAAGACAATGTATATAGTAGTAATACTCACTAAGTCCATTCCTCCTGTGGGTGTACAGGATTTTGAGTGCTGAAACATAGGCTCTGTAAGTTCAGGTAAGGCTCAAACTATCCAGGTCTTCCAAAGAAAATATAAGTGACTATAAAACAGCCTTAGGAATGTGGAGGAAAAGACCAGTTTTATCCAGGAATCCAGAGACAAGTGATGACTACTAGTTCAAGGTAGTCATCGTCCTAACTTTCTCAGGTACATTAGTGCCTCGTCACACACAGCAGGAGGTTTCTTAGGTTTGTTGGTCGGTTGGTTGGTTGTACATTTCCTAAAGACCTGCACATCTAAGGAAAAGCTTCCTTAACACTGTTGCTGTTGCTGAAGGGAAAATCTGGAGAAAGCTGTCCAGACATCGACATCTAGATTTTGTTCTTCATTTGTCAAAGATTTCTTTCCTCAACTGCTCTTGCAAGCCATTTCCACATTCATCACGTAGAGCAAGAAGCTGGCTTGAATTTCACATGTTGCCTCAGTCAACCTATGAACATTTATTGTCATTTTCCCCACAACAACCTATTTCTGTTAGAGAGATAAGAGGCTCAGGCCATTTGAAAACAGATACTATGTTAGCACATATTTGTAATTCCAGCATCTGGAAGGAGGAGGTAGGAAGATCAGGAGTTCAAGGCCTGTCTTGGCTATATAGTCAAGTTATAGGCAAGCCTGGACTGCATGTGACCTTATCTCAAAAAAACAGAATTAAACACAATCAACAAGGACCAACCTCCTCACAATTTGTATCTTTTGTTTTCATTTTCTCTTATTTTCCTCTGGATACAAAAAAGACACCAAAGATGCAATGGGGGAGCCATGTCCTCTGTCTCATAGGAACACCAGGGCAAATTTGGGGAGGGCCTTCCAACACGGAGGAGAACGAAGTGGCCACGGCGTGTCTCTGCCAGCTTCTACTGAGCGTCAGGGTCTAGCCTACTGAAGAATAAAAGTAGCACACGTTCCCCGAGGTCATGATTAAATGGCGTGTTTCATTAGCTCTCACTGAAGAACTATGTATTGAGCCAATACAATGTTAAAACTATAGAAAGGAAGAATTCAGATGGCCTGTGTTTGCGTGTTAAACCTTCTACTCTCTAGCTGAATGGCTGGAGATCTCTCCTCTCTCTCTCTCTTCATTGTTATTTTATTTTATGTGTGTGTGTGTGTGTGTGTGTGTGTGTGTGTGTGTGTGTGTGTGTGTGCTTGTGTGCCACATGTGTGCCTGCTGTCCATGGAGGCCAGAAGAGGGCGCTGGATCCCGGGAGCCGGATTGTAGATGATGCTGAGCTGCCCTGTGGGTCAGGGTCCTCTGGAGAAGCAGTCAGTGCTCTTCGCCACTGAAGCTCCGCTCCAGCCCTTTGGTGACTTCCTTAATCTCTCCGAGCCTCACTTTGTCTACAAAATGGTAAAAACGACAGTACGTACTCTTAAGGACTGTTGTGTACAACGTGAAGGGTTGACCAAGGAGAACTGCAGTAATCTTTGGAGAGTTGGGAGAGCTACCTCACAAATAGCAAACTCCCCTCGTTGGGAAGTTCATGCTGTAACTGGAGGAAGCTATTTAAAAGAAAACTGATGATGTAGAGCAGAGAATTGTGGTGCCGAGTGGCTTCTTGAGTATGTTGAAGAGTCCAGCGGTTGGCCAAGGAGCAGCGTGAGAGCCAGAGGTGTCAAGACAGCTCTAGGGCTGCCTGAATTTGTGGGCTGTGAGGCACTCAGCCTTATAGAGTGGGAGTGAGAAGGTCCCATAGAAAGCAGTGGGCAGGCATTGTCAGAGCACTGCATAGCAGAGGCGGTCGTGAGGATGTCAGAGTGGAAAGTACCAGCTCTCAAAGCAGATCCACCACCCTGAGTGTCCCAGCTCTGCCGAGCAAGTACTCCGACCTACTCGGCCTCGGCTCCTGTCACCATAAGATGGACCCATGGGATTGCAGGGGTTCCATGAGCAAATGTTGGAAATAGGAGCACGGTGCGTTATGCCTTCAGCAGACTAATGTATATTATGCGCCCAAGGGGAGAAGTAGAGGAAGAGCAACCAGAGAGTCCAGGTGTTGCCTAAGGGGACAGGACGAGGCTTGACACCAACTTGAAGATCCCTAGCTGTTAATAGCCAATTAGAACTATCAGTGCTTTCAAGTGAAGTGGACGGTTAGAGCCGTTACTGTCGGCCTGCAGAGGACAGTCAGCGAGAGGAAGGAGTTTACCTCTGCATGTGGGAGGTCCAGATCTCGATAGGATGGTGTCAGGCTTACAACACCTTAGCTGCTCTGCTGCTTAGAGGCCAGCAGTGTGTTGTGGGGGACGGGAGGGTCTATCTGTTTTGCTTTGCTTGAGGACTTCTAATATTTAGTTGTTCAGAATAAAACTGCGGTAGCTCTGTAACTGGGAAACTCAATATCTAGGCGCTATAACAGGTATGAGGTTATAGGTTCCAAATAAACCCCATAACTTAATTCAGCCTATAAAACAGCCCTTTAAAATGCTGCTTTTCCCTTTCTGGTATTCACTCTGAGAGTGTGTATACATTAGTGTCAAGGAAGACAGGAGACTAGATTAATCATAGCATTAGTTTCAAGTTAGTATTGTTGTACAAGATGCATTGGGATAGGCGGGGAGCAACTTTGATGAATTTATTTGGTGTTAATTTAATTGGGATGATAAAATTTCATTTTCTCTCTGGGGTTAAGAAACTACTTATTTAAAAACACAAATTCAAGAAATAGGGATTCTAATGTAATATTTTTATTGTCTCATATTATCTCCCCACTGTGTTGTTTGTGTCCATACTATAATTATATTTTTAAGAAAATTGTACTGATTACATGGACTTTGGTATTTAAAATGTCAGGAAACCCTAAGTGGTTATTAAGGAAAGACTAGCCTGACCCATCACCGACTGCCTGACCTTTGCTGTACTCTCGCTTAACTACAAGGGCAGCATCAAGCCCACAGCTTGGCCTGGGGGTTTCGAGGTACCTGAATTGTGCCTTGGAAGATGTGCGTGAAAGGGGATTATATGCAGTGACTGACAAATACAGGAAAGAGATAAGTGACAAGGAAAAAAGTAGGCTTTGAGGTCAGAGGGGAACCAAACTGGCTTAGTCCTGTGGCTGCTGAGCAAGGACAGGCGGAGCCTTCAGATCCCTCTTCTGAGCTTAGGAAGAGGCGCCTGCTGGGACAGGAGGGACAAAAGCAGGGCGCGAACAGGATGCTGCTGCCCAGCCCCTCATGCGTCCCTTTCACTCATCCAGAAACATAAAGCTTTCAGGGGCCTGACCCAAGGGGAGGGGTGGAAGAAAGCAAAAGACCCCCTACTTTTTAATGGGAGGTTTTATGAGGCTATATCGATTTTTGGGTTTCTGACATCCACGCCACCATAACAGACCATCCAGAAGCGTCCCTGGCTGACACCTGGGCAGATGCTGTGGTGCAGAAACAGCACTGGGAAGAGGGTCTTCAGGGGACTGTGGTGTTCGTTTGGCCTAAGAGGCCTTGTCAGATGCCAGCCTCTTGGAGAAGACCTCCATGCAGACTGCAGCCTGTTGCCCTCTTCACAGCCTTTGCCTTCTGCTTCGGAGGGGAACCTCTTCCTCTCCCTGCCCCCCTTTCAATTAAATGAATTAATTACCAGGCGTTTAACTTTTTGCCAGACTCTTTCATTACACCCAGAGTTGTTGCCGAGTAGCAAAGGGAAGTAATAACATTCCCAGTGAGGGGCAAATCCTGTTAATGAACAAATTAAAGTTCAAACAGTGATTCAAGTTCACAACCTCTCCGTGGCTCTTCTCTTTAATAAGAGTTGTACATGTTACTTTCTAGCTCTTTTCTCCTTTTTATTACTTTTTAAGCTTTTCATCAATACTGCTGGGGCATATTTGAGGCTCCCAACCTTTCAACCCTGACAGTGACTGGAGCAGTTATAATCCTGTCTTAATTTGGCAACTTTTGTAAAGCACATAAAAGGGCTCAGGGTCACCTTTGGTCACCAAGGCCCTGGGACCCTGTAGTGTCTGCCTCCTGCCAGGACTGTGGGTTGCGTGGGCCCTGACACTGAGGCTCGGATGACTTAATCCTGCCACCGCCCGCTGCCCCATTCCCCGCCTGAGTGACCAGCACACTCCTGTCAGAGCCCGGTGTCTCTTGGTCTTAGCAGTGGACGTGCTGGAGGGAGGGGACTGTGAAGGGAGGAAGGCAATCTCCGAACCACACGTTAGGAACCGTGCAGGAGACTAGACCTTTGGTGGGTGTTCTGGACCCAATGCCCTTAGTCCTAGAATAAAAGCCTAGGAAGGGTCCCCTCTCTCCCCCCCTCCCGTGGATCGCGTGGGGATCCTTTCCACCTCAGTGCCTGGCTTCTCACCACCGTCCCCCGAGCCGTGGCTAGATATAATCTCCATGACAACTGCAGTCTATGAGCATCCACATAATAGAGATGAGATGGACAGAAGATTAGCATGCCATGAAAAGTACAATACGTTTCTTATTTAGCATTTAGATAACTGTCTTTCCTTCGGAGCAAGCTTCAAAGTTGAAGCCAGTTTAGACCAAGAGGATTAATTCTTTCTCCCGCATGCTTCATTGAATCTCTCATTACCAAACTTTGTCTGTATTGATGTAAGATTTGATTGAAGATTAGAGCATTTAGCAAATCTTGCTTTTCTGCATGTACCAGGTTCTTTCAAGCACAGATCACGGTGCCCAGTGGTCAATACCCTTACTTTTATCCAGTGTCTGCTTCATTTAAACTTAATCAACTCCATCAATGAACTGGAACAGGGAAACGTCCCTGTGGTAAGAATGTTGTGCTTTTGTGGGATAATTCTTTGCTCTTTCCAGATCTGTCGGCGTCAAACCTAAAACTGCACCATGATGAACTTTTTTTTTTTTAATCAATATGATAATGACAGCGGGGCCTGACCGCCCTGGCAGGACTCAGCGGAGAGCAGGGTCTGGTCCTCATTACCAAAACAACTTGTGGTCCTGCGGTAGTCTGGTTCCTTTTGTGTGGCTCTAATGCCTTTTCTTTCCTGACATTGAATATTGCTCAGGCTAGAAAATGATACATCTTTGCAGGGAAGGCTCGTATGTCACAGGCGGGAAGTAAGCAGACCGATGGGCCGTGTGAATTATCTGACTTGCCGCGGTGAATTATCTGCACTCCTTCCCTACCTAGTCAACAAGTTCCTAAGGTATAGTAGAGATCAATCAAAAGTGACAGCCTTCGTGTGAAGGCTTTACTGTGTAAATCTGCTGCACTCGTCCTCGCCATGCCGGCCCTGGCATCTGTATATCATTTTTATACTGCTACCAGTAGAGCAATTTCAAAAGTATTTGCAAGGAAAATGCGCGTCCCCATCTGTTCCTGGCAGCATAAATGTGCCACCTTCAGAGGGTTTTCACTGGTAATCATGTCTTTAATGATCAACAGACTAGTGATATATACCTTTCCATAAAATGGGGTTTTCTTCACTTTATTGTGATTGGCTAGAATAAACAGCTTTTCCATATGTTAGGGAGATAAAATATAAGATTAGCAGAAGTCGTTTGTTGGATAGTAAACAAAAGAAACAATTCATTCCGAGTAATCTCTGAAAGGAAGCAGCGACAGAATTAAGTTGCACTAACAGCGTCTGAGGCCGCACGTCAGGGAGACGGACCCTGTTCCTTCTTGGAAAAGGAGCCGTTTAAGGGCAGACATGCAGAGGCTTCTGGGGGCTCTGGCGGCTTACTGCAGAGCCAAGGGAGGGGTGGGGCTACAATAATGTTTGCTTGTTCTTTCTCTCTCGCAAGAGTCTTATTTCTCCCCCCTTGAACCCCCACCTCTTACCACCCCTCCAGCATCCTGGGTAAGTTAGGGGTGGTGTTCAGGTCTTACACGGAAACAGAGGTTGTCCAAGCACTTTAAGATAACACGGGCTCCCTCAATGCAGACTTCTTTTCTCCCACAGAAAAAGGAGACCATCAAGGCAGGGAGGGGCTTGGGGACCTTGTGAAGATCTCCCAGGAGAGGACAGCTTTTAGTGATCCATTCCTCAGTTTACAGTTTACACACATCCCACCCTCGCCCCATACACCTGAGCACTAACTTCCTGGGGCACCCACCCACTTTCAGATTGGGGAGCCACTTTGGCCAAATCTGGAATCTTTTCCCTAGTGACAACCTGCCAAAAGCCTCCAGTCCCATTAGTCTCCAGAGCCAGGAGGGAACCTTTAGTTACAAAGCAGAAGGGTTCCAACAATACCCCAGCTCCCTGCTCTCTGACAGGCTTGAACTGTTTCCCTACAAACAAGAGTTGAGAAGCCAAGTGCCGCCCTCTCCAAGCACAGGCCGAGGCGGTGGTTTTCCCCCTCAGGCTGGGGAGGGAGGAGCCGGGAGCTACGTTTTTCTTTCCATCTGCCCCACTTCCATTCCACAGAACCCTTTGCTCTCCTACAGTGCTCCCTGCATTGCAAGAGGGGTGCGGCAGGAATGTGAGAGGCGTCTGCTAGCGGGGGCCCAGGAAGGAAGTCCCCGCTGGTTCCGCAGACCTAGTGTGTCAGACTCCCAATAAAGCTTAGGAAGAGCGAGAGGGTGGCAGAGAAACGCCATATCCAAGGCCGCCCCAGGACAGGATGAAGAAGCATGCCACAGTGGCGAGGTTTCCGTTTTAAAATGTCTCCTAATTTTAGGCTGGATTATATGTAAGCAGGTATAGATTTAGTTCAGATTAAAAAAATAACTTGTAATTTGCTTGACTTTGGGCCAAGTCTATTCCATTGCTGCACTTAAAACTAAGAGAAAGAGGAGCCCTGCCTTCTACCACATGGCCTGGCCGTCCAGTAGCGCCTTCTTCCATAGATTTGCTTGTAACAGAAAATTACACCAGCTACTGTATGTGAAATATAACTTGCATTCCTTGAAGACACTGAATTTCCCAATTTCTTTGCGTTTGTTTGATACCCAGGTTCTCCCCCCCCCCCACACACATTGAATTTCTGTTACTTATCTGTAAAAAGTGAAAGGAAGTAAAAATGCCCCAGAGGTTCTTGCGAGAGAGGTGTAAATCTTGCCGCTTATTCCTTTTCCTGGCCTAGGACCAGTTCACGCCTTGTCTCTAACTCAGAAGGCCTGGCTGGACCAGAGACAGGGCTGCCTCCACCAGAGCAAAAGTCGCCCGCAGAGCTTGTAGTTGAGGCTCAACGCTAGTTGGGGCCAGGAGCCCTTGAACTATAGGGGTTGAATAAAGGACCCAGGCTAACCACACTTTCCAAAACCTGGGCTAAAGCCATTTGTAGCATCTTCTGCTGGGCCACTGTAGACCTGGTCCACATGCAGAGATGAAGTCTTGGAAACTACAAGACAAGAATTGAAAAACTTAAAACCATAGACACCATGTTCAGGCTGAAAATGGTGCTGACATTGTTCTTTCTTCCTCTCAGGCTCATTCCAGGAAGCTCAGCCAGCCCATGTTTATCCCACTGAAATTGGCCTTACAGGGGGGAAAATATATCTATGTGCCCCCTTTCACCTTAGAAGAAAAAAATCCACTTCAATTATTTGAGAACATATAGCTTGATATGTTAATTTGTAATGTCGCTTAATGATTTTAATATGTGTAAAGTTACATTTGAAAATGTATCCCTTCAGAGACGAGCTTCATCAAACAAAGACTAAAGAAATAG